>NC_140947.1:10652500-11175000 GCF_014529385.1 Adiantum capillus-veneris | reverse complement strand
GAGGAGAAAGTATGAAAAAATTAATGCAATGCACACCGAAATGATGGTGAAATTGTCCTCTAATTATGCCACCCTAACCCTCACTTTATCAATCTCGCATTAGAAGAATCGCACAATGCATACCCTAATTACAATGCAAACAAGACTTAAAACCCTAAATCAAACCATGAACTAGCTCTGGAAGGTAGTGGTTCGATGGATTTGCACCCCAAACTTTCCCACACATAGCTTCATCAATGAATTGACTGAAGTGTAGAGAAAGTGAACTGACCTAACCTTTGTCTACCAATTTAGCCTTACATCTGCTCACTGTGCCATATGTAGATTGTCTTTTACATCAACGCTTCAAATCATCAATTTAAGGTCACATTGTCCATTACATTAGCATACTAGCTATTCAAACTCATAAAAAACAACACCCCCACTCATCCTCCCTTGAGGTGTGATAGGGCTATATGAGCGAAAAATGGTAAAAACCTTATAAACCTACAACATGACACCCGAGGAGAAGTTTACTAACAGAGAACTTGTTCTGTATGTATTGTTTATGTGTATGGGTTTCGAGCAAAGTTGGGCCATTTCCTATACATTACTGTTATGAGAGTTTTGTTCATAATGTAAATACCTAAAAAGACTACCTCAACATAATAATAAAGACACATGTGCTTCTCATTCATCACTGCTTTGTCCGTCCCTGTCTGACACCGTGGACCCCTGATGGCAACGCCCGCCGTGTATGACACAAGCCTAAGCAACATCTTATGTATATGATATATGTATGCCACTATGAGAGTTACACTCAGTAGTGGGTCAGGTGACAGGTACCGCTCTCTCATTCTCTTATGTAGGGCATTATAAGCCATTGTCACTTTTCACCTTGTTCACACATTCTCAGCGCTGTGATCCATGGTTAAATCTTCCAGCCCACTACATTCCACAGCTGGTGAGATCGGCCTAACTCTGCCGGCGCTAAGCTCTTGCAGGCGCGATGGTGATTAAAGTTAAAATCTAAACGTTTATCTGCACATTTTATATATTACTATGCGAGTGAAAAGGCAGACAGGATCGCTATCCTCGAATGAAGCGGGAGAGAGAGAGAGAGAGAGAGAGAGAGAGAGAGAGAGAGAAGGGGTTACCGTCCTAGCAAGAGAGAGAGAGAGAGAGAGAGGAGCTCTCTCCGACCCCGAGGTGTCGAGCTTGGATTGTGGGCTGCTCCTCATGCGTGACGACGTGACGTGCTCGGCAATTCCGTACTCGTGTAGAAATGAAGCCGACTATAGCAGCGAAAAGGGCGGTTTCGAGCTCTTGTCGTGGCAGAGACGGTAACAACTGTCCACGCGTTGCATTTCCACACCGCCAATGTCACCCCGCACCTTATAAAGTGTGTGCTTTTCATTATTACATTCTCTCTCTCTCGGTTTCAAATTGGCGCGCGACTCTCTTCCTGCAATTCGAGGTTCTTTGAACTCTTCCTGTTTCTAACCTGCTCGCGCACGCTAATCCCCATCGCCCATCTTGTCCTCCTGCCAATTGCAGCCCCATCGCTCGCTCTGCGAAGAATCCATCACCGCCCATTTTATTTTTCCCGGTTTTAAGCAAACCCACTTGTCACGAGCTTGGCAACCGTCTGCTCATGATTCTGTGCTTTGCACTGGCTGTTCCCGAGCATGCCTTCTGCGTTGCCCAATAAGGGCAAAAGCTACCGCGGTGTTCGCCAGCGCTCCTGGGGCAAATGGGTTTCTGAGGTAAGAGAGCCCAAGAAGCGATCTCGCATCTGGCTGGGGTCCTATCACACACAGGAAGCAGCTGCCCGTGCTTACGACACTGCCCTCCTCTACCTCCGTGGACCGTCTGCAAACTTGAATTTTCCTGACTCGCCTCCAGCACTTCCGCTGTACGACAGCTACCCTGCGGCATCTCCTAAGTCAATTCAAAGGGCAGCTCTAGAAGAAGGCAGCAGGCATGACAGAGAGCTTCACGGTGGAGCGGTGGCTACAAGCTCTAGTGTGGAAGGCGAAAGCAACCATGTTGATAACCATGCAAGCTTCGCGGATGCAGAGACACAGAGAAGAATTGGATATGGTGGGCTTGCATACACAGCCGATGGTTTAGATTGCGAACACATGATGGCAAGTAGCTCGATGACTATACCTTTCTCTGCTGCTCCCATGGTGCCCACTGCGTCGGCTCCTGTGACACCAAGCACTGATTTGTCAAGGTTTGTAGGATTCTGCTTTCTGCCATCGGACACCCACACAACAGGTGCAGACGTTCCTCCTTGGTGACCTACGACGGAGGGTCTCTCTGATTAGTTATATTTTATTGAGAAACTGAAACTTATGGGCATTTTTTCATTTGTGATTATTGTGTTTGTACACAAACTTCAGAGAAATTTTTTCTTAAGCTCATGTCTTAATTCAATGGGTACTTGTGTGAAATTGACCCCTCCCTTTGTACTCGCAATGTCTTTCTTCATGCGAAAGGAGAGGGATTCAAGTGTGTCAATGTTTATATTGCTGGGCATTTTACCTGTTTTGGGGCAGTCAATATAATAATTTTTACTCTTTCTTTCCCCCTCACAACAAGGTCACCAAGCCTTCTTCAGCAATGCAAAGGTTTTGGGCGCAAGGCCCTTGTTCTTTTATGGGAGGAATGTGCGGATTTTAATCTAGCTAAAGGTTGAGGCGGGTCCACTAGCGCAAGTGCTAAAAATAACCTATATTTAGTGTAATCCCATCTACAAATATCGAGACATACTAGTAGGTGATTCAATTTATTTAAAGGAAAGTAAGAGGAGAATCAATGGCGATTCTCTTGCAACTTTGTCGGTGCCAGACCAACGTCAAACTTGGGTTCGTGTCGCCAGATAAGCTGGGCGTATGGCAGAGGAGAGAGAACAGGAGCCTATGGCAGCAATCAAAGGAGAGAGAAGGGGAGCCGACATGCTGATGCGAACGCAAGATTTGGTTTTTTATTAAATATAAGTGGTTACGAGAGCATTGATAAGAGTGTTTGCTGGGTTGGTGGCGGGTTCGAATATGAATAACTCTTTTGTAAGGGTAGTGGCGCATTCACTTGAGAGGACAACGAAGGAATCTAAGAGAGCATCTCAGGAAATAATGAATAAAATAAAAGTAGCGCAAGTAGGTGCCTTGCTTTTCAAATATAGTATACAAATATTCGTTTATCTTCTTTTTTTTTAATTATTAGGGAGATTCCTCCCCCCAAACCAAAACCAATGAAATCTAGGTTGGCTTGTGCGACAGACGAAGGAAGAGAGAGAGAGAGAGAGAGAGAGAGAGAGAGAGAGAGAGAGAGCCCAACTGTTGTGGCGAGCTCTTGACCTGGACAGGCTTATCCGTGTAGACGTCAGCCTTGCGTGCGTGCGGAGAGAGAGAGAGAGAGAGAGAGAGAGAGAGAGAGAGAGAGAGAGAGAGAGAGAGAGTACTGCCTTCCATCCTTGTTGCGCTTCGAAACAGAAGCCTTGCCTCTTGTCATGAACTCATGCCAGCAAAGAGAGAGAGAGAGAGAGAGAGAGAGAGAGAGAGAGAGAGAGAGCAATTGTTGTGGGGCGAGCCCTCAACTGACGTCCGCCTTGCGTGTGCGCGCGTAGAGAGCCCTCAACTGACGTCCGCCTTGCGTGCGCGCGTAGAGAGAGAGAGAGAGAGAGAGAGAGAGAGAGAGAGAGAGAGAGAGAAAACTATCACTTCCGTTTCCTATTTCTAACAAGACTGTTACATCTAGATTCTATTTCATGCAGAAGAAGCTAGCCAATCGTCAATTTTGGCTTCGAGAATCTTGAATTATTCTCCATTGACTTGTTTTTTTGAAATTGTAGGCACATACGCTTGGAGAATCTTGAATTATTCTCCATTGCCTTGTTTTTTTGAAATTAGTCACATACTTCCATTACCTATAAATTTTGAATTTGATGGTGAGAAAACCTACAAACGATACAAAAATGTAGTGTATTCTAGTAAAAATCTTGGGAACTTGCATGCTCTCCACCTCAAGACCTCTGTCCGTATAGTCCTTGGCCAAGGGGCCTCTAAACTAAGGCCTTGGGACCTTGCATGCTCTCCACCTCAAGACCTTGTATAGTCCTTGGCCAAGGGGCCTCTAAACTACATACGCAGCATGTGGTAAGGCCTTGTTTTAAGGACTTTCCTACCCTCGTCCTTGGGACCCTTGCCCTCACACTACTTCCTCCTTAGAGAAGAGTTCGTCTTCGAAAAAGGAAAGTGCAAATCGTTTCATAATCATAGGGATTTTTCTTGCCAAGTGGAATTTTCTTCAATTATGAACTTCCACTTGATCAAAACTTCGTAAACATCATAAAAGCACATTCTCAACAAAGAGCCATATAGATTAGAGAAATGTAAAAAGAAAATCAAATGCTTGTAGCATGAATACCTATAAGTGAAATATCTTGATGCACCTCTTAAAAAGAATAGTAGATAAAGATTACCAAAATGTGTGTTGCTACCTCACACCACCAAGTACAAGGTTGTCATACTTTCTTATCTTACCATTAGTGTGCTCGAAAGCGCCTTCTATAATCACAATGGTTTAGCATTAGGATATGGAGGGTGAAGTCTTAGTTTACCCATGGTGTTAGGGTTAAGGCTAGAGATGGAGATTAGGATTAGGTTAGGCCAAGTAAAAGAACATAACGAAAGAGTATAGACACAATGATGATAGTTCAAAGCCTCGAATGATTGATTAGAGAATAGCTTGTAATATGGGCATAGTGCTTTACAATCATTGGTTAGAGAGGTTGCAACCTCTTGCTATTGGACCGTGACATCATTTATTCTTTCCTAAGTGGCTAGAGGGCATTCACATATGGTGCAACAAGTTGGGCTTACCCTAGCAATCACCCCCTTAAGCCAAACTTGGGGTTTATAAAGACTTCATGATTTTGGGTTCATATGTTCATGTCAAGGTGCACTCCTACGCTAACATGATTCATCTACCTAATATATCATGGCGGTTCTCACTAGATTTAACGCTTTACGATTCTCAAATGGATAGATTGCGGTGATTCTTAGCGGATTCAACCACTATGATTCAATGCCTCGTGAAACATCATAGCGGTTCTCTACCGGATTTGTCGCTATGGTTCACAAGTGAGTAAGTTCACTAGTAGTCCTAGATCGTACAAAATTCTTTCATTCGTTTTGTGTGAAGAGGTCATCATGTGTATACTTTCCAGAAAATTTGTTATGTGCTTCATCTTCAGGTCATTGTGGTTTGTTATCATTGTTGTCGCCATCTTTATCTTCATTTGATCTTGAATTGCTTAATCTTTATTGGTGTCGTTGGTTCGTTTTGTCGAGGGTACGGCGTTCATGGCTAATGGTGCAAAGCACGCATACATTTCAAATATAGTAATCTTCATGTGTGTGCTTATGTGTGTTGGGAAGGTCTTACCATGTAAAATGGTAGTGTCTAGTCCCATGCTCATGTGTGCAGGACTTTGGTACAGAAATATTACATTCATCCTTAAATTTGCAAGCATCGGTGATGATTGCTTATTAGTGAACAGGCAATCAAGCCATCAAAATCCCTTCTTCTAGTGAGAAGAAGGGATTTTGATGGCTTTATTGTGCGAGAAACAATTCTTTTCACAAAACTTGAAGCTTTATGGGAAACAACTCTTCTCAAAGAGCTTGAACCTTCAACTGCTTGTAGGAATGCTCCCTTGCAAGCTTTTAAATAATAATAAAAAAGAGCTTGAACCTTCAACTGCTTGTAGGAATGCTCCCTTGCAAGCTTTTAAATAATAATAAAAAAAGATTTTTAAAGTAAGCTTGAACTAAAGAATACTTTGCCAATTTCTCTGCAACTTGCCTCAGCCTACGAGGAAAGAGGGGAGGCGGGCGGGGTCTGATGCTATCTCGCATTTGAGCAAATTTGGGACACCGATTGGTGATGCGCTGGCCGACAGTGGCGCAGAGTACGTGCATAGAAGAAGGGTGAGCGAGTCGAGAAGCAATCTAGCAGTGTAAGTATCCATCATTGCTGACAGTGAAAGTAAGGGATTTTGACCATTGTCAAACTCGAAGGCAACGAGCACTTGGAGCCAACCAGTTGAAGTTGTGTGTAGAGCTTTGATGATGTTGATGTTGAGCTTGCTCAGTTGGATAGCAGGTGAGTTGAAGTTGTATTGGATGAAGGGCTATAACAGATTAGGTGCCACATATGTCAGCTTTGGTGAGTGTAGTTGATGACGATGCAGTGCAGGGTTAAGCCAGGCAGATGCAGAGCACTAACAAGTAGTTGTGTGGGGCCCAGGCTCGTGCTAGAGAAGGTTGCAAGAATATGAAGCTAGTGCAGTTTGATGAGGAGCACTCTGGTAGCTTACGACGGCAGTAGGCACGAGTGCTGATGTTCATTATAGTGATGCAGGTCATGAGTAGGGTTGTTGCAGCGACGAGCTTGAAATGATAGCACTGCTTGGGGTGACTAGTCTACCTGATGGTGGCTAGTAGATTAGGTCAGAACTTTAGTAATGAAATTCAAAATTGTAGGTAGGCAAGACCTCTGTCATTGGCAATTTTGTTGAGCACCTCTTGTCATACGTATGATAAGTCATCCATGAAAGAGTAAGAAAAATACCAAGGTGGACAAGCAACAACTCAAAAAGATCGCCTATGTTGTTTTTAGGAGCACATTATAATTCCCTTCTACCTCACTCATTGTACCATTTTGAAGATAGCCTAGTGATGGGATGGGCTTTAGCAAATGAATTTACTCTCACGAGATTACATGATATGAAATGAGATGGTTATTTAGTGCATGCATATACTTCGTAGGGTTGACCCTCCTCTCTAGGGATACTTGAACAATGCTTCTACTCTCATTTGGATATGAGGGATCGACCATGGAAAACTTACAATACTACATAGTTGCAGATGAGGGGGGGTTATTCAACAATTTAAATGAGCATTATAAGTTACGGGTATGCCCATAATAATTTTTCCTTCTAAACATATAAATTTGGGGGGGGGGGGGGGAGTTATAAGTCTCATTTGAGGGAAAAGAGGGAAATAGGAAGGAGAAGAGGTAAAGATATATTGGGAGGAGAAACATATATTCTCTCTATGAAGTCCATCAATAACATATATCTCCATTAACATATAGGTAGAGATTTCCTTGAATATATCATATGCTCACATTGCTAGCACAATATTTGTAATTCCCATGTGATGTCAATTGAAAGAATTAAACCCTTTTCACATAAATCAATTCAAGTTTATCCATACTCACATGCTACCATTGGAGATTACCTTATGAGATTAGCATGTTAATTATGTTCTTAGGTTTTAGTCCCTTAATGTTCTAAATTACCTTGATTAATAGAAGAGTATGCTTTAAATAGTGTGTGTGTGTGTGTGTGTGTGTGTGTGTGTTGACGACTCGGGTTATGTTCTTTCATTCGTTGATGCAGTGTCCCGCTTTCGGTTGAGTCTTCATTATTCTCTTGTCTGGAGGGAGACTCAAAGGATGCTTGCTGCTCATTCACCCATTCCTCCTTTGGATGTGGACTCTCGCTTCTCTGACTAGAATCTAGCTACTACTAGATTGGATTGCATCTCAGCTAGCAGTGTCTATGCCATCCTTCAGTCTGATGTATGGATCGTGCATCAGGGTAATCAGCTATGGCCGCTTTCCAAGTCATTCTTGTGGTGGCAACATGCATTGTCTTGCATTTGGCAGAATCATCTGCCTTTGAAGGAACGTGTTTTCTTGTGGCGTTGCTTGGTGGGAGCTCTACCTGTTGGCAGTGTGTTACATGCTTGGCATATTGCGCCTTCCCGATGTCCCAAATGCCTTCAAGCTGAGGAGACCGTGCCACACTCACTGTGGCGTTGTCGTCACTCTAGAACCTTCATTCGGCAAGTGTCGATTGCATTTCGGCTTCGTTTTCCTTGCGGCTCTTTTCACAGACGCTTTTGGCTTTTTGGGGTGCTCCAGTCACCGCAATCTCAGTTTGCGGTGTTCTTCAGCTGGGTCAGATTTTGGACTATGTGGGCCATCTAGCACCATAGGAACTCCTTAATGTTCCAAGGCACTTCTGTTGATCCCTTTCCCTATTTCAAATGATCTCTTGGTGAAGCGCTGCATTTTGCCTATGACACTGGAGACATCACTCTTGATACCTACAGGATCTACTTTGACTGTTTCTAGCCTTCAGAGCCTCATAGTGCTCCGCTTTTTGTATCCTTTTCTTTTCGTGGGTTTTCCTCGCTTTGAGGTTTCCCACTTGTAATTAATCAAAGCAAATTTACAAAAAAGTGTGTGTGTGTGTGTGTTTGTGTGTGTCGCTTTTATCCCTCTTGCTTTCATTTGTGCATGTGTGTGTGTGTGTGTGTGTGTGTGTGTGTGTGTGTGTGTGTGTGTGGCGTTTATCCCTCTTGCACAATAATTTTCTAGTTAAACCACTCAGCCTCTTCTAATTGATTCTAGTCTATGCATCTCCAAAAATCAATTGTACTATGAAATGGATTAACCATTGGGTAATCAATTTTCAATTATGTGTGTTTTCCAGCCTTCTATTATATTTCTTACCGTACTTTCACTTTTATAATCAAACAAATTGATATGAGCTTCATTGGCCTTGACTTATCTAGAATTAAAATCCTTGATTTTTGCTCCATTAATCTCTAGAAGTAAAGATATTATCCCTCTAATCTATCCACTACTTTTTGGGGTGTGTGTGTGTGTGTGTGTGTGAGAGAGAGAGAGAGAGAGAGAGAGACAGAGAGAGAGAGAGAGAGATCTCAAAAGAGAGAGCCACTACCTATAAGTATACATGATCAACAAGCAACAATGTGAATGATCTCAGAGAGAGACCATTCACATTGTTGCTTGTTAATCAAGTATACTTATAGGCAGTGGCTCTCTCTCTGAGATCATTCACATTGTTGCTTGTTGATCAAGTATACTTATAGGCAGTGGCTCTCTCTCTCTCTCTCTCTCTCTCTCTCTCTCTCTCTCTCTCTCTCTCTCTCTCTCACACACACACACACACACACACACACACACACACACACACACACCTTTTTTTTGTGAATTAGTAATTGTTGTGTAATGTTGTAGCTAGATTGATCTCAATTTGCCTGATGGAAAATACTTTACTCTGAGATTATTCACATTGTTGCTTGTTGATCATGTATACTTATAGGCAATCTCTCTCTCTCTCTCTCTCTCTCTCTCTCTCTCTCTCTCTCACACACACACACACACACACACACACACACACCTTTTTTTTGTGAATTAATAATTGTTGTGTAATGTTGTATGCTAGATTGATATGAATTTGCCTAATGGAAAATACTTTACTCTGAGATCATTCACATTGTTGCTTGTTGATCAAGTATACTTATAGGCAATGGCTCTCTCTCTCTCTCTCTCTCTCTCTCTCTCTCTCTCTCACACACACACACACACACACACACACACATACCTTTTTTTTGTGAATTAGTAATTGTTGTGTAATGTTGTATGCTAGATTGATCTGAATTTGCCTAATGGAAAATACTCTACTAAGAAGTATGCTTGATCAACAAGAAACCACTCATCACACACACACACACACACACACACACATAGACGTCGTAAAGTGATTGAAATTTTCTTACTTGAAAAGCCTTCAATTTCCAACAACTAATTGTAACTCTTTGTTGTTCTTGCGCTCGCCTCTTCCAGTATTGAGCTGATCGGGTGAGCCTCGAGAAACCATGCTTACTCCTCTTCAGTATTGAGCACATAAGAAGAGCCTCAAGAAACCATGTACAAATGGAAGAGAGTGGATGTGGCTGACCTTCCATCCTACAAAGCAGAGAAACATAAAGTTGCAATGAGTGAAGGGAAAAGGGCGGCGAACTATGATTGCCATTTATTGTCAATTAAGTTTCTTTTCGGAAGGTCCAATTGTGGAGTATATGTGTCTACCTTGCAATCATATCAACCTCTTTTTGATGGCACTTGAGCCCTATTGAAGAGGAAACAAAGGTGGGATCGATGAAACAATCCGGATTTGAGCTAAAGTCAAAGATCCTTGTAGTCATGAGCATAAAAGATTTGGTTCATTTTTTATGGTGTCTCCCATTACAGTGTTAACAACAAAGCGGTGTGTTGACAAACAAAGCGCTCATTGCGAGTTGAAAATGCATGGATGGCATTTGTGTGTCTCAACACCTGGATGGCACTAGGTCATTTGAAGGTAGTATGGTATAGTTCATGGATACTGATCACTCTAAGAACTATGCTTCTCCATAAAAGAATTGTACACAAGCTTTTTGTCACCCCACTCTCTAAGGCCTAGAATGTGGGGCGACAAAAAGGTTGTGTACAAGTCTTTTATGGAGAAGCATTCCACATCGGCACCCTTCTTGAAGGGCGTCGATGGAATCCTTATTCTTTGAGAAATCCGTTTGTGTGAATCATATCCTGCTTCTTCCAAATACCCAAGTGTCATCACAGTGTTGAGACCCCACAATGAGCCTTTCAAGCACTTTTAGCCCATAATGAGCATTTTTCCTGTCAAAACAATGCTTTTCCTTGAACACTATAATGGGAGACACTATCAAACTTAAACCAAGGCTTGTATGCTCATGATCGTGATGATCTTTGACTTTAGCTCAAATTCACTTTGCCATGTGCAATAACCTTGCCTTCGTCTTCATTGGATGAAAACTATCACAAAGAGGTTGATATGACTATCGGAGGGTCCCATAAAAATTACTCTAGAGAACAAGCCTCTATGGAATCAATATGTTGTAGTTGTCAACTCAATCACTGCTAGGAAGACACAAGAGCAATGTGCAGTGGCAACAATAGAGAACAGACAAAAGAGAGAACTAAGGTCAGAATCGAAAATTGGGATCAACCAATCATTTAATAAGTCAAGAAGATGTTCTATGTTGAGTTATTGGATACATTTGGCTCCACTCACACCAGTACCCTTGTATGTTCGGCGGGTATGTTGCTCCACTACAACCAAGTGTGACTCAACGTTGACAAGGATCTTGGGTTTTGCAGTTTGCCCAATTAACAGGCCCACCAACTTGATTGGAGTGCACATAGGAGGTGCAAAAGGTTTCGATGTCTGTGTAAATCTTTACATGTATGCGAAGGCTTCCACTTCCTAAGGAAAGGTGTTGGATAGGTTGAAACATGGATAGCTTCTCACATTAGCTAGGCTTGCATGCATCAGAAGTCCCTGAGTTCTCTCCTTGGTATGAGGTTGCCAAATAGCAGAGAAAGACACCAATGAAGAGCAATGCAACAAAAAAGGCTATGTGCCATTTGTTTATAAAGAAGAGTCTCAAACCTACACCGTTCTTAAACCATCCATTGGGATCCTTGGCCTTAGATCAATCGGTTATCGTATCGTGATAACTTCAAATGCAAAATGGGCTAAAAATAAGCACGATAATTGAAATTGCGCACACACACACAACACACACGTAATTATTAGAAATCCACTAATCAAAAGATCACTAATCAAGAAGGGTAGTGGCTCATTGGTATTGCCAAGAACATGCACAATCTTAATTGGCGATGCTAGTGATTAGGGAAAGGTTAATTAAGCCTAGGTGTGAACTGTTGGCTTTGATACACTTGATGGGTTCGTCGATGCGGAAGCATACTCCCTATGCCAATGGTTAGTGTTAGGCTATGGTGGATCTTTAAAGCCTTAGCATAACCATGGTGTTAGGGTTAGGGTTAGAGATATAGGGATTAAGGTTAGGCTACACCAATTACAAGACAGAGAATATAGACACAATGATAGATTTCAAAGTGCAAAGACTAATTAGAAAATAGCCTCTCAAATAGGCTTGGTAGTTTACATCCATTGGCTAGAGAGGTTGCATCCTTTTCCTATTGGACCAAGTCATCATTTTATCCATCCTAGTAGACTAGGGACCTTTCCCATGTGGTGCCACTAGCGTAGGGTTACCCTAACACTTCCCGGGCCCTAGAATCCAAGAAAATCTTATTTCTCCTATGAATGTTTCTTCTTCCTCTTCCCTACCCTCATTCCCCGCTAGCTATCTCCACCTTTGAAGGTGTTTGAGGCCTTGGGACTGAGACTCGGGATAGTTAATGCTTTTTGCAAAGATTATGTTATGCAGGGATTTAATATTTACATAATTACCACAAACTTTGTGTGATCACAATTACCACAAATTTTGTGTGATCACAAGGTCGTATTGACACATTAACATGATTACACTTAACATGATCACAACAAATCCGGTTTAGGACGCTCTGGAAACCCACTAAAATCCCTCCGAGGTTTTTAGTTTTTCCTGCGGGCCCGTCGGGGAAACTAAAAAGCTCGGTGGGGCCGCAAAATTTTATATATAGGGCCCCGATCGGGTCCGCTGGGCATTATTGTTTGAGTTATCTTCTCTGAGAGAGAGAGAGAGAGAGAGAGAGAGAGAGAGAGAGAGAGAGAGAGAGAGAGAGAGAGAGAGAGGCCGCCTTTGCAGGTACGTCGAGAGGTGAGGGGAGAGAGAGAGGGGGTCGTTTTGGAGCGTGCTCTGCATCGCAGTGTACGGCAATAGCGGAGTATTTGACCACATGACCCGGGTATGTGGTGTGTGTGTGTATATGCGTTGTGTGGTAGCGTGCCTTTTGTCCTATTGTGCATAAGTCATAAGGTACCTTACCACACAATGGGAGTGTGTGCGTAAGTTGTTCTATGGAACAATGCTTATCACAGGGGCATCACCTCGGTGACGCGGGGAAGATGGTGTCCTTGTGGTGAGTATTGGCTTACTATCTAGGTACTACGTCGGTAATGTAGCGAATCTAGTATCCTTATGGTAAGTCAACTTCCCTTCCCCTTTCCCAAAAAACATATGGGCATCGGTCGGTAACGCAGCTATATGATGCTTGTATGCAAGCCATTATTTCTCCTTTGATCCGGACGGCACTCGATCGATAACACGGCTAATTGAGTGTCGTTTGTTAGAAGCATCTGTTTTTGCATAAATGTGGCGTTTAGGTCGTTAATCCAATCGTACGAACGTCATATAATTTGTATGAGCATGTACAATTAATCTTGTTAAGTATTAAGTATAGTAAATACTTGGTCGATAATGCGGCCGTGAAGAGTATTTCATATACAAATGTTTGAATTGTTTGATTTTGTTGTTTTTAAGTGTTTGTATGAAATTATATACTAGCTAATCATATTTAGAAAAAAGCTTTATTCATCAATCATCGCTATTTTAAATGCTACATTTACATAAATTATATGCAAAAAAGTATTTGCACACAATTTGCATGTTAAATATTCAATTTTATCTTTTTAAAGGACCTCAATCATCATCGCTATTTTGAATGCTACATTTACATAAATTCTCTGTAAAAAAGAATTTACACACAATTTGCAAGTTAAATATTATTTTGTATCTTTTTAAAGAGCATCAATCATCATCGCTATTTGAAATGCTACATTTATATAAATTCTATGTAAAAAAGTGTGAGAAAACAATTCGTATGTTAAATATTTATTCTATCTTTTTAAAGAGCAAGACATTCTTTGCAATTTTCTAGCACAGTTTGTATACTTCCGATGTTTTAAATGAGCTAAAATAAAATTGACAATATATACATCATGATGCATGTATGTCCCAAGAGGCTTTGAATTGTTTTAGATTTTTTACATATTCTGTTAGATCTGGACAATCTTATTAGGAATGCATATTTATTGTACACAAGAAAACATACCATTTAAATTCAAAATGATTATCAACTTGAATAAATATAATCTTGCACAATTTTATGAAGTCTTTAAGTCGGTGTGTGCTTTGTTTGAAGTTTGAACTAGTGTGAGCGCACAGTGAAAAATATACGTTAAAAATTCACTATATGCGGAAATGTTTCAGATTGTTAACATGTATTGTTTGATTTGGATGAAGTTCTTATAAACCACTTATTTGCTCTGCATTTTATACATGTAATAAATTGCAGTTTAAAGTGAAGATTGTTTTCAATGTTTATCAATATTTCCGTGCACATTTCTTAAAGTCTTCAAGTCATGGTTGAGGGTTTGCCTGAAATAGTGTGAGAGTGTTAGTGCAGTATGCAACCATGAATTTGTATTTGATATATATTTTTTTATTGTCCAGTGCTAAAATGACATCAGATCAAAAGAAAAGTATTATGCATGCCATTCAAAAGAATGTATTTTGACAATATCATCATGTGCAGATGGTCGCATACAACAGATTAGTGAAAGTGGTGTCTTCATCAAAGACCTCACTAGCGCTATATGGGAGAACACAGAGCGCAGGCTGCGAGGTGAAGGCCAATACGAGTTGCTGATTCCAGCAGGGATTCGAGAATTTGACCCCCACTGGCAAGGTTAGGACAATGTTGGGCAATATAAAAGTATATTGCAAAGACTTAAAGGAAGATATCCCTCTTGCCTGTGACATGTCAAAATTAGAGCTTTGGGATAAATTGTGGGAGGAACAGAAGGTAAAGATGAAGCGTGTGAAAGCGCAGGACGAAGCAACCTTACCCAAGAGATTGAAGATGGCCTAAGATGTGCAAGCAGCTTTGGGAGGTCGATCAGATGCCAACGGCACCGGCACAATCATGCACATGGCTTGGAATGCCAAGTGCACTCATCTTGTTGGCATCCCTCACGAGGCCTTGGTAGAAGGTACGAGGGTTGGAGCATGCTCCTTTGGTGTGTGCACATTGTACACCATCAAAGACATATTTTTCTTTCCAGACCACATTACATATGTGGGAAAATGGTACAAGGGAGGGAATGAGGCAAAATCTGACAGCTTCCAGACAGAGCAAGGAATGCAAATGCTTCACCCCTCCATTGGAACGTGCATTGGTTTTACCACTGAAGCTCCTTGGATCACAATATTCCCATACTACAATGGGGGTATTGTGGGGGACACGATGTGCCGCTTTTCATTCACCCACGGATTGTTTAGACGTCATATGCACAGGCTACAACACAGCTAGAGGTCATTGCCTGTGACAAATCTTTTTGTACAAGAGATGACACGGTGCGGATTAAAGCAGTGATCGAACAGATGCCATCCATTTGTCATGCCTTAATCAATGGCGTTGCGGCTATCCACTTGGTCGGGATAGTGCACAGTGATATGGACCTGTGCAACATAATGTTGGACTTTAATCATGCAAATAAAATGTGTGTCGGCATCATTGATTGGGAAATGATGCTCAGAATGTCAGCTAAGCGTACGTCAATTAATTATCTACATCCAAGCGCACAATCGGACTGTGCAGTTTTGGAGGCATAGAGAGCAGGGGATGCAGAGATGGCTAAGCGACCGTGGATTGCTCTAGAACTATATGATCCACGGTGCACCGATGCATACACAAAGTTGAGCGATGTTTATGCATTGGGTTATCTATTCGACATGCTGATAGATTTTTGGGGTGCAGCCAGAAAAGTTTATTTTCCAGAAGAAGTTATTTACCACCCCGACCAAGATGTTATGAGGGCCATTCATATTAAAGTAGATTGTTGGATGAAGATATAAGAGCAGGAACAAAGATGGCGCATCTATTGCGCCATCTTTTTATCCGATCTAAACATTTTTATGATATACATCTGTTTTGTCCGGGATATTCTATTTTTATTGAAGTGCATTATCTGGTTTGAAGTGGTTCACCTCCTTGAGTCAATTATCTTTAGTCATTTCAAATTTGTCGTGTTATACGGGATATTTCAAATTTGTCTTGTGGTCCAATTAGGTCTGCCAATTGTGATTTTGTTTATTCACATCAGTTGTGGTTTGATTTAGTCGGCTATGACGTCTTATGTAGTGGACAAGAAGTTGCTACCTTGTGCATCTGTGAGACTGTTGAATCGTGAGAATACATATTTGCCAATGATAGTGAATATTTGTCCATTGCAGCTCCAAGAGAAAATGGCTGATGAAGAACAAGTTTGTGGCACCCAATCAGGGCATGATGATCAACAACAAGCGGTTGTTAATGCATTTCAACGCATGAAGTCTCTAGCGCACGGTATGTCGACACAGCAAGCGAGCGCACTGCTTGACAACTCTCAAAATGGGCAAATCCAAACCACATGCAATGGAAAAGAGATCAATAAAGAAGTGACCAAAAGGACATGATCAAAAAAATATGGCCATGTGAGGATGCAGAGATCAAGAAAGAAAGGTGGAAGGTATCGAAATGCCTCCACGACGCGATCAAAGAAAACGCTGAGAGAATCTACTTGGAAGTTTATGGCCATCCACTGTACAATGCAGATTGTGCATTATATTTTGCAAAAATGTTATATGTTCACTTTGTGCAACAACGACCAGTAGACTTTTTGTCAAAGGAGACAACTATTGCCACTCATGATATTAGGGAGAGTTATGTCACTTTCACCCGAGATGAGGTGGCATTGATAGTGGAAGGCACCGACCTATAGTTAAAGAGAGAGAAGGATATTTACATGACACAGCTGACAGATAAAGATGCAAAAATAACACGTCTTTCTATAGCCAATCAGACACCCCAACCCTCAGAAGTCTGGATGGAGAAAAGCATTCACCGCTTAAGCCAGAACGTTCAGTATCTGACACAACGAGTGAATTCTCCGCCTGTACAAGGGATACACATCACCCACCTTGTCCTACATCCAGATTTGGTCCCCTCGTTTACTTTAGATGCATCCTCATCTTCCAATGTCTAGTTTGCTACAAGAATTTTGATGGATGGAGTGGATATTATACATTGATAGGTGGTCATTATTATCACTTCGTCTGTCTTATTCGTTTAATGCAAAATAGTAGCCGATGAGCAATCTGTCACAAGATATTACACAAGGAATATATATTATGTTTGGCATGGCAAATGAGTATAAATTCAAGCAAGCCCGCCAAGATACGCCTAGCAAAATTAGATATCTGTTTGGTAACCAAGATGCTGTTTCAGAGCAACACAATTGAGATCGACAAACTATGTATAATCGCGAATATGAAGCATTGTATATGATCAAAACACATTGAATACAAGGTCTTTTATAATGGTTTTTGACGATCTTCATTATACTCTCAAGATATATTGAATCTGTGAAGTTGTTATCTGGTTCTAAGTCTGAGTGTTGTGAATCTCCTTGTAATTCAACCTCCACATCTATTATCAGATTCTCTTCTATTTGGTCTATAGTGCATTGAGATACACCAACATTGAACTCTTCTTCGTCTTTGTTTTGACAATCATACAATCAGGTTGGCATTTCCTCCTCATAACCAACACTTTCGATGTGATTCAATATCTTTTCGTTGCAAAACATATACACTAATTTTTTCGCTCTGTCTGCTAATAGTCTATTGCGAATAGTGTTGTGAACATACTTGTACATACTCCAGTTTCTCTTTGAACTTGAGTTTGCTGCACATGTTTGTCCAAGAAAACATTTCATATCGTGTGATAAGGAGTTGAAAATCCTGGGCCAAACTCACCGATTTTCTTCCAAGCAGCCTTCCAATGATTGCTGTCTACCATGACCAAAGCACTTCCAGTGAAGAATATTGCTTTGGCGAGTGAAGTTTGCGCTTCTTCTAGAGATTGCACTCGAAAGCTTTGATGTAATGATTTTTGACACATTTGACCAAGTCCACCTTCACTGTGACGCTTAAAAGGAACGTTGCTTGAAATTTCCTCCCCCTGCGCAGGCTGTTCTCCAATGTTAGTTGGCGTCACCACAAGATCAGCGCAGTTAATATTTGGCTCTGACAACTCTTGACATGCAGCCACAGAGCTATATATTATGTTGTCTCTTGCCACCCCTTTTGGCGATCTCTTCTCTCAAACCCTTTGCAATTGCAAGTGCCTGAGGATGTTCACATTTCTCACAACTCTTTTTAACGCTACCTAAAAAATGGTCCCTAATACATGGTGTACCGCCTGATTTTTTTGTGAGACAAAATCTACATTGCCACTCCATGTATCGGCCGCATATGTTGTGAGCATAATCCCACTCTTTGCCATGAGCTTTTTTATTCTTTGGCTTCTTCGTACCACTTGTGCCCACATTTTGTTTCATTGCTTTTAAATTAAAACTAAAGACAAAAGAACTAGATGTTCAATTTTTAAAACATTTTTCTTATTTTCAATATATATTAAAAAACCATTCACTACGAAAGTAACCAAAACTGCACAATATGAGATTTTCAATGCACGTTAGTCAATCCACATATCGATCACCTATGTTGTGAGCAAACATACACATTGGAATACACTCTATGCACAGCATAATAACTACAACAATGCTATGAATTTCTCAATGCAGTTATTATTATGTGAATTTTTATATGTCCACTTTTATTTGCAAACAATAAGACATATCTAATTTCAAATGTTACAAAGAATAATCAAATTCTACACTAAACGATATCAGTTGTTTGCAAAAAACACACGAAAGCAATAAAATATATGATTGGTCATTTCATGCACTAATAATCATTCATAATACATAATGCACTATCTGTATAAACCAGTGCATGAACTAATGCAAATAAATCTTCAATATAATCACCCACAATTGAGGATTACTTGTATCCAGTGAAGGATTGTAGCCCCCTTATGCAACCAATTTTATATATAAAATCTATTTTCACCCAATTAAGGTATATAGCTCTTATATTGTGGAGTGACAGTGTATATCAACTCAAAATTATGATGGTGAAAAATGCAAGACTTCAAGGATCTTTATATGCCCAGTAAACTAGTATAGGACATCCAACCCTTGACTATCGACTCGTCATTTACATATGCTCACCTTCTAAAACCAGTTACAGCACTCATTTGGACCAATGGCTTCGTCGCAATGAGCATGATTCTCCAAATTTTCAACTATTTTGGTTTCGTACCTTTATGTTTGGTAAAAGAATTAAAAAAAATTTAGAAGTGGTTATCGAATTAAGAATCACGTTGGGCTCAAAAAGAGTATCTGTGACTCTGTAATCTTAGGTCAATTCACAAGGAGATGACTATACACGGCACTCGGATACACTCCCCAAGGATTTGCCTAGCTAAAGAACCATGATAATCACACTATTTACTATATATAATTACTCTCATCGGACTCTTTTATTTTCTTGGCGGGCTCGCCGGGAAAATAAAAGAGCCCGGTGGGTTCCGCAGGGAAAAATGAAAAGTCCGACGGGCTAATCGGCTCTATGGATTTTTACAAGTCATAATCAAAGTTACGTTCACAATTAACATGATCACGTGATTTTTTTGTGTAATTACTAGAGTTATTAATGTAATCACACGTTTGTGATTACGTTAATGAAATCCCTGCTTGTGATACATGAAGTTTTCCATCTTCATTACATCACCTAGGTCACAAGGAACACAAAGATTGTATTGTACCAAGTCTCTCTTGATGGGAGAATCTATAATACAAAAGCCTTTGGAGGGGGGACCGTCTCCACATAAATCCGATCCTCAACTACTGTCAAGTTCTCTAACTCTCTCTCTTGCAGAAGTATTATTCATGCCAAGTTAATTAAGTATTATGGTTATGTTGCTACCGCTAATTAAGTTCACCCTCTATGTTCTCAAAGTAGTGTCACAAAAATACTCATTCTAATTCTCTTAATTCCTCTATCCACAAAGTTCATAGGCCATTTTCATTACATTGTTATCAGAGATATTGGTTTCTCTTTTCTTGCTTAAGAAGAGAGGTCCTTAAGTTTTCCATGAAAGGTTGGACCTGTTCATTGCAATAGGGTTAGTGGGACAGGGATCTATTATCTTGGTTGAGAAGGACTTAGTTCGAGGTACACCACTGGGAACTAAAGTCTTAAAAATGGAGCCTCTCGGGGCTTGCCTATGGCTTAACCATTATTGAGCTACGAGCAAGCTCAACAGGAACCATATTCAACCAAGCAATGTTAGACCCTCTCCACTAGTCTTTGCAATCAACAATGTCTAAACCACGGGTGTGACTGCTTGAGAACTAATTTCCAAAGGTAAAGAAGGGTAGCGACTAAGGTTTATGAGGGTACCAAAGCACAAAGTAATCTATACATAAGTTTAATTAGCATGGATGAAAATAACCAAGAGAGTAGAATGAACATTGATAACTTTGATTTTGCACATGAAGGTGCTAACGATGATGCCCCCATGTTTACTAATTAGCTTGTAACTAGGTTGCAGCAAGCTATGGGCAACCCTGCTTTGCAAGCAAAAGTTACCCAACAACTTCGTGCTTATGGGATTTCCCTTCCTCTCCAAGAGGAGAGAGAGCTTAGGATGCCTCTTGAAGTGACTCCCAAAAGAAGACTCTCCCATAAGAGAGGAGGAATCAAAAGAACGAGAAAGAAGCGAATACCTTAGTTCCTTTGAAGATGTGACTCCACGAAGACATCGGTGTAGACAATCACCAACTTCTCCCAAGAGGAAACAGTCAACCCATAATCCTTCTCCTAGTCACTCCGAAGGGAAGAGAGGAAACAAAGGAAGAAAAGGGCAAGAAAGTGGTCACCCTCTTCTTCTTCTTCTTCACCTTTCTCCTCTTTCGATGAAAGCAATAGCTATTCTCCTAGAGAATACAAGAGGAGAGGACATCACAAATCATACCCTGCATGGCAAAGATCCCAAAAGCTCAAGAAGTTCAAAGAGGGAGGAAAGAGTATCTCTTTTCTCACCTATGATGGCATCTTTGATGCTACCAACAAAGTATTGGACTTCATCCAACAATTTGATGCGGCCTTTGGAGACAGGGTTTCATGGAGTCCTCCAAGCTACGCCATGTATCTATGCACTTCCAGAAATTTGCTCGTCAATGATGGGTTAGCCTTCGTGGCAATGGTGAAGGCCCAAAGACATGGAAAACTCTACGAGTTTTCATCATGAAGCAATTCCTTGCAAGCAATGCAAAGGACAAAGTGCTTACCGAATGGCAGAGTTTGAAGCTTCTCTACATGAGTCTATCCACAAATATGTGGACAAGTTTTGGAATTTACATCTCAAGGCCACTATCTTTCAAAAGATAGACTTAGCCGAGCAAAAGCAACACTTTTGTGGGGGATTACTTGAAGAGATGGCCAAGTATGTCAACTCCCAACGGACTGGTTCTATCACCAAAGTAATCCACCACACTATGGTTCCTTCACATATTAGTTTCCAACAAGGGGCTAGAAGGAATGCCAAGCCCACGGAAAGCAAAGACAAAAGTGATGCAAAGGGAAAAAACAATGCCCAAAATTCTTTCCAAGGCAATTCCAACAACAATTGGTCCAAGGAGAAGGGAGTTTACAAAGGCAAAAATCAAATCTCTCTTGAAGAGCTTGATGATTTTTGAAAGGACCACAAATGTTTTAAGCGTGGGGAGCAAGGACATGGCTATCATTCTTGCCCCAAGAGAAATGCCCGCAATGAGACTCCTACACTTCCACGATTGAAGCTCCAAAAGAGGATGCTCATTGCAAAGGATCACTTGTCTCCTATGCTTGGGAAAAGGTAAGGGAGCATGATGCCTTCATCTTGTTTGACTCTGGCTCTACTCACAAATTCATATCGACTGAGTTGGCCCACTAAGTTGGGCATTCAAGTTCTCGAGATGGGAGATACTGTAACTGTCGATGGGGCTTTCAAGGGACAAAAAGTCTCCATTACTCCCTTGATTGGAAAGTTGAGGCTTCATGTCCAAAGCTAGTTGACAAAGAATACTTTTTCATCTCTCCTCTCCAACATGAGGATGTTATCCTAGGGGCACCATGGTTCAACTGCATGGATGCCAACATGAAGTTCTCTGAAAGGAGAATCTACTTCACCTACATGGAAAAGAGCATGTATATAGATGCTAGTGAGTCTAGTTGTACTATACCACTTGTAAATCCTCCTGCTTTTGATAAATCAATGAAAAGCTCAGTTTTTGCGTACATGATTTTTGTCAAAGATTCCCTAAAAGGTCCTAATGTTTCATCAAATGTAAATGGTAGAAATCAAGAAGAGTTAGTATTGTCTAATTTTCTAAATGGATTCCAAGATGTGTCCATCGATGATATCCCTATGGACTTACCTCCAAAACGAGGGGATGATGACCATCGAATTGAGCTCCTACCACAAAGCTCACTGCCTAACAAGCCTCCTTATCAAGTTTCCCAAGCTCAACAAGAGGAAGTCACGAGCCAAGTACAAGAATTGGTAGACATAGATGCTTCATAGCCAAATTCTCTCAAATAGCAGGACCATTGCATGACTTTAGAAAGAAGAACATTAAGTACTCATGGACTGCTAAAGATAAAAATGCTTTTGACAAGCTCAATGAGAAGCTTACCTCCCAACCAGTCCTTATGCTTCCAGATCTCTCAAATCCATTTGAGGTCCAATGTGATGCTTGTGGTGATTGCCTTGGAGTTTTGCTTCAAGAAGGGCATGCCATAACATATGAGAACCAAAGGCTCAATATTGATGAATGAGTATTTTAGCTGTTCTACATGCCCTAGACACATGGAAGCACTATTTATTGGGGACTCCATTTATTATGTGAATGGACCCCCAAAGTCTCAAGTACTTCATGACGTGCACCAAGCTTTCAGACAAAACAAATGAGTTGGGCAAATTTTTTTTGTAATTTTATTTTCATATTGCTCACATTATTGGTAAGCATAATCAAGTGGCCAATGCACTTTCAGACGACAAAAGTCAACATGGTGTCTTTAGCAACTCACAATGATCTATCTTCTATGATAAATGAGTATGCTATTGACCCCGACTTTAGAGACATAATGTCAGCCCTTGCTTTGGGGAAGAAAGGGGAACCATTCACCTTGTAGGATGGTTATTTTCTCCATGGCAATATGCCATGTGTTACCTACTCCTTTTGTGAGAAAGTTATGTATAAATCCCATGCTCCTCCCTATGCCGGACATAGAGGCATTCAACCTACTCTTTGAGGAGTAGAGACATACTTCTATTGGCCTACCATGAAAGTAGACATACAAAAGTATGTTACAAAATGTGTGGTATGCCAAAAGACCAAGTATAATAGAGAGGAGCAACCTGGATTACTCCAGCCATTGCCAATTCCTAATTCACCATGGGAAAGCATATCCATGGATTTTATCTTTGGATTACCCAAGTCTATCCATGGGAATACGGGAATATGGACAATAGCGACATGTTTAGCAAGCAAGCACATTTTATTCCTGTCAAAAATACTATTAAGACACACCAAATGGCAACTCTCTTCATATCTCAAATTTTCAAATACCATGGATTGCCAACATCCATTGTGTCAGATAGAGATCCTAGAATGTCCAATAGTTTCTAGAAAGGTCTCTTGAAAATTCAAGTACGAGATTGAATTTCTCTTCGACCTATGGCCAAAGTGAGAGAGTCAATCTTATGATACGCGATCTACTAAAGACTTATGTTACAGAAGTAGATCAACACTCACAATGGGAAAAGTACTTGGTCCTTGTAAAGTATGCATACAATAATACCATCCATAGTAATACGAGAAAGGCACCTTTTGAAATTATAGAGGGAAGACCTAAAAGGCCCTTCCTACTACATGGGAAGATCTTCACTACTGATGAGTATACCGTGACCTACACGAATCTTTCCAAAAGATTAAGGAGGCTATATCCATCTCTCAATAAAGAAAAAAATCTGCTGCTGATAAGCATAGAAGGGCCTTAATATTCAAAAAAAAATATTGGGTCTTACTCAAGTTTCCCAAGGCTTGATTAAGGCAAACGACGGGAAAAAATCCTACGGGCCATCAAAAGTATTATGCTAAACTAGCAAAAAGACACTATGGTCCTTTTCAAATCTTGAAGCCAATCAATGAGATGGCTTATCAACTCAAGTTGCCCAACCATTGGCTCATACACAATGCTTTTCATGTGAGCCTACTTAAGCCCTACATAGGAGAGCCACCAAGCAAACCAATTATTGAAGACCCGCCAGAAATCAAAGACCAAGAAGAGGTGCTAAAACCTGAAGCTATCCTTCAGCATAAAGACAAGTTACTACAACATGGTAAGATTATCCGATGGTATCTTATTAAGATAAAAAATTATCCTTTTGAAGATGCTAGATGGATGCAAGGAATACAACTTAAGAATAGTATGGACCTTGTTAATGCTTACAATGCTACAATAGAGTAAGAAAATGTAATTTTTCTTTTAAATGATCAATGTTTTTGTCTTATAAGACTAATTATTTATTGTGCACAAAAATTCAAATAGTATGCATGCTTAGAATCATGTTTGTGATGACGACGTCTCTCAAACACCAAGTAGAATTTTTCACTCTACTTTGGGAGAATGAAATGGACTAAAGAGCAGACATTCTTGTGGCAGCTATGTCTCCCAAGCACCAGATGGATTAGTCATCCATCTTGGAATGATATTGTAGGGTAAAAAGGGATTCTCTACCCGCTAAGAAACATTGACTAATGACTAAGGCTTTATCTCTTCTACCTCATAGTCAATGACGACTATGATGTCAAGAGAGAGGTAATGTCATAAAATCTAATATCTAACCATTCCAAATGATTCTCTCATATTAAGCTGATCATTTAATGTGGGAGAATAACCGGGAACCAGGGTTAGGATATAGACATGTGCTTATGGATCTATCTCAACACGGGGCCAAAGTAAAAGGGTCCAAATGAGAGATGGTCTGTCAAAGAGCAATGCTACCTAATGGAGACTAAAGACCTTAGGGCTAGCTTCATTAAATACCTCCAAAGGTTAGTGTTAGAAATTCCTTTGACCTTAGGCAAACCTTAGGCAAGCTGGGGCTATGCTTGAGGTGGGAACCCGGCCCAAGCTTGAGGTGCTTGTCGTGCTTGCTAAGACTAAGGTGCTTGAGGTGTTTAATGACTAAGGTGCTTGAGGGGCTTGAGGTGTTCCACAAAGTCAGACACATCCCTAATCATGAGGGGGTGAACCCTCATTGTAGGAGCATGAGAGAGAACACACACACCCTCACACAAGGCAAGCTTGGTCTAAAGAAGCAACTAGGACACTTGTCAAGTTCCTCTTCATGTTGCCCTCATGGTGTGCCTAAAGCTTTTGGTTGGGCTCTCAAGGGGTCCAACGATAATTTAGTTAATTATATTAATTGATTATGCATTTATCAAGTCCTCTCTCTCAAAGGGGAAAGGGGGACACTTGTCCCAAGGCTATCATGCTTGCTTGATATGCACTCTACATGTGATTCGCCAGGCTTGAAGGGTCCAATGAGATTCCGTCATGAGCTACAAGGAGGGGTCAACCAAGAGAAGCTAGGGGTGTTCTTGGGGGGATACTCTCTCTCACTCACACACTCACAAGCTCATTCTCAAGCGTAAGAACTCCATCTCCTTCTACAAGCTTGTTGAGAAATTGAGAGCTGACACCAACACTCTTGGCTATGGAATGCAAATCCAACCAAGAGCCATGCTTCAATACTTAAGGTTGCCATATTCTATATCTTCATTACTATGCTATTATGCTATGCTAAGCAAAAAGAGTGATGATAAGTGAGAAACTATGTCTCTCCTGTAAATGTTTCTTCTTCCTCTTCCCTACCCTCATTCCCCGCTAGCTCTCTCCACCTTTGAAGGTGTTTGAGGCCTTGGGACTGGGACAAGGGATGGTTAAAGCTTTTTGCAAAGATTATGTTATGCTCATGATGCATGAATTTTTCCATCTTCATTGCATCCTAGGTCTTCATTGCATCACCTAGGTCACAAGGAACACAAATATTGTATTGTACCAAGTCTTTGTTGATGGGAGAATCTATAATACAAAAGCCTATTGGAGGGGGACCGACTCCACATAAATCTAGTCCTCAACTGTTGGAGAATTTTTATCAAGTTCTCTAACTCTCTCTCTTGCAAAATTATTTTTCATGACAAGTTAATTAAGTATTATAGTTATGTTGCTATCGCTAATTAAAATCACCTTCTATGTTTTGAAAGTAGTCTCACAAAAATGCTCACTCTAATTCTCTTAATTCTGCTATTTTAAAAGTTCATAGGCCATTTCCATTACATGCCCAACTTGGCCAAGAAGCTATGGGATGTTTTTGGTGGATACGAAGCAAGGGTGTCTCTCAAAATGCACCAAAACAACGCCAAGAAAGGAGCATTATTCGCTACCCAAGTAAACATGGAGGGGAAGAGCGCTATAGGTCCTTGACAAGCTTCTTGTCCACAATTTTGTCGCAGGGAGTGCATTGATTGCACAATATGTCCAAAACGGTCAGGGTCCGGAAGCTCTGGGCTGTTTTTAGCAGACGCAAAGCAAGGACATCTCTCCAAATGCAATCACGTACAATTGCACCGTGAAGGCATTTGGCATTACACAACTGCGTTGGTCAACATGTATACCAAATGTGGCGTGCTTCATAAAGCACAAAAAGTGCTTGAGGAGATTCTTGTCCGGGATGTCGTTTCTTGGAATGCACTGATTGTGGGATAGGCCCAACTTGGCCAAGATGACTAGGGGGGCTGTTTTTGGCGGATGCCAACTGAGGGTGTCTCACTAGACGCAATCAGCAGAGCAACGCCAAAAATCACTAATATCTACTACACAAGCAAACATGGAGGGGAAGAAAAAAACACGTCCTTGACAAGCTTTCACTCCACAATGTTGTCTCATGGAGTGCATTGATTGCATGATATGTCCAGCATGGGGAGGGTTAGGAAGCTCTGGGCTATTTTTCACATATGCAGAGAGAGGTCATCTCTCCAAATGCAATCGCGTATTCTTGCACCTTGAAGACATGTGGCATTACACAACTGCCTTGGTCAACATGTATCCCAAATGTGGTGCACTTCATAAACCACAAAAAGTACTTGAGGAGCTTCTTGTCCAGCATGTCACCTCATGGAATGCACTGATTGTGAGATACGCCCAACTTGGCCAAGAAGCTTAGGGCTATTTTTTACGGATGCCAAGCGAGGGTGTCTCTCGAGATGCAATCAACAAAGCAATGCCAAGAACTAAAAAATATCCGCTACACAAGCAAACACGGAGGGGAAGAGCGCACTACCTTCGTCGACATGTATGCCAAATGTGGTGCATTTCATAAATCACAAAAAGTGTTTGAGAAGCTTGTTGTCCAGGATGTCGTCTCTTGGAGTGAATAATTAGTGTGGGATATGCCCAGCTTGGCCAAGAAGCCTTGGGTTGTTTTTGGCAGATGCCAAGTGAGGGTGTCGCTTCAAATGCAGTCAACAGAGCAGCGCCAAGAAAACAACATATCCACTACACAAGCAAACATAGAGGGAAAGAGAAAAACACGTCCTTGACAAGCTTTCTGTCCACAATGTTGTCTCATGGAGTGTATTAATTACATGATATGTCCAATAGGGTTAGGGTCAGTAGGAAGCTTTGGGCTGTTTTTAGCAGATGTAGAGAGAGTGCATCTCTCCAACAATTACGCACACTTGCATCTTGAAGGCATATAAAACTGCCTTGGTCCAATTGTATGCCAAATGTGGTGCACTTCATAAAGCACAAAAAGTGCTTAATGAGCTTCTTGTCCGGGATGTCGTCTCTTGGAATGCACTAATTGTGGGATATGTTCAACTTGGCCAAGAAGCTCTGAGCTGTTTTTGGCGGATTCCAAGCAAGGGTCTCTCACTAGATGCAGTCAGCAGAGAAACACCAAGAAAGTAGCAATATCTGCTACAAAATCAAACATGGAGGGGAAGAGAGCAATAGGTCCTCGACAAGATTCATGTCTGCAATGTTGTCTCATTGAGTGCATTGATTACACGATATGTCCAATGGGGTCATATTCAAGAAGATTTAAACTGTTTTTAGCACATGCAAAGAGTGGGCATCTCTCCAAATGCAATCACGTACACTTGTACCTTGAAGGCATGTGGAGTTACAAAATTGTCTTGCTTGACATGTATGCCAAATCTATTGCACTTCATAAAGCACAAAAAGTGCTTGTGGAGACTTCTTTTCAAGATGTCATCTCTTGGAATAATGCACTGATTGTGGGATATGCCCAACTTGGCCAAGAAGTTTTGAGCTGTTGCGGTGGATGCCAAACAAGGGTGTCTCTCTAAAGGCAATCAACAGAGTAGCACCAAGAAAGCATCAATATCTGCTACACAAGAAAACATGGAGGGGAAGAGTGCAACAGGTCCTCGACAAGTTTCCTATGCGCAATGTTGTCTCATGGAGTGCATTGATTGTACAATATGTCCAACAGGGTCAGGGTCAAGAAGCTCTGGGGTGTTTTTAATAGATGCAAAGAGAGGGAATGCAATAACGTACACTTACACCTTGAAGGCACGTGGCATCACACAAGATACTACTATGTGCAAAAGAATATACGATGATAATATTAGTCAAGTCTTGTATAAAGAAACCGTCGTGCTCGACACTGCCTTAGTCGACATATATGTCAGATGTGGTGCACTTCATAAAGCACAAAACGTGCTTAAGGAGCTTCATGTCTGGGAGTATGTTTCTTAGAATGCACTAAAATGGACTACAAATCCAAATAGAGAGAGAGAGAGAGAGGGAGAGGATACTTGTATTGCAGAATGGAATAAATATGAGAGAGAGAGAGAGAGAGAGAATTATTATCCATGAAAGAGAGCAAATTAGACCGGAATAGAAATTTGTATATTGAAATGGGCTTCAAATTAAATAGATAGATAAGCAGAAAGGATGTCATCGTCTATGGACAAGAGAGAAAGGCATCAAGCACACATCTTAGACTGCACTAGAAGTTTGTATGTTGAAATGGGCTATAAATTAAATAGATAGATAGGATGAAAAGATGCCATCATCTATGGACAAGAGATAAAGGCATCAAGCACACATCTCTCTCTCTCTCTCTCTCTCTCTCTCTCTCTCTCTCTCTCTCTCTCTCTCTCTCTCTCTCTCTCTAAATGTAGGGCTTATGTAGATAGTGTTGGCATGCCTAAGCACCACTTGAGGCCTTACCATTGCACCATTGGTAAGAGCAAGAGGGACCCGCCCCATATGTGGGTCACACGAGCTATGATGCCATAGAAGACACAACTTTTCTTAGAAAGAATGCCACCCACCAATTATTGACAAGAAGTCTATATGAGAGACAAAAAGGTTAGTATCAATTCAAACTGGTTACACCACTTTAATGTATGGATATTGGCAGTTATGATAATGATATTTTTCCATTTGATGTCTTGTTTGATGGCATTGAATCATTGTAGCAAGTAGAAGACCACAAGAAGAAACTATTTTTGTTGCATCATATGTGGACAATAACACCCTAAGCCTCTTTTGAGATGGACATTGAGAGGAGGGAATCTTTCCCACTCTAAACATTGTTGCATAGTGGGCCCAAACTAATGTCAAATTTGGTCGAATAAGGGATGCAATAGGATCTTGCATCATGTACATTGACAATGTATTGCATCCCAAAGCATTGCTAGCTTAGGGTTGAGTTCATGTGAAGATTTTTTACTTCTCTTTTGATAAGAAGTGTTGATGTGTGAGTGTTGATATATTAGCTTGAATATATGCATCATAAGTAATTTGGAGAGAGTAATGTTATCAAATTTTATTTTTTTTTGAAATCTAGTTTCTCACTTATCATCACTCTTCTTGCTTAGCATAGCATAATAGCAGTAATGAAGATAAAGAAGAAGGCAAGCTTAAGCATTGAAGCATGGCTCTTGGTTGGATTTTCATTCCATTTCCAAGAGTGTTGGTGTAGGCTCTCAACTTCTCAACAAGCTTGGAGAAGGAGATGGAGTTCTTACACTTTGCCCAAGTGAGAATGAGCTTGTGAGTGTGTGTGTGTGTGTGTGTGTGTGTGTGTGTGTGAGTGAGAGAGAGAGAGAGAGAGAGAGAGAGAGAGAGAGAGAGAGTATCCCCCCCCAAGTACACCCCTAGATTCTCTTGGTCGACCCCTCCTTGTAGCTCATGATGGAAGCTCATTGGACCCCTTCAAGCTTGGCCAGTCACATAAAGAATGCATATCAAGCAAGCATGCTAGCCTTGGGACAAGTGTCCCCCTTTCCCCTTTGAGAGAGAGGACTTGATAAATGCATAATCAATTAACTTAATTATCATTGGACCCCTTGAGAGGCCAACCAATAGGCTTTAGGCACACCATGAAGGCAACATGAAGAGGAACTTGACAAGTATCCTAATTGCTTATTTAGACCAAGCTTGCCTTGTGTGAGGGTGTGTATGTTCTCTCTCATGCTCCTACAATGAGGGATTTCCCCCTCATGATTAGGGATGTTTTTGACTTTCTGGAACAACTCAAACCCCTCAAGCACCTTATTCATAGAGAACCTTATCAACTTAGTCATTAAACACCTCAAGCACCTTAATCAGAAAGCACGACAAGCACCTCAAGCTTGGGCCGGGTTCCCACCGGGTTCCCACCTCAAGCATATCCCTAACTTGCCTAAGGTCAAAGGACTTTCTAACACTAACCTTTGGAGGTTTTTAATGAAGCTAACCCTAAGGTTTTTAAGCTCCATTAAGTAGCATTACTCTTTGACAGACCATCTCTCATTTGGACCCTTTTACCTTGGCCCCGTATTGAGATAGATCCATAAGCACATGTCTATATCCTAACCCTTGTTTCCGTTTATTCTTTCACATTAAATGATTAGTTTAATATGAGAAAATCATTTGGGTTGGTTAGATATTAGATTTTATGACATGGCATATCCCACAACCAGTAAGAGATGGCATTCCATACAGCAAGCTCCTGAAGCACATAAGAGCTCCAAAGAGAGCACTTCTTGCCTTGCCAAAGTCCCCAAAGAGCTCAAGAGATAGGAAGTCCTCCCCTTCCTTGCCGAAGTCGAGAGAGTGAAGGTCTAATGTTCTTCCTTGCCAAAATCGAGAGGAGTCAAGACAGCGCCTTTGATGAGAGTGAAAGAACTCTCCCTTCTTACAAGGTACGATCGAAACAGCTACCTCTATAGCTCCAAGCCTCCATAGACAGGGAAACTATAATGCAAAAGTGGTTAAGTTTGGAGAGTATTGGCCAAACTTGATACTTGGAGCCAGTGCCTCTAGATGGGCTCTTGGTCAAAGTTTTCTGGGCCTAATTTGGATTCCAAATGGGGAAGTTAAGGCCAAAATGAATGTGCTAAGGTAAAGTTTTGTGAGTTGGAAAATTTCAATGAGGGGATTCTCCCCCTGAATGCCACATGGCAGGGTGAGAAATCCAAAATGGGATTTTTTGGCAATGAATGTAAAGATTTATATAATGCTACTAGCTTATCATTTTTGACAACCAAGTGGAGAGAAAAGATCTCCTCCATGAGCTCCCAACGATGGTGCTTGTCTGCAAGCTTTGTGTATGGCATGGGGACATTTGTGAGTGGCCAATGGTGGGTGTAGTGATTATTATGGGTGTGTTCACACATTCTCATAAAGGGCTAAGTTATTTTGTTATTGGGATGAAATCCTAAGGGCTTAAAATAGGAAATAAAGGGTGGAAATGACATGCAAAGGCAAAGAGATCAAGAAAAGACAAAGGGAAGGGCAACGGTGTCGTCGTTGCCAAAGGCCTTGAGGCTAAACAACAGGATATTTTTAGAGAAAACAAACAGGTGCATGGGCATAAAGGATAAGATAGAAGGAAAACAAAGGGCTAAGGAGAGTTTTCTTCTTGGATTTATTTTTGTGATGAAGGAAAGGAAAGGAACTTGAGGGGAAAGGTTAAAGGTGAAGGGCAAGAAAGGTGGAATTTTTGCATTGAAAGGGAGGTTGGATCAAATTAAATCTCGTCAAACTGAACTAATCCCCCAGGCATGTATCTTGAGGCGGGTCCAAAAATTATAAACCCGATCCTTGAGAATATTGATGTGCCCATAACTTCCCCATTCGGATTATGATTGGTGAGTTGTAAGGATAAGCATGGAGAGCACTTTAAGCACTACATAATTAAGGCATAAATTTGCACTTTGGAATTTTTTAAACATCTTGGCTTACAGGAATCAAAAGCACACTTATTAGCCCCAAAAACTATATCTAGTATACATGTACCTTTTCACTTGCATGTCATCGTGCACCCTGATCAATGCATAATTAACATGTAAACCTCAAAAAGTTTAATCTACATCATTTCCCATCATGGAAGCGGAGTGACACAACAACGATACGTTGTAAGATGCTCTAGGCACAACATAGCTACAACAAGTTAGGAACTTAAAGTCATGACTTATGCAAAGGCTACTGTATGAAATTTATTATCAAGAGCTACACTTGCATCGAGCACACTCGTGCCATACAAGTCAATGAACTTAGTTTCAAGCACCAAAACTTTGTCCACTATATTGCCCACCAGATGGACATGCACTATGGTGTTGTCATCTAATAAAATTATCCCTTCAAGCTTGGGCATGAGTAACATGGACAAAGATGAAAGCAAGCATTCCAAATTATATGCATGTGCATATATGCATTCCAAATTATATGCATGTGCATTGGACATGTATCTATTAGTAAGTAAGGATTGATGAAAAAGACATTGGACTTAAAGCAATAAGCAAACATTGATCACAAGACTCTTATGATTTACTAGGAAAAAAGAGAGGCTTACATGGCCATGTACAAGAGTTAATTGCATAAGAAATGATCGAAGAAAATGATGACTTAATCAATCAACTCATAGGGTTTCCCACGCATAGAGAGTTTTTCCAAAGACTAAAGCTCAATCTAGGTACAGGGATCCTAATGTTGAGGTTGATATTTCAACACCCTCCCTCAAACTCAACATTCTAATCTACCTGAGTATATTCTAAGGACTTCCTAACCTTGCTAAGTGTGGATAGCACAATGGTAATCACTCCAGTGTTTGTTGCACAAATGTGGTTTGGTATAGGTAGCAAAGGCGATATGTAGATGTAAGACGGGCCTAGTATGAGTATGGTTCATCCTATCAAGGATACTTGTGAAGTGTGACTAGCACTCCAAGCTCTTATGTCAATGGTTGTGGCACATGATTTTTGTAAGTAATGATCATAGATTGTACACTAGGGAAAATTCCCACTAAGGTTAAGAGGACGGTTTGTACATAAAAGCTTGCTCATCCAGTGAATCTAATGCAAAGACTTTAGGGAGGTCTTACCACATGCAAAGTAGCATGGGTAGTATCTAGACCTAATGCAAAATGAGCACATGAATGTTTACATGCCCAAGTAAAACTACAAGGGGAAAAACATTGGAAATAATGAATGAAATGCACCTAAACTTTTAATCAAAATTATTGAGTGGGGAAAGTGGCTCATAGTCCAAGTTATCACATTGACTTTGAACATTTTTATGATCCTTTTTTATGTCGCCAAGGGATTTAAGAAAACTTGAGTCTCCTCTGGATGAGATGGGCTACTAAAGATATTCAATACCAAGACCATATAGCTCCAAGTTCTCTGCAAGGAGAGTACCCATGCCAATGATGATTGTTGGAGATCTCGGCTAGGGTGGATGGTGGAGAGATGTGGCCATGGCGAGCTTGGAGCGATGTGCAAAAGGAGAGAGAGAGAGAGAGAGAGAGAGAGAGAGAGAGAGACGAGTTTGACACCAAAAGAACACGCTTGTTTTTATTAAACAATCTATTACATATATAGAGTTAAATTTTACCCATTCATACTCCATGCAAACTGGAGGTGTTTTTGCATGTCATAAAAGATGTTCCCACGGGTGTCCATTTTCTGAATCAGGGTTTGCAAAACCCAACAACCCTCCCTCCCCCCCCCCTCAAGCCCGAACCACTGACAACGGAATTGATACAAGCTATGGCAGAGTTCAATCACCTGAAACTACGAGTAGAAGCCCCCCCCCCCCCATAACAACATAGGTGTGTGTGTGCACTTCCCTCAAACAAGAGTGAGACAACAAGAACTCATAACCAAACATAAATGGGAGGTCAAACCACTTATGTGTGGAAATGTCTATAACAATTTATTGACAATGACTAGCATAAAAGGCAATATAAAGACAAACTAAAACTACAGGACATCACTATCTACGAGAATCATCGGTGCTTCATCATCACCATCAACCATGTTGAGCTATCGTTGTTCTTCTCAAATCACTTATCTGACGGATGATTGGTCTTTCCATAGTGAATACAAGGGTTTTTTGTGAAACGGTCTTTGGTTTGATGATTGTTGCGGCCATAGATTGCACAAGGTCAAGTACTAATGGTAGGTATGGTTGAAGCTGCAATTGAAGTGCAACCACAAGCTACATATGTAGTGGGACTTATGGCAGAACTAATACGTGGTACTCGTTTCTCTTCTTCCTGCAATAAATTAACAATACCGTCCCAAGAAGGCAACAGATCCTTATCCTTTAAAATAGTTACAATTTGACTAAATTTTGCAAGTAGGCTATTAAGGAAAATAGTTATAGGATATTCATCTAGAACAGGGGCCTCAACATAAATTAACTGAGTGTGGATGCTCTTCAATCGGTTAGCTAAAGCGGCAATATCTCTGTTTTCATCATCACGCATGGTAAGAGAATATAACTCCATTTTAAGGCTCATTTTGGAGTACTTGGCTTTGGGACTGAAAACTTTCTCTAATTCCATCCAAGCAACATTCGAAGATTGCACGTCATCCAAATAATGAATAAACTTTTAAGAATGTGAGAATTATACCTAATTCTTGCTCGTCCTTGCATTGTTGCTCGGCAGATAACGCTCTCGTAACTGCAATGGATCTGCCTGATTCACTAGTTGAAAGGGGCTTGACCACGCACTAAAGATTCTTTCGCATCAGATAGCCCTTCCCTTTAATTTTCCAGGTATAAAAGCAAGATCCATCAAATTGTCCACTCTTGATGCCATATTGTAGTCTATTGCGGCTTTTCAAGATGCTTCAAGGTTCGGTTGATTATTTGTTGCGCCCTTGCCAACTACTCTTCTCAGTAGCCTACAAACCTGGCAGCCTTTTGAGATGCTTGCCTTGTAAGCTTGTCACCAACGGTGCACTGAGGCAGCATTTCAAAATGTTGTAGTGAGGACGTAGAGAATAGGAGCCTTGCAGTGTCGTCGCCTGCCAAGGATACCTTTTGATATGCTTGCAAAACTGCAACTTGGAGCGCTTGGGCTCTAATACCACGTGTTGGAGATCTTGGCCAGGGTGGGTGGGGGAGAGATGTGTCCATGTGGCGAGCTTGGAGCAATGTGCAAAAGGAACGAGAGAGAGAGAGAGAGAGAGAGAGAGACGAGTTTGACACCAAAATAACATGCTTGTTTTTTATTGAACAATCTACTACATATGTAGAGTTAAATTTTACCCATGCATACTCCATGCAAATTGAAGGTGTTTTTGCATGCCATAAAATATGTTCCCACGGGTGGCCACTTCTTGAACCAGGGCTTGCAAAACCCAACAACGATTACCAACTCATAGTACCATGGTTTGAGATGTCATGGCACGTTGTTCATGGACCCTTGCTCATCCTTTGGCCCAAATCTTTATTTGATGATGAGGTAACTCGCGTCGAGGACATAGCTTGCGGGCATTATATTCCCAATATTGCTTTTGCTTGTGCTTTGATCGGGCGGTCAATTTTTTTGACCATTCAATGTCATAAGACTCAATTGAAATTACAAAATTCTATTGGATACTGATCTCTTAGTCATATATGGAGCTTTAAGCATCTTTCTTTGATGCGATGTTTGCCAATTTATGCGCTTTGACACCAAAAATGTGCATCACATGCAATTTTTTACTCTTTATATTGCATAATAAGATTTTTGTTAATCTAGTTAGTTTATGGAAGATTTGATACACTTTTTGGAGTTTTTTACTCTCTCGTGAGTCGATGCCCCTTGTGCATCAATGCACTTTTTGGGATTTTTTTGCCCTCTCGTAAGTCAATCCCTCTAGACGAGGATTTTGATTCAAGCAAGAGTTGCTTGCTCTATCAGCATATTTGTGTGCATCTTCTACTTGATAGTAGTGTTTTGGTCTATAATTTTCATGTTTTATATAGAATGTTTGGGGATCATTTCCTTGTTCTCATGAGTGGTATTGTTTTTTGGCATTTTAGGGGAGTTGTCTTGGATTGAGTCATCATAGCTTTTTGTGAGGGTCTTAGTGAGGTTTTTTGAAGCCAAGCAAAGGAGGTCGCATTACCTCGTGTGAGGTGGATTAGGTCATTGGAGCTCCCCTTATCATTGTTGAAGATGATGAAACAGGAAACAGAAGGAAGACAGCAACTCAGAGTAGGAAGAAGATGGAGAAGGAGAAGACACAGAGCTTGTGTACGAGATCTCTGTAGTCTCTCTCTCTGTATTGGAATAATTAATTGTGTATATACAAACTCAGAGCTACAAAGCTTATATGAAACCCTAAGAGATAAGGTGTCCTTTCACACCAGATGTCCAGGGGGAAAAACCCAGTGGGAGAAAAGTGCCCCTGGTGAAGCGCATATACACACTAACACTACTACATGTCTACAAATCCCCCCTGTAGTGATAGTGTGAATCCGTACAAGGTAGCAGATCATCATGTGTATGAGAGTAAGCCCAAAGCTTTTCGGAAAGCTTCAAACTTTTCTCGTGATAACGCCTTCGTAAATAGATCTGCAATGTTATCCTGTGTAGGACAGTAAGTTAGTGTGATCTCCCCTGCATGTAGCCTTTCCCTGACATAGTGGTAGTGAACCTCTATGTGCTTTGTTCTTGCATGAAATACTGGATTCCTTGCAACTGCCATAGCACTCTGACTGTCAGTGAAAATGGTAGTGGGTGCCTGTTGACACTCACAAAGATCTGCCAATAACCTGCGTATCCATACACAATCAACTGTTGCCGTGAAAGCTGCCCTGTACTCAGCTTCACAAGTTGATGTAGCCACTGTGGGTTGCTTCTTGCTTAGCCAAGATATACATGCATTTCCCAAGAAAAAACAATTGCCACTTGTGGAATGTCGTGTGTCAAAATCACCAGCCCAATCTGAATCGCTGTAACCAAGAAGCTGCATAGAACTGTGCTTTCCATACATATCCCCCTTGGAAAGAACATGGCAAGATTAGGGGTACCTGAAAGGTAACGAAGTATGCGCTTCACAGCTTGCCAATGATGCATACCTGGGCTGTGCATAAATCTGCTTGCTTGTGAAACCCCAAATTGAATGTCTGGACGAGTGTTGCCTGCCAAATATATCAAGCAACCAACGGCTGCTGCATAAGTATGTACATCAAAAGGTTCTCCAGCATCATGCATGCTCAACTTTGATCTAGTTTCTACGGGTGTAGAGATTGGCTTACAATTTTGCATACCAAACTTGTCCAAAATTTTATGCAAATATTTTGCCTGCAACATGTATATGCCATCCTCTGATTGCACAAACTGAATACCCAAGTAATAATGTAGCAAACCAAGATCAGACATCTCAAAGGTTTTTCTCAAAGCATCTTTAAACGCTTCAATTTCATCTGCAGTATTGCCTGTAGGCAAGTCCACTAGATCCCATGTATGATTCTTATGAATAGAATCAATTTCTTGCTGCATAGCATCTTTCCACTGAACACACTCTAAAGCTTGTTCAAATGAATCAGGCTCATCTGCATCACAAAGAGTGCTAAAGCAAGCCAAATCTACTTGCTCTCTGCCAAAAGTAGTACCAGCACGTGTTTTTCGTGGCAACGGTGCATCCAACTTGCTATCCTGCAAAGTTTTCTGAACCCATTTAGGCAAGGTTCTTTCTTCCCTGAGAACTTCTTGCTCTTCACGCACAATTTCCTCTACATCATGAGGTGTCACATGCTGATCAAAAGATTGATCAAGATTATCAACCGGTTGTGATTCTTGATTCTCCACAAAAGAAGGAATCAAACCTTCAAATACATCATGTGTCTGCATATGAGGTACATCAAAAGAAACCATAGGTTGAGCAGTAGTTTCTGCAAAAATTACATCACGACTTTCAAAAATCTTGTTTGTAGCAGGATTGTAAAGTCTATAACCTTTACTTCCACTACTGTACCCCACAAATATACATTTGATTGCCTTATCATCAAGCTTCCCACGTAACTGCTGAGGGATGTGAGCATAAGCAAGACAACCAAAAACACGAAGATAACTGACTGAAGGTTTTTTGTCATACCAAGCTTCATATGCAGTAATGGTCTTCAAGGCACGAGTAGGACACCTGTTCAAAACATGTGCTGCACAAGCAACTGCCTCCATCCATAGCTTATGAGGCAAACTCTTAGCCTTGAGCATACATCTAGCTGTCTCCATTAAAGACCTGTTCTTCCTTTCTGCAACACCATTCTGTTGTGGTGTGTATGGCATAGTGCATTGGTGTTTAATGCCTTTCTTTCCCAAAAAATCCTTAAATGCACCTGACATGTATTCACCTCCTCGATCGGTACGAAGAGTCTGTACTTTGCAACCTGTTTCATTTTCAACCATGGCGACATAATGTTGAAAAACTGCAAACACATCTGACTTTGCTTTGAGTGGATACACCCAACAAAACCTGGAAAAGTCATCAATGAAGGTCACAAAATAAAGGCTGTTTCCTATAGATGGCGTCCTCATAGGACCACATACATCACTGTGTACAAGCTGCAACTTTCGTGTCGCTCTAACTGAACCATCCTGCGAAAATGCAAATCTGTGCATCTTTCCAAGAACGCAACCTTCACATACATGTCTTGGTGGCATCTCCAATAAAGACAAATCATGCACCATATTATGACGTTGTAAAGTCATCAAACTGCCATAACTAACATGCCCAAATCTAGCATGCCACAACTCAGCATCCTGCATGGCCTGAGTCTTTGTTTCTGCAATACATACCTGAATCTGCTTTTCATAACGATCTAGCACAAATAGTCCATTTTCCAGCGTACCTGTAGTGATAAGAGAATAACCATTCTCTCGATCTCGTACAACACATCTGTCATCCTCAAAAATGACCCGAAGACCATTTTTTGCAAGAGAGGATACAGACAACAAATTCTTCTTGATCCCTGGAACATATAAGACATCTGGCAAGCATAAATCTGAACCATCTGAAATGGTAATCAAAATCTTACCAACGCCTTTGATTGGATAAGAAGCATTATTTGCACATGTCACCTTCTTTCCTGCTGGAGCTGCATCCAATGAACAAAACAAATCCTTCCTTGAAGTAATATGCCTGGATGCACCACTATCAAAGTACCAAATCATTTGTGTCTTGTCCACACTGTAAGCAGAAAAATTTGAACATACTACAAAAGCATAAGAATCCTGCACAAAGTTTGCAGACTCTTCTTTAGCTGTAGAAGAATCACCAGAAGCTGAAACAACCAAACTTGACTCTTTCTTCTTTTCTTTAGCAATTCGCTTTTTACACTCACTAATGTAGTGACCAGGTTTCTTGCAGTAGTGACATTTACCTTTCTTCTTGGACTTGTCGGAATCACCTTTAGACTTCTCTGAAGACTGTTCTGCACCAGACTTGGAGTGATGAGCACTCTCTTTACCCCTGTTTTTGTTCTGTACAACAAGAGCATGATCCATACCATCCACCTGTAAAGACTTGTTCTTACGTGATTGATCCTCCTGCAATAGCAAAGCCACTAACTCTTCAAAATGAAGAGGGTCAGGATTAGCTCGCAAAGACAGAGTCAAAGAAGTCTGAAAAGTCAAATAAGATGGTGGTAGTGAATTGAGTGTTTTGGAAACCAAGTCCTTCTCTGGAATCACTTCATCAATGCTAAGCAATTGCTCTTTAAGATCCCTGATTTTTGTAAGATGCTCGACAATATCGTCACCTTCGTCCATCTGTATTTTGTCAAGTTGTTTCTTCAAAAACTCTATTCTGGCAGCGTTTCTTCCTCCAAACATAGCTTGCAGAGTGTTCCAAGCATCCTCAAAAGTTCTGCAAGATCTGATATGTGGTGTGATTGTCCTCTTTATGGTTAAGGCAATTTCGTTCTGAGCAGCGTAGCAGAAGTTACTTTTCCGAGGCGTTTAGATCAAGAGGGTGTGCTTTTTGACAGATTTTCTTCAGGTAAACAGTTCTTTTGGGACTATCAACCCAATGTTTATGTATGTCATAATTTAAAATTTATGCCAAAATACTATCAAAACTTTTCTAGAACTTGATAGATCTTTTCCCATAGTTTTCTACTTGGTTTACACATCTCTTTATCATAGTTTTTGCTTGACACATTGTGTGTTTAGTGTCAAAGTTTTGCCAAATTTTCTTGCCATGGTTTTGACTATTGCTTTATGTATTTTCTCGAGCAATTTTTGGCTGAGATATTGTCCAATTATTGCCAAAATTCCATCAAAAGTTTTTTAAAGTCTTCCATAGTCTCATGCTTGAATATGGAATCTTTTGCGTCAATTAAAGAGCTTTATAATATACATAAGTACATGGTAGAAATTTCCTTTGTGGAAAAAGAAAATTCAATATTTTCTTTTCCCTTGGTTTGTCGTCTAAGCCTACTACCATGTTTGATGAGGATTGGCTTGAGTTACATTTATTGACAAAGTCTACAATTTTAGAGTTCACAAAGTTTACATTCATTGACAAAGTCTACAGTTTTAGAGTTCACTTCGTAGATTATTTCTTTCATTGTGACTAATGAGAAGACCAATGTGTCCTAATTGACAAAGTTATGTAGCAATTTGTGAGAAGCAAACTGACACAAATAAGGTAGGTGTTAAACGAGATTTTATCAATGTCAACATTTGCACTATCGTGAAATCAAAAGTACTTTGATGTTGATCATATCTCTGAAGAAATTTGACCCGTCATCTACAAGCAGTTGCACTTCCATGAGCAAAGAATATTAATCATATCTTCGTAGAACTTTGGCTAGTTGCACTTCCATGAGTAGGATCAACATATTGAGTTCTCGATTACATTGGCTTTTAACATAACCATGGACATCAAAAATTATGTAGCAAGCTTTTTGGCCAAAAAATACATAGAACTGTAGCAGGATGTGTTGGCTCACTAAGATACACCCTCAACTTAGGCAACTAGGCCCTCACCTAGCAACATAGACACCTCTACTATCAACTCCCGCCCTTCATTGATGCTTCTCTGCAAGCTACAGCCAAATGCACTTTCTTCTTTACAACTAAAATCCAAAACCTTTATCCAAACTGAACATAAGACCTCTTTCATTCATGTTCATGAAGAGGCTTAATCAATTTCGTAGCAACCCCACCCATACGTACAAAAACAACATAATACTAGAAACTAGCACAACTTTATTTTTCCCAATGATAAATTCCTAGCACCAAAAAAAAGGTGGAAGATAGAATGGTCATAGAGAAAGAAGGGAAGCAATGCTACATGCTTGAACATGACTGAGGGGTGCTAGAGGTACCCTAGGCAGGCTATTATACCTCTCTTGTAGATTTCAATACATTAGCACAACCCTCAAATTAGGACGTTGCAACACCCTTCAAGGGGGTTTTATCCTGCTAGAGAATGTTGGGGTGTGTGGCACATCCGCACCATCACAAGTGAGAACCCCCACTAGTTTGGAAGCCTACACATTGGCATCAATCATTAAGTCATCAGATGCCCTCTTCTAACTCTATAAAAAAATCCTAAGCTACACACTTGTATCCACTTTGCATTCTATCACTACCCCATCACTCTAGCCCACTTTGTACCCATTTTTCATATTAATCTACTCATGATTTGCTTAGCATTAGTGTCAATTTCTCTCTCTAATCTATTGTAATTAACACACTAATTTCACCATGAATGGTTCATTAACGTTTTGCCATAACGTCATTCCCTTTCATGTGGTATCAGAGCCAATGGTTCACACCCATTCCTAATTAACTTCGCCATTACATCATTAATTAGTAGCACATTTGATTGCATTTAATCTCTTCCATTACTAATAAACCGCTCCCTAATCATCACTTGAGATATGAGCATGCTCCACTACCCATGATGATTAAATATTTGATTGCATTTAATCTCTTCCATTACTAATAAACCGCTCCCTAATCATCACTCGAGATATGAGCATGCTCCACTACCCATGATGATTAAATAAAGGAGTTAATTCCGCATTGCTCAATGTTTTTGCATCATTTCCACTAGTTTTTCATCTTTCAATTTGTTCCTTTATAGTCGGGATACACTTGCATTGTGCGTGTGTGTGAGAAGGCCTTGAGACGATATTTCCATAGAGCCTAGATCATTGAGATTAGCAGGCATTAGTATCCTCAAGTAAGCTTGAAAATCTTGTGCTTTGCTTAATCTTTGTATTTTCTTTCAGCAATTGTGTGTGTGTGTGTGTGTGTGTGTGTGTGTTTTGGGCAATGGGTCGATTTTTTGCTCAATCGCCAAGCTTTCCGGGGGGTTTACTTTGGGGCTTGAGGATTTTACGAAGTCCTTTTGGTGGATACTGATGCCAAAAACTTGTTGTTGGAAATGTCTCTATTGTTCTTTGGTACGCAGATGACTCCTGTCCTACCGTGGGCATTAACCAAGGACTATCAAAGTCTTATTCGCCACAAATATCCAGTGTGGGTAGAAATAGTGGATTTCCCCCACATATGGAGACACTTTCTACCGCTATTGGTGGCACAACTCGGGAAGGTGTTATGTCCCCCAAAACTAGATGCGAATACCAACAGGTTCTGTATTTTGTGGGACACTGACAGACCTACATCAAAAGGCATAATGGTTGATTCAGGGGACCGGTGGGTGGGTAAGCGCCCATTTAAGCTCAAATGGGGCAAGTTTGCAAATTCATATTTTCGATGTGGAAAATTTGGGCATATGCAGTCTGAATGTCCTGAACCAGTTTTGCAACCACCTCTTTCAACAGTCCTATCACTTGCTTCTGTTTCTACTGGCAAACCACTTGGCGAGGCTAAGCAAAATGGAAGCTTGGTTGTTAATGTGACTCCCAATATGGAAAAAGGGAAAGCTAAGCCTTTGCAGTCTACAGCTTTGAGTAATGGCATTGCTGTATGTGAGGTCCAGAGAGTCTATTGCTTGGGTGGTATCCAAAAAGACAGGGAAGGCTCACACTCCTCCCTCTTCCCGTAATTATGTTCCACGTGTGAATACAAATGAGAATGTATCATCTAAGCAGCTTCCATGTAACGACAATCAAACATTGATCGATGCATGGGAAAAAGCAATGTACTCTTATAAAGATGTACTCGTTTGTGAGACTTCTACCCCGCGTTTGAATCCCGCAGAAACTTTGTTCTGCAATGACTCAACACATTGGCTCTTACAGAAATGTGGTAGAAGAAGATGTGCACATGGGAACGTCTACATAGTCCCTCTTGTTTTGTTTCCTTTGTACATATGATCTCTCATGCTTGATTGATCACATCAAATGCATCTCGTTCAATGTGCATGGGTTATGCAACCTTGATTAATGGCGGCTAACCTGGCACTATGTAAATACATGTAGAGCTGATATAATAGTATTGCAAGAACACAATCAGAACAAGTTTGCAGGCCAGTGCTCCTATTTTGCATGTTATTGGATTGTGTATGCTGGTTTGCATGATTACTCTGGAGTAATGATAATATTAGTTCAGCATGAGCTTCAACCATTTCTGATGAGCAATGATCCTAGGGGTCGTTGGATGGTGGTGCAATGTTTGTTGAATGGTCACATTTATAAATTTGGAGGTGTATATGCATATACAGCCTCTGGGCAAAGGGATGTTATATGGTGAGATATTTCTTCTTATCCATGGACATCCAATGCACTTCTTTGTGGGGATTTTAACAACACTCTCCTGACGTGTATGATAGCAGCACAGGTAATTTTCATATGTTGCTTGTAGAAATACATCTATGTAAATGCTTGATTTATGGTGTTCCCTCCATCCAGATCTCCCGGGTTTTACTTTTTAGCATACTGCTCATCACTCATATCGCGCATGTCTGGATAGATGGTATGTTCTCCATAGACAGTAGTATGATGACTTTGTGTGTGATATGAAAATGGATTGCGCTTTGCATTTGTCGCCAGTGCTGTTGAATTTGTACTTTGGGCAATAAATTTGTGATAGGCCTCTTCATTGGAAGCGTCTGCTACATATTAATAGTGCTTATCTTAAGCATGACGCCTTTTGAGATTTGATTTCTACGCTTGTTCCTCTTTTGATTGCTCACATGCATCTTGACATGGATGTCGTATGGTTTTTCTTTGTCATGTGAGTGCAATCTGCTATCGAGGATTATGGAAAACAATACTCGCGGCAATGTTAAGGATTCCAAGCAAGTTTGTCAAAATTTGCAAGTATTAGCTTAACGAGCCTTTAACTGAATATGAATTATCAGAGTTGTGTGAAGCTCGAGTATGCATACAGCTTGATGACAAACAAAAGCTTGAAAAATGGCAGAGGCGTGCTCGCCAACGGGTTTTTATTGATAAAGGATGTGCTTCTAAGCAATTCAAGCATTTGCATCACACGAGGGTTTCTCAGGATATTCGGCGTGTGAAGCATTCTGAAATCCTCATGAACTTGTTGATGCCATGGTCTTGCATTATAGACAGGTTTTTGCACCCGAATCGTCAACGGTATGTCAAGAAAGACAGTGGCTGCTATCTCATGTACGATCGATCATCTCTTCTTGTGATGCATTATCTCTTGATGAACCTTTCACTGATTCAAAATTGCATAATGCATTGCTTTTGTTGGGCCGCTGGCGATCCCCTTGCTGGGATGGGCTTATTGTGGAATTCTTTATCTCTTTTTGGGAATCTCTAAAAGAGCCATTACTTTTCATGATGAATGTTGCATGGGAGAAACAAGATTTTTCAGATTCTTGGAAAGAAGCCTTGCTTAAATTTTTGCCTAAGCAAGCAATTTGTGAGCATTTTGCACAGTGGAGACCGATTACGTTGATGCATGTAGTGTATAAGATATTGGCCAAGTCGTTGGATAATCGGATTAAGGATCATCTTTTTGAAGGAATACATCAAGCTTGATATGGTTTCATACCACGCCGTCAGATCAATAATAACCTAGCTAAAGTTTTGATTGGCATGGAATATGAAAAATACACGTAGCATGATGTACTTGTGATGCAAGTTGATATAGAAAAGGCTTATGACACTGTGCAATGGGACTACATTGCAGCCATGATGCGCTGTCTTGGGTTTGGTCCTAAATTAGCCAATATTCTTTAGTTCTTGTATGTTCACGTCTTCGGGGCTTCTTAACGGTGAGTTGACAGATTCCTGGTCTCTTGGTTTCTCGGTAAGACAGCGATGTCCCCTTAGTGCATTGTTGTATTCCATTTCCACGCACCCTTCGTTGATGTATCTGGATCACTTAACTTATGTTGGGTGTCTTCATGGCCTACAGTTACCATCGGGGCGTAATTTTGTTGGGTAGGCTTATGCTGACGATTCATTGGTTATGCTTCGTAATTGCTAGGATGATCTTCGCGTGATTATGGAAGCTATGGATCCGTATGGGCTTGCGGCTGGTCTTCGAGTCAACTTTCCTAAATCGAATCTTCTCCTTATGAATTCTTGTGATTGGCATGAGTTGCTATGGCCAGGGGAGATTGGTCCTCCGAATGTGATTGCGAGGCATGTTGGATATCCAATTGGTTGGAATGCCACTCATCCTCAAAAAGTGAATTGGGTTATGCAATGTTTGAATGCCAATCTGCATTATTGGAAGTTGTCTACATGGCCATTGCATGTTCGTTTGAAAATTATCCAAAGTATCATGATGGCATATGTACAATTCTATTTACCCTTGTTGTACTCGTCACGACATTGTCTTGTATCACTCATGTCATCGATTTTGTCTCATTTGTGGCGTACTCATGCTCACAAGAAGGCCTACATTTGATGTCCATGGAGAAACTTTATACTCCCAAGCGCTTTGGTGGGCTCAATATTTTGGACTTGCGTCGGAATGTTCTTGCTCGGAAGGCTATGCTGATACGGACTCTTGTGCAACAAACTCAGCCGTGGGCTATTATGTTTTCCTCCTTGTGTTGGCATGTTGTTACTTCCTCCTTTGGCCATTGGCAGCCAACCTTTTGGGGGGTTATGTCTGTCAAGATGGAGGGGTGTATACCTAGATGCCCTATCACCTCCAGCCTTATTCCTGATTGGAAGGAAGTTATAGTGAATTTATCATGGCAAGGTCGACAGTAGCAAGACAGAAACGCGACTAGATTAGAGAGTCTTCATTGGAGTCGGATGCTATCTCTTACATTGGTCAACCGCTCGCCTTGCCAGGCCTACTTTCTTTCTTGTTGTGGCCTTCGAGTGGTTGGTGATGTAGTTGATGATGCGGGCTAAACTTTCCAGTTTCCCTTTGCTGCTTGTTGGTTTGGATTGGGAATACATTACCGTAAGAGTTGTAGCACATGCTGGCTAACTTTTAGCATGTTCCACCTGTGTTGGTTGGGGATCGCATGTCTGATTGGTGTTTGCGAGACAAACCCTTTGACACTATGTCGGTCAACAAGATTTATGATATTCTTCTGCCTCAACCCTGGATTGTTGATCATTGTAATGCCATGTGGTCCATGCACAAGCCTGACATTTGGTGAAAAAAAGCGTTTTTATACCCTTTGGAAGAGTCATTTGCCTTTGAAGGAACGATTGTTTCTTTGGCGATGCTTGCTTGGAGTTCTTCCAATGGGTTATTTTCTCAGTGCGCGTCATGCCTGCTCCTCCCACCGTGTTAGTTGCTTGGCTCTAGCAGAGGAGACTGTTAGCCACCTCCTTTTGGATTGCTCCATTACTATAGAATTTCTTCATGGTATAGCACCTGATATGAGGCTCTGATGTCCCTTGATGGTTTTCCATAAAAGGTTTTGGGCATTCTGCATTCTCCCACCACCCACTCGACCATTTGCAGCTTTCTTTATCTGGGTCAGATTTTGGGCCTATTGGACAATGTGGCGTCAACGTAACAGCTACATGTTCTCTCGTGCCGATGCAAATCCACTTCAATTTTTTAAGATTTCCCTTCGGCAATCCTTACGTTTTGCCTGGGACGTGGGTGATATCACTTCAGACATGCATCAGCTTGCCTATGAATTCTTTTAGCCCTTTTTTGCGGATGAATACTTCAATGTTCATGCCTTTGTATTTGCTCTTTTCTGTGGGTTTCCTCGCCTTGAGATTTCCCACTTTAATCCCAAAGATTAAAAGAAAAAAGTGTGTGTGTGTGTGTGTGTGTGTGTGTATTTTTGGGGGATAATAGAACTTTTCAAACCTCTTTTGGAACTCATGCTTTTAAGGCCTCTGGTGAGAATAAGCTCCTATTATTAAGAGTTCAAAGGTCATAAGAATCGGCGCTCACTGGCCGCTCGAATCTAGCACCCCATCAACAAACTTTCATAAGTCTTGGCATCCATAATCGAATTAATTGACACCGATTTGGCGCCCATCAAACCCGTCCGGTGGTCCTCATGTGTTTGCACGCCAACTGGTTAGTGGGCTACAGTATCTCCAACTTTGGCCAACTGGTGGACGGCATCCTCACGATAAATTATTTTTGACAGCTCTTTTTGGTTTCGCCCCTATAGGAGACCCTTCCCACGCAATTGCCTACCAAAGGGCACCTACCATTGAATCAAACCCTTCCCAAGGGTATTGTCCCACGCTAGCAGCTAAGGCCTCAAGCTCTCATACAGTCTTGGTATCCTAAAGTCATTAAAGGCCCAAAGCCATAAATACTTAGGGATTTTTCCCACAAGCATTGGTCTGCATCTCAATGAGCGTGAGTCAAAAATTCGAGCACTTCAAGAGGAAGCTAGGATGATATGTGAAGCTTATCAAGATTTATCCTTGCATACTTCCCATTCATCAGTTAATATGTATGTCAAATTTAATCTCAAGATTTTGAAAACCCCACACCATGCACTTGCACAAACCTTATGCATCCACATTTTTGCACGGACACAAAGCACAATTACTTGGCTTCACAAAGATGACAAAACTTATACAAAGATCAAGCGTTGCCCAACAATGGGTAAGACCATTGTCACTAGCACATTATTTGCATAAGAATTATGTTGTGTATACCCTGTTTCCATCGCCATTCACGATCATTTTGATGGCACATTTGGAGGGGAGGACAAGCATCGACACAACAAATATTGACAACACCTTGTAGCCGACATTGGCAACACGACACAAAGACTTTTAACATTTGCAGTAGGAATTCACCTTTGATCTCCGACATCGAAGAAAGCCCCATTTGTATTTGACCTACCACCTAATTGCCTATCAACTCTAAATCTCTAGGAGAAATGTGTTTGATCTATACTCTTTTGTCAAATTCTTATTAGACAAGCATTATGATCCTATATTCATTTGACAATTCTCTTGGGAGGATGTTTTGACTTTGGTCCTACACCCTGTTGTTAAATTCTCCAAGGAGGTTACCTTTGTACTTTTGGGTACTACTATGACACACACAGGAAGGCTTGTTGAGGTTTGTGACATATCCGCATCACCACAAGTAAGAACCCCTTTTAGTTTGGAAGCCTACGCATTTGACATCACTAATTAAGTCATCAAATGCCCTCTTCCAACTGTATAAAAGAAGCCTAAGCTACACAATTTGTATCCACTTTGAATCCTATCACTACCACATCACTCTAACCAACTTTGTACTCATTGTGCATATTAATCTACTGATTGTTACCATATACATGTGGTAGTGATGTTGTGAACACACTAGGACCGCCGGGGTATTTTTTCCCTCTTTAGGAGGTTTTTTCCCATGAACATTGTATATACTCCATCACTCTAGGGCTATCTATCTTTCCATTGTACACTAAGTAACACACTCTCTATCGTGTGCCTTGAGCTTCCTTCGTCTTCTCCAAGCTGTGTGCGTTTCTCTGCAACCCTAATTCCAACAATTGGTATCAGAGTAGGTTACGTCCTCCCGGGCTTAGTCACCAACTGCTCCAGCACACGCCTACTCACTTTCTCCAATTTCAGTGAGCTTTGGCTCATTTCGGCCTCCGGTTCCACTACAGGCAGTCCTGCACAAGCTATTTCATCATTTCGTGCAGATTTTTTGTCAGTGCCGTTTTCTGCATAACAGGTGTCTTACAGTCTTCTACGATTTGTGCTATATAGCACGTGTTGTTTCCGCTCCGTTTTTCCTATTTTCCAGCAGTTTTCACATTAGGTGCATCATTTACCATGGCTGACAACAACACAGATGTCTTTAACATGTTTGTTGTTGAGGACAGGTTGGATAGGGACAATTACCCTATGTGGGCTTATATGATGCAACACGTTCTTGTGTCAAAGGGCGTCTGGAATATTGTACAGGGCACTGATGTACGTCCCGGTTCTGAGGATGTAGGCGATGTTGAGGATGTTGCAAGGATTGCTGCTATTAGAGTTGTTTTGCCTACGACAGAACAAGCTCGTTGGGATGTAAAGGATGCGCAGGCTCATGCATTGATTGCGTTGTCTGTGAAGCGCACCATTGTTCCTCACATCTGCTCAGCAAAATCTGCAAAATAGGCCTGGGATATATTGGTTGGTCTTTATGCAAGTCGCAATGAGGCTAAAATTGCTTTGCTGCATAAAGAGCTGGAGTCGAAGATTATGCACGAGGAAGATGATATAGACACTTTCCTTGCTAGTGTCAAGGATATCAATGAGCAACTTATTTCTGCAGGTGAAGTCATTTCAGACAGTTCCCTTGTGCAGACTGTTCTTGATGCCTTACCAGATTCTTACCAGACTTTTGCTAGTACTTAGAGACTTAGGATCTAAGGAAATCCAGAAGTTTTCAAGTTTGATGCATTATGCACATTGCTGTTGTAAGAGTCACTTTCCAAAAAAAACAGGACTAGACAGCGTGCAGTTGAACAGGCTTTTATTGCTTCTCAAAGAAAGGGTGGTAATTGCAATGCAGCCACTTCTTATGGTTCTGCTGCGAGTGGAAAAACTTTTGTTCCTAATGCTTCTACTGGCAGCACTTCGTCTGGCAATTCTGGTGATAAGAGCAAAAAGAAGATGCATTGCCATTATTGTAAAGCTAATGATCACTTGATCAAGCAGTGTCCTAAGTTGAAGGCCAAAGAGACTAAGAAGAAAGAGGGTGGTTCCACTACAAATGCTGGTTCCACTACAAATGCAGCCATTGTTGAGTCTTCTGTGAAAGGAGACTGTGTTGCTGATGTTGATGCAGAATGGGCTTTTAGCGTAGAGTGCACTTACAATCTTGTTGTCCATGATGCATGCTTGTCAGTTGCTGTAGATTCACATGTGTGGTATTTCGACAGTGGTGCTACAAAGCACATTACCTCACATCGTGAATTGTTCACCTCTCTCGAGTCTGTCCCTCATGGGAATTCAGTCACTTGTGCCAACAATGCCTCTTATCCAGTTCAAGGAGTTGGAAAGATTGTGCTTACTGCTGCTAATGGCAGTTTTCTCACACTTGTTGATGCACTTTATGTACCTAGGATCAAGAAGAATCTTTTGTCTGTATATGCACTTGCTAGACTCGGACTTGTAGTCAAATTTGTGGATGACAGATATACAGTTCATGATCTCAGTTTTGGTGATGAAATTGTTGCATCTGGCCTTTTGTGCCGTGGGCTGTATAAGCTCACTTTGTATGACAAGTGTGGAAAAAATTTTGCAAATGCTGTTGCAGATTCAAGGGCTATTTCAATGCAAAACTTTGGCATGCACGTTTTGGTCATCTGAATTTTACCGGTTTACTGCGTTTGCAAAAATCTGATATGGTTGCTTCTTTGCCGCCTCTTGAAGAACCTCTCAAACATGTTTGTGAAGGCTGTATTTTGGGTAAGATGCAGCGTTCGAAGTTTCCAAAGGATGGTTTAGTTAGGGCCACATGCAGGTTGTAGCTTGTGCCTAGTGATGTTTGTGGACCCATGCAAACTCCGTCCTTGGACAATTACCTGTACTTCGTGAATTTTATTGATGATTACTCCAGGCATGCATGGGTATTTCCGCTTAAAGAGAAGTCCGAAGCTTTTATGTGCTTCAAACAATTTCTGGCTATGGTTGAAAATGTCTCGAAATGTACTATGGACACTCTCCGTTCCGATCGAGGGAGGGAGTATATGTCTCATGAATTCAATGCATTTTTGGCTAGTCGTGAGATAAAACACCAATGTACAGTGCCTTATACACCTCAACAAAATGGTGTTGTTGAGAGAAAAAACAGGTCACTTACGAAAATGGCACGATGTATGGTCAAAAGTCAAGCTTTGCCGCATTTTTTTTGGCTTGAGGCCATCATGTGTGCCACTTATGTACTAAACAGGTGTCCTACGAAAGCTTTGCAGTCTATTACTCCATATGAAGCATGGCATGATAGAAAGCCTTCTATTGAGCACATGCGTATTTTTGGCTGTTTGGCATATGCTTTGGTGCCACAAACACAGCGCAGAAAATTGGATGATAAGGATGTCAAATGTATTTTTGTTGGTTATAGTGCTGAAAGCAAAGGTTACAGGTTGTATCATCCGCAAAGAAAACGAATTTTGGTTTCACGGGATGTAGTGTTTGTGGAAGATTCTGTTCAGCCCTTGCTATCATGTACTAGAGACAGTAATGTAAGCTCACATGACATTTATGACACTTTGTTGCCTCTTTTCAGTGGTGGAAATACGAATGTAAGTTCCAATGAGGCAAATGTACAGCCTATGGGGATTTCTGAAAATGTTACAGATCAGCCTATTACTGATGCAAATGCACATGATGTACTTGATGAGGAAAGGGCTGAAAATGAGCAGGCTAGAGGTATGCCAAAATGGCTGGTGCACACTTTGCGTGACAGTAAATTGGATGCACTTTGTCTAGTCGTACTCGTTCAAGCTCTCGCCATGCATCTTATGCATCAGATTGTTATGCTTTGGATGTGTCAAGCTTACATGATGTTGAGGAGCCTCTGTCTTTTGATGTAGCACAGAATTCACAAAATGGGATGGCTACCATGCAATCAGAATATGATGCACTTATAGAGAATGACACATGGACTTTATGTGATTTGCCTCTTGGCAAAAAGGCCATTGGTACGAAGTGGGTTTACAAGATGGTGAGATCGATCACCATAAGGCTCGACTTGTTGCAAAGGGTTATGCATAGCAAAAAGGCATAGATTATGAAGAGACTTTTTCTCCCACTTGTTGTATGACTACTGTGCGTTTTCTATGTGCATTGGCAGGTCATTTTGGTTGGGATGTACATCAATCAGACATTGTTACCGCTTTCTTGAATGGTGACATATTTGAGGAAGTTTATGTAACGTAGCCTCGCGGTTTTGTCATAAAAGGACAAGAGGACAAAGTGTGCAGATGTAAGAAGGATTTGTATGGGTTGCAGCAATCTCCTCGTGCTTGGTATGAGAAAGCTGACACTCATTTGGTCAAACGAGGTGTCAGGCCAAGGGCCAACCAAGGGGTCATGGACTCGGCCAAGGGCCGGCTGCCAGTGGGAAGGGGTCCGAAAGTGGCTAGGAGCCTATTAAAGGGAGGTTGGGCGGATGGACTAGGACCTGGCAGTCCTCTGGTTTTAGATTGGTATCAGAGCTTCATGCTATCTTTAGAACTTGGGCACGTTTTTGCTTTGCTGCATGTTGCATGCAACCTCAAAGGGAAGAGGAAGACGAAGACGAGGTCGTGGCGTGCAGGAGCTCCAAGTCGGGAAAGGAACAAATCCCGAGAAGCACCAAACTGGCCGGAGTTAGGCTTAGTGGGAGCGCAAGGCAAAATCAGGAGTTTTTTGTGCTTGGCCCGCCCCCAAAACCCTGCTACATCGCTCGCTCCATCTCCTTCTTTGCCACGCGCAGTCGACGGCTTCTGTAACGAGAAAATTCGTCAAAAAAAAATTTTCCTCTTCACTTGAGTTACCCTAAGACTCAGTGAAGAGCCTTTGCCCACGGGGTCACGGACCGGCAAGGCCGGCTTACTTCTTTCGCTGCCCTCCTTTCCTCGGTGGCCATACCTAACACATCAGTTGTGGATTCTTAACAACTGAGCAGTCCAGCTGTGCTGCAACTCAGCCTTACAAATTTCCAAGAGCCGACAATTGCTCGTAACTTTCTCCGTTGTGGCTTCTTGCATACGATGCAAGCCCAATCGGTGGCAACTGCAACTTGATTAGTGTCTTCAAGTTTCTTCTTGGCTGCAAATTTTGTCACCAACTTTCAAGTTTATTTGCGGTATTGCATACGACGCAAACCAGACTATTGGCAACTCGAATTTTCTCCGTGTTTTGGATTGAATCATCCACTGCAGTTTTGCTCGTTGTTGTCAAGCTGATATCGGTTGTGGATTGAACTTCCTTTTCGACATCGGCGTTCTCTCTTCTCAAAGGCATAATTATACGATTCCTTGTTGCAAACGGCTATGAGCTTGTCAAGAATCTGGTATTTTTCTTTCTTTTCTTGCACAGTACGTTCACAACATGGATTCGGACATAGATATGCATCATGCATTCGATTTCGAGCAGTCCGCACACGTTTCGTCTGCCGATGCCACGCGGCCGGTTCCTCTCACGGAGAGTAATCGTGTCACAGCGGCGACAGACGATGCGTATGAGTTGCTGGACATGCAAGATTTCCGTGCATTGCAAACACGCATGACTGTGCTTGAAACGAATTTTACACAATTAAATCAGAATGTCACAGCATTATCCGATTTGATTAAGTTGCATATGCGGCAGTAGGCCATGGGCCCTGCTAGTCAGCCAACTCAGGAGCACGGCTCCACACCAGGCCAAGGGCCGGCTGCTGGGCAAGGCCCTCCTCCGGGACCGCTGCACTCTCTGACCCAAAAAGAGGTGGACAATTTGTTGAAAAATACAAAGCCACCAATTTTTCAAGGAGAAGAGCGTGAGCGAAACAAGGACACCATGAATATTTTTCTCAGTAAGTGGGATGGTATTCATGACCTTAGACGTACCCCGGATGCAGCCAAGGCGCTGCAGACAAGTCTGACTTTGGACGGCAAGGCCTACAAATGGTGGATGTCTCTCAAGGAGAAGGGCATGCTACCACAGACTTGGGCAGCTTTTGAGACTGTCTTCAGGAAGGAATTTCTACCTACCAATGAGAAGGATAGAAATTGGACCGCCTGGGATGAATGTTCTATGCGCCAGCATAAAACATTATTGGAATATATTTCCCATTATTATGATGTGATCCTCAAGCTGGAAGGGATGGATACCTTTCAGCAGGTGTGTGGGTTCATCCATGGGTTAACTCCCGAGCTTAAGAAGCACGTTAAAACCCAGGATCCACAAACACTTGAGGACGCAATAGTGCAAGCTCACATCCATGATGATCCCGATGATCGGGCATTGCATAGTTCGCATGTGCATGGCACTCCACCTGTTTCAACACGTCCACAGCATGTGCATCATAAAAGAAAAAATGTCTCTACTGCATCAAAGACCTCCAAAAAGCCCAAGGGGTCTAGAGGTCCTCTCTCAACGGAAGAGTTTAAGAAAGCCAAAAAAGAAAAGTTGTGCTTTAAATGTTTGGGAACTGGACATAGCAAAATGGATTGTCCCAAGGGGAAATCTGCTGCTCAAGACAAGAGGAAGGAAAAAGCAGTGCACATGGTGCACCTTTTACCTCTTGAATCCTCTTCCCAGTTTGCTAATGTGGAAGTAACACACACCGAGGCGGTGCATGAGTGTTGTATCACGGCCTCCATGTGGCAGCAGACTTTCGGACCACATGAGTTGGTGCGTAAGCATGGCTCTATCCAAGGGCACAGGGTGCGGATCTTGGTAGACGATGGTGCGTCGCACAATTTCATCAATTATAAATTGGTAAAACGACTCAAATTGCCCCAAACCCCGAGTTCCCATCGCTACAAGGTAGCAATGATTAACGGCCATGATGCTGAGATATGGGAAACTCGGGTTAAAGATGTACCTCTGGAAATTCAAGGATACCGTACCTCTTTGGATTTCCAAGTCATGAATATGGAGAGGGCGGATGTGGTTCTTAGTCGTGAATGGTTGCATAGTTTAGGATCATCCCTTAGACGTAGCTATGAGCATAATAGTCTAATGTTCGAATCCAATGGTGTGCACGTGCTGCTGTTAGGGGAGAAGGATGTACCTTCCTCACCACTTATTTGTACAGCTGAGCTTATGAAGCTCGCTTTTGATGATGCAATAGAAGTACTCTTTTTGTGATACTCACTGTGCCATTTTATTTCCAATGTGGATGATGTTTTTAATGATGATAAAGTTTTGAATAAAACTTCCTCAACGCCGCATTCTTCTCTCTCTCCTCTTCCAGCTATGTCTACTAATTCAAAACAAGCAAATGTTGCTAATGAATTAAAGGAACTTTTAAGGGAATTCAAGGATGTTTTCCCATATGATTTACCACCAGGGCTACCGCGGACAAGTTCTATGCAATATGGCATAGACGTGGTTGCAGGCAGTAAGCCAGTGAGTAAACCGCCTTACAGAATGAGTCATTCTGAGGCTGCTGAGGTGGAACGTCAACTTGCTGACTATCTCAGTAGAGGGTTTATTCAACCAAGTTCTTCACCATGGGCCTCTCCCATTCTCTTGGTGAAGAAAAAGGACGGTAGTATGCGCATGTGCGTAGATTACCGTGGATTAAATGCGGTTACTGTTAAGAACAAGTACCCATTGCCACAAGTGGATGAGCTGTTTGATAAACTCACCCACGCTCGTATATTTTCAAAGATTGATTTAAGATCGGGATATCATCAAGTACGCATCAGGCTTGCGGATATACCCAAAACAGCGTTCCGAACAAGGTTTGGACATTATGAGTTTTTGGTGATGCCCTTTGGGTTAACCAATGCTCCAGCTACGTTCATGACACTCATGGATAGTGTCTTGCGACCATACTTGGAAAATTTTGTTATCGTTTTCCTCGATGACATTCTTGTATATAGTGCATCTGAGGAAGAGCACTTAGTACATTTGAAACAAGTGTTTCATTTGTTACGCCAAAATCACTTATATGCCAAGGAATCCAAATGTGATTTCCTCAAGGAGGAAATTCACTACTTGGGGTGTGTTATTTCGGCTGCAGGGTTACACATGGATCAATCCAAGGTGGATGCCATTCGGAGGTGGCCTTCTCCCAAAATTTTGGAAGAGCTCCATATTTTTTTAGGCTTTGAAGGTTTTTATCGTCGATTCGTTAAAAACTATGCCCATATTGTTGTTCCCATGACAGATCAACTGAAAGCCAAGGGCAAGACCTTTCAGTGGGGATTAGAACAACAGCAAAGTTTTGACAAACTTAAGGACACATTAGTCACAGCTCCTTTTTTGGCTATTGTGGATCCCTTAAAGCCATTCGTTTTGGAAACGGATGCTAGTAATCGTGCGATTGGAGCAGTCCTTCTGCAGGAGGGAAGGCCAATTGCATTTGAAAGCAAGAAGCTGGATTCAGCACAGCAGAATTACTCTGCTTACGAACGAGAGCTCTATGCAATCGTGTCTGCTTTAAAGACATGGCGACATTATTTGTATGGTGCACATTTCAAGATTGTGTTTGACCATGAAAGCATCAAGTGGTTCACACAACAAAGTGATTTGAAGGGTCGCAAGGCCAGGTGGGCTGAGATTCTTCAGGAGTATGATGCCAAGCTACGATATCGCAAAGGGCGGTACAATGTAGTGGTTGATGCTCTCAGCCGAATGCCAGAGATCAACTCTCTCCTTTTCACGGAATTGCGGAGTGAGTTTTTGGAATCTCTCAAAGGTAAGTGCGAGCATGATACTGCATACTCCAAGGTGTGAAGCTATGTTAGAAAGAGGGATCCTTCTCACTCCAATGTTGGTGGTGGTTTTGTTCCTCCACACCCAGTTCTCCTCTTTCGAGTGATGAACTGCAGAGATGGAATAATTTTTCTATAGATGATGGGTACCTACTCCACAAGGGGAGAGTGTGTGTACCGACGGACGCGGACATTCGGCGCCAAATTCTTTATGAATGTCACGATAGTCCAAGTGCAGGGCACCCGGGAATTAAGAAAACTTATGCACTCATAAGACGACAGTTTTACTGGCCAGGTTTGCATGGGTATGTTCAAGACTATGTCTTGCATTGCCAAAAATGTCAAGTTAATAAAGCAGAGCGCCTGAAAGCAGGAGGACTCTTACATCCTTTAGAGATTCCCAATGGTAAATGGGAAAGTATCTCCATGGATTTTATTGTGGGTTTACCAACCACTATTCGAGGACATGACTCGGTATGGGTGGTCGTAGACCGGTTGACTAAACTTTGTCGGTTTATTCCAACCAAGTCAACCATTAAGACTCCAGAATTAGCGAAGTTATTTGTGGACAATCTTTACAGGTTATATGGATTGCCAAGTAACATTGTCAGTGACCGTGATCCCAAGTTTAACAGTCATTTTTGGAGGGCTATTTTTAAACGATTGGGTACACAACTTAATTTAAGTACGGCTGATCACCCTGAAACAGATGGTCAGACGGAACGAGTCAACCAAGTGCTAGAGGATATGCTACGAGCATACATTAGCAAGAAGCAATCCGATTGGGAAGATTATCTTCCTATTCTTGAGTTTGCATATAATAGTGCTAAGCATGTTACAACTGGTTTTAGTCCATTCATGCTTATGTATGGTTTTCAACCTAGATCACCAGTGACGGTGGGGTTGGCAACTGAAAAGCTCCAACAGGTCAAGGAGTTCCTCCAAGATCATATGGAAATGCTGAGACTTGCTCGTCAAAATGTTCGACAAGCACAGGATCGGTATAAGAAGTATGCTGATGAGAAACGTTGGCAAGTTACCTTCACAGAAGGGGAAGAGGTATTTTTGCGTGTGCCAAAGCATTCAGAAAGTCTGAAGACTGGGCCTACACCAAAATTATCTCCACGTTATTGTGGGCCATTCAAGATACTCAAGCGAGTTGGAGATAGGGCCTACAAACTTGAGTTACCTGCGCACTCTCGTGTCCATCCGGTATTTCATGTAAGTCGTTTACGTAAATGCTTGCATGGGGACGACAATGTTATCGGCCAGCAGATATTGGTTGATTTCACTGAACCTCCCATTCCACCGCATGAACCTGAACGCATTTTAGATTTTCATGAACTCCGTACTCGTCATCATTTACATAGTCAAGATTTAGTCAAGTGGAAAGATCGCCCTGAAGAGGGTGCCACTTGGGAAAACATTAGTGTTCTTAAGAAGAAATTCCCCACTTTTGTTTTCGAGGACGAAAACGCTTCTCCAAGGGGGGAGTAATGTCAAGCCAAAGGCCAACCAAGGGGTCATGGACTCGGCCAAGGGCCGGCTACCAGTGGGAAGGGGTCCGAAAGTGGCTAGGAGCCTATTAAAGGGAGGTTGGACGGATGGACCAGGACCTGGCAGTCCTCTGGTTTTAGACGAGGCTTTCATAACAATCCAACAGAAAGCACATTGTATGTAAAGCGTGAGAGTGATGTACTTCTCATTGTGGTTCTTTATGTCGATGATTTGTTGATCACTGAACCAAATGAGAAACATTGCTGAATTTAAGGCTGATTTGAATGCTACTTTCAAGATGAAAGATTTGGGGTTGTTGCATCATTACTTGGGTATACAGTTTAAGCAGTGTGATGGTGGTATTGCCTTGTGTCAAAAAAAGTACATAGAGACATTGCTATGTAACTTTGGACTTGAGGATTGCAAACATATTGCCACTCCCATAGAAACAGGGTTGAAGTCTACATGATGCTGGCGATCCTGCTAATGTCACTCTTTACCAAACTGCTGTTGGCTGCCTCATTTATGTATGCAACACGAGGCCGGATATTCAGTTTGCAGTCTCACAGGTCAGCAGATTTATGCATAGCCCAGGGTCTAAGCATTAGCAGGCTGTCAAGAGGATTTTCTGCTACCTTAGTGGCACTTTACATCTTGGCTTGTTTTATCCCAAGGGGGAATCATTGCCACCAAACTTACATGCTTTTTCGGACTCATATTGGGCTGGTTGTTTTGACACGCGAGTGTCCACAAGTGGTTTTTGTTTCATGCTTGGTAATTCATGTATGTCATGGTTGAGCAAGAAGCAACCTACTGTGGCCACTTCGAGTTGTGAGGCTGAGGACAGGACAGCCTTCACAGCTACGGTTGAGTGTGTATGGCTCAAACGCCTTATGGCTGATTTGGGTGTTGGCCAAGACACTGCCAACACTATCTACACTGATAGTCAAAGCGCATTGGCAGTTACGAGGAACCCAATTTTTCATGCTCGCACAAAGCACATTGAGGTGCATTACCACTATGTCAAGGAGAGGCTCTTAGCAAGAGAGATGAGCTTGGCTTATGTACCAACACAGGACAACCTTGCAAATCTTTTCACAAAGGCATTGTCTCGTGAGAAGCTCGAAGCTTTCCGCAAAGCTTTGGGTTTACTCCCCTTTGTGGACTGATAACATGGCACTTCCCTTTACTCATGTGCCAACTCTCGTTCACCGCATCACTCCAGGGAAAATTTGTTACCATATATATGTGGTAGTGATGTGTGTGAACACACTAGGACCGCCGGGGCATTTTTTCCCTCTTTAAGAGGTTTTTTCCCCCGATCATTGTATATACGTCCATCACTCTAGGGCTATCTATCTTTCCATTGTACACTAAATAACACACTCTCTATAGTGTGCCTTCAACCTTCTCGAAGCTGTGTGCGTTTCTCTACAACCCTAATTCCAACACTAATGATTTGCTATTAGCATTCGTGTCAATCTCTTTCTCTAATCTCTTGTAATTAACATAGTAATTGCCCCATAAATGGCTAATTTAATGTTTCTGCCATAACAACATTATTCCCTTTCAAAAAGAGCTACGAAAATGCTATCCTTGAAAAGAATTGCGAAAAATTTGAAACAATAGTTACATGCTCTTCCAATGAGTGTGAAAAGAAAAGGGAGTTTCTTTAAGTTAAAGCCTTTAAAATGAAAAGTAGAGTAACCCTTCCAATTTGAGGGCTTCGTTGGCACACCAAGTTTCGCAGAAGTTTTACCCTTAGCTCTTCATGCAACCATCAAGAGACATGACAATGGCACTTGGCCCCTCTATATAGAGACATCAGCACTTGAAAAAGACAAACAGAGAGCTACAACAAAAAAACGCCCTATCCTTGTTATGTATCCAACCAACCCTACTTGAATCTACAAAGCTAACAACTTGGATGGTTATGCCATTTTTTTATCCCTATCACTACTTAAGAACTAGCAGTCCCAACAACCTGGTCGATAGGACTAGAAGTCAAAAACTGAGAGTGTGAAGATAAAAAATGACAAATGACAACACCATAGTGGGATCACAACCAACCCTCTCAACTAGGCCACTCCTATGGTTACTACATGACTTTTATCAATTCCCAACAGAACAGCAAGTTATCTTCCAAATAGAAATGGCACATATCGATACACCACCCAACTGCAAGGAACAAGCAGAGTAGGAGCTCATATTTGCATCATGCATTGTCCAACATCTTGTTGTTTTACATGCTGTAATGCAGCCCTAAAATGACGCATGAGTAGGCACGCACACACATGTGGATAGATGCGTGTCTTAGTGAGCAGCATGCAAAAAACTGACGCAGCGAAGACTGCTCAAATTCAATTCCAAAGCACATGAATGCCAGAGTCACACATGGAATATAGCCTCAAATACTAGCAAAGAGCTTAACTGCTTGTCGACAAGTTGCACGTGAACAATTCATGTACTTTTCTATTCACAACCCCAAAGCAGTGCCACAACTCGTGCTGCATGTTATTGAACTCGTGCTGCAGGTTATTGACCGTAACTCGAATCTCTAGCCATTCAACACACGGCTTGCACCCAGCTCCGTCAATCTTCACATGGGACCTTGCATCCTTGGTCCCTACCACAGCGCAAAAGTTCACGGCTTCCACAACCTCGTTCCTCAGCCATATTCAGCATGAACATAAAGAAGATACCCATGGGCCTAGGTTAATTCCATCCTCTAAAACATGAACAACTTCCCTTGATACTCTTTTAGCAACCTCCAGCTACTCACCAACAATGTATATGTGAGGCAGCTCCCATTCTGGACGTTGTGACTGTCTCTCACATCCATCATAATAATCTCTCAATCCCCACATTAACATAAAACTTTACAGAACTGCACACCTGCATGATTAATTGCCCTGGTTTAATATTAGAAACAAAATTCCCCTTTCCAGATGCAACATCAGCAGAGCACACTCATACAATGTTAGATGACCGATCCATGCATTATGATCTAGGTTCATTTACTGTCTGCTTCAAACAAACAAGATCTCCCTTATGACTCGACACTTGCTGGTTAAGTTGCAAAGGCAGAAAAAAGTCACTTTGTGTGACCACACAAGACATGAACTCTCTATAAGAGATCTACCAGTCCCATGAAAGATATATCAATTACCTCCAATTATCCACTACGACCAAACAGTGGACATAAGTGTTTTTCATACCCAGCTATTAAGTTCAAGACTTCAAGCCTCGGAGCACGAGATACAAAAGCTATGAGCAAGATTTTCAGCTACTAAGGACCTCCTGCAATACAATAGGATCTCTGTGCAGTCAGCGATGATATCATTTCCGTCGCCAATATGCTCCTATACTCAACCACCACACTCAGGAGGATTCAGCCACCTTAGGTCGCCAAAGGTTTTGTCTATATTTTTCTGTGTAGCGCATAATCATCTTCCTCTGAAAATATGATTATCACAAAATTAGGAAAACATGAAATATAAGGCATCAGCATACACAGCGTTGAGATGTGAAATGTGCAAAGTTACTAAACATGAAACTGTGTGATGCTTTTTCATTCACAGCTTGGCAAGATTGCAATCAAATGTGAAAACAGAACGATCAGCTATGAGAGAGAGAGAGAGGGGGGGGGGGGGAGAGTCTAAGCCTAAAGGCGTAACTGCCTATATGAAAGTACATCCATAGCCAAAATAGTAAAAATATCTCTCTTGATGGAGTATCTCGATGCTTTCTCTTGGAAAGATGTAATATGTATCTCTACGTTATTGGAAGCCTTGGCATCTTCCTCCTCTTGATGTGTTAGATTCTTCATCTGCAGATGCTTCGCACCCTACCCACAAGCTTCACACACATCACGTGCATTGGCCCTTGGTTGTGGGTTGGCCACCCGTACACCTGTTGGACAGGGATCTTCAGGCACATTTAGGGTTTTGCTCAACACTTTGCCCGGCCAGACCTATTCTGGTTCTTTTCCATTTTTTCCTCATTTATGGGTTATTTTGTGCATTGTCGTTGGGGTTTCTGGTCTGCCCTACCTACTCCCTATTCTCCTATATATAGGAGGGGAGGATGCACTATCCCATACATATCTTGTCTTGAACAGGCAGGTTTATGCCATCTGGAGTTATTGGGGCTTGCCAACCTTTTCCATCTCTCTTGTGTGTCCATCGCCATTGTCTCTCTCTCTCTCTCTCTCTCTCCACCTTCCGCTGCTCACTCTGACATGGTTTCAGGGCTCTAGGCTTGGATCTGCCATCGCCATCCCCTGGGAGGACAGAGCGGAGGATTTCATCGCAAAGAAGTGCTTCTTCTACATCAGCGTTTTCTTGGGACCAGCGTTCTCTGCTTTCAGCCCTAGCGTTTTGTGGATCTGCAGCATCTTCTGCAACCTCTGCTCTCGCCCTCCCTCCCTCTACCTTGATCGCCACCTACTGCCCCTCCCTTGCACTAGCGTTTTTCAGCCAGATCTGGATCTAGCATTTTCTGCAAGAGGACAACCATCTTGTAAGGTGCAGCGGAAGTGAATGTTGAACTTTGCTCAAGATGAGTGCTCCGAACTGTGCTCAAGGTTCCTTTTACTTACGAAAGGGAGAGCCTTCCGTTCCTTTAGTGAGAGAGTGCAAATGATCACAAACAAAGTGGTGAACACTGTGAATGAAGGTACTAAGACTGAGAGCTAGAGAGAGAAGAATACGACACCAGAATGTTGTCAAACCCTCCTCCGAAGGCCCCACTCTCTATAACGAGAGCGGTTTACTACTGATTGCACAAATCTCTACAATGCTTGGACTTGCCGACGATGAGGACGACGACAAGACGGGCTGAAATCTGAAAACGCTAATGGCCAAAATCTGCAAATCTTTATCTGCTGAATTCTAACTCTATGTCGGTGACGACGGCGATGACGACAATGCAACGACCATGCACCGAAAACGTTGGGCTTTTCTGATGAAGAACGCCAGGCTTCCCAGTCTTGCTGAGAAGGTGCATGTTAAACAAGGTGTTCCTGCTGCCTCTTCTGCCATATTATGCTAGCGCTAGGTTTCTTATATATTCTCTTGCAAAGTTTGCCCTACCTAAAGTCACTTAAAAATAATAAGTGAAAATTGGCTAACATAGGAAAAATAGGTCTATGCACTGTAAAAATGCTCCTGATGGGTTCTGATGGAAATCTGATGATCATGATGTGTGCAACCAGAGCATATGCACCTACTCTAAGTGTCTGGATATGCACGGTATGCGAACAGACTCACAAAAGTGCCACACTTCCTAATTTAGGCTGACTGAACTGAACTGAACCCATGTCATGAAGTAGCTTGTCCACGTGCACATAGGGTTAGATGTGTCACGTGACATCCCCTCCTTTTTAAAGTGAGACTCTTTTCAGTTGTGCAGGTGCAGTTTGAACAAAATCAGGAGAAAGAGACTCTGTCACGTGACACATCCCAACCCTATGTGTCCGTGAACAAGCTACACCCAGTCAGTTCAGTCAAGTCTAGATTAGAAGTGATCTGGCACTTTTGTGAGTCTCTTCGTAGACCGTGCATGCCCAGTCACTGAGTGTAGATGCATATCCTCTGGTTGCACACAACATGATCATCAGTATTCCCTTCAAGATCCATCAGATTCAGTCAGGGGAATTTTCCAGTGCATTTAGCCTATTTTTCTATTTTTGGTTATTTTCACTTATTATTTTTAAGTGACTTTCCAACAAAAGTAGGTAGGGCAATTTTGCTAAGTTAATATATAAGCAAACCCAAGTTAGCAGTAATTGGCAGAAGAGGCAGCAGGAGCTTCCCGCTCAACGGGCAACTTCTCAACATTAGACCAACCTTCCCTTGGCGTTTTCTTCACACAAGCCTCGCCTACAAGATCCACCCTTTGGCGTTTCTCCCCTATAGCAAACCATCGCCTAGAGCCTCTTGCCTGGCGTTTTTCCCACAACAAAAACAGCCAGCCATTAGCGTTTTTACTAACGCTAGACAACCAGCAGATTTCAGCGTTTTTGTAACGTTTTCTCAACAGGTATACATCAGCCTTTGCAGCGTTTTCAGCAGCTGATAACAGCCCTAAAAACGCAGCCTGACAGATGCAAGACTTCAGCGTTTTTACCATCAGCATGACCCCTGCCAGATCCACCATTTTCAGCCCTTAAGACAACAGTAAAACAGTCCATTTCAGCCCCGAAACAGTCCACGAAATTCAGCCAATAGAAGATCACAGATTTCAGCCTAAGTCTTCGTCATCATCATCGTTGTCGTCATCGGCATAGTCCAAGTTGCATCGGTCCATTGCATACGCATTGTACACCTTTGTGCAATCAAAGTAGACCACTCTCGCCGACGAGAGTGGGGCCTTCGAAGGAGGGTTTTACAAACTCTCGGGTGTCGTATCTCTTCTCTCTCCTTCTCTCAGTCTCATTCACTTGCACGCACAATATCCACTCACTTTATTTGTGATCATAGCACTCTCCATAAGACAGAAGGCTCTCTCCTTCCCTCAGAACTAAAAGGAACCTTGAGCAATAAAGATCACTAATCTTGAGAAAATACAACATTCATTCCGCTGCACCTTACAGACTCTCTCCGTCTCTTCTTCTCCAAAGCACGACACATAGGATTTGCATGATGATAAGCATGATGAATTGCCTAATAATGATAAGCATGATGATCTGAATGATGATGATGAGCATGATGATTTGGATGATAAGGACAAGCATGATGATTTGCATGATCAAGATGTGATTTCTCACAAGCATGATGATTTGCATGAAGATGATGTGATTGTTCACAAGGATGATGTGATAGTTGATACTTTCTCTAGTGAAGCTAACCTCATTGCAGATTCAATCAATCATGAACAACCGATCTTGGCTCTCGAGTCGAGGTCCAGAGAACCCCCACAAAAAGATTCGATCAAACACGAAGAACCGATCTTGGCTCTCGAGCCTACGTCCAAAGAACCCCCACAAGAAGTATTATGTGTTCGAATGATTAGTCAGCACACATTGTTCGAGTGTTTCATTCGTGATGATTTCTTGTATTTTAGTCAACGTCTTTATGTGATCCCTTTTCATAGGCATCCCATATTGTACGTTGAGCACGATTCACTCATGAATGAGCACGGATCAATGCGGATTCCTCATGAAAAGATAAAACATTTGCATTCAAGAAATTCACATTCCATGTCTCTTCCTTGGCATGACACAGTATCTGAAAGAGCACAAGAAGGATTGAGCATCAAGCACGGGCATCTCCATTGTGATTTGCCACAGGTTGATTGATTTAGATTAGAAAGTCAAGATTCGACCCCATTGTTTGCGTGTGTTTGATGAACGGTTTCGCACTCGTCACTTTGTTCATCTACATTGCATGCATAGTTTGTTCGAAAGAATTGCCTTTTTCCAGTCACTTTGGCGATCTCCCTCGACGCCATACAATTCGGTACCAGTACCTCACTTTGAAAAGGAGGGGATGTCACGTGACACATCCAACCCTATGTGTCCGTGGACAAGCTACAGCATGACCAGGGTTCAATCAATCAAGCCAGTCTAGAATAGGAAGTGATCTGACACTTCTCTGAGTCTGTTCGCAGACCGTGCATGTCCAGACACTTAGATTACATGCATATCCTCCGGTTGCACACAGCATGATCATCAGCATTCTCGTTAGAATCCATCAAGAGAATTTTCTAGTGCATTAAACCTATTTTCTCTATTTTTGACATTTTTCACTTATTTATTAAGTGACTTTTGTTGGGAACTAGGTAGGGCAATTTTGCTAAGATAATATATAAGCAAACCAGAGCTAGCACTTTCTAGCAGAAGAGGCAGCAGGAGCACCTTGCTCAACAGGCAACTTCTCAGCAGGACCACCACAAAGGCCTAGCGTTTTTGCCCAACAGCAAAGGCTAGCGTTTCCAGTTCTAGATCAGTCTTGGCGTTTTTGCATTGCAGAGCAACCCCGGCGACCACAAGACAGCAGATCCCCTAGCGTCAGTAGTTTCTACAGCAGTTAGCAGATTTCCACTGCAGAAGATCATTTTCCACCCTAGTGTTTTTGCATCAGCCTGGCAGTCCAGCGTTTTTGCAAATCTTCGCGACAAGACCTCAGATAGCATCAGCGTTTTCAGTTTTCAGCAGTCAGTACCCGCAGCAGAACCCCCGAACCTCGCAGATCTCACCTTCCCGTAGCAGATCCTTGCCACACGATGAGATTCATCAAGTTTTACAGTTCCAGCCCAGAAAACGCAAATTTTAGCATCTGCTTTTTCAGCACGTCGTCGTCGCATCGTCGTCATCGACATAGAGTCAAAATTCAGCAGATAAAGATTTGCAGATTTCAACCATTAGCATTTTCAGATTTCAACCCGTCTCGTCGTCTTCCTCATCGTCGTCGACATCGTCTGCAAGTCCAAGCATTGTAGAGATTTGTGCAATCATAAGTAGACCGCTAGAGAGTGGGGCCTTCGGAGGAGGGTTTGACAACTTCCTGGTGTCGTATTCTCTTCTCTCTCTATTTCTCAGTCTCAGCACCTTCATTCACAGTGTTTATCCACTTTGTTTGTGTCCATTGCACTCTCTCACTAAAGGAATGGAAGGCTCTCCCTTCCGTAAGTAAAAGGAACCCTTGAGCACAGTTCGGAGCACTCATCTTGAGCAAAGTCCAACATTCACTTCCGCTGCACCTTACATGAAAATTCAAAAATTTGACCATGGATCCACTATCTTTTAAGTCCTTAGGCTGATTTGATGCCATGCCTGGAGGTGGATCATAGGGGTAGGCATACAGGCTCCAATCCAAGTGGCAGTGGGGGAGGTGGCGGCAACGGCGGTCGTGAAGGCGGTTGCACTAGGTAGAAGTCCCCAATCGGAATAGAAGATTGTGTGGGTTGCCAAGAGGACCCCCTTGTGCTTTCTCATGCCAGAGGAGGAAAAGCTTGGGGCGACAGAGGTGGCAACATGTAGTTCAAAAACTGTTGGAAGCTCTGCAGAATTGTCTACTCAGGAAGGGGTTGGTGTGCTTTCAGAAAAGAGGACGTTTAAAGCTCTAATTCCACTATTATCGGATGGCACCACTTGCCATCTGATACACACATATTTGATGGGTGTTCTTTTACAATTTCATGGGCATCCAACAACACTAGCATGTAGATTAGGGCTAGAGGAATGTGTCAGTTCAATTCTCATGTCAAATGCATCCCCGGTGAGGGAGATATAGTGGAAAAATCTCAGAAACTCCATGTGTGCACATTGCACTCACGACGAATGCTTCTAGAGTCATTGGATGGTGAACTCATGTCTATGGATTTCCCAGGCTTAAAAACTTACAGACCCTATGAAGCGAAACAACGGTGTAACAGTTTGTGTCCAAAATCAGAAACCCACCTGTTTACAAGGCACTTCAATCTTTTTAAGTTTCATTCTTCTAATAAGCAGCAGTTCATCCAAGGTTTCGACCTTCTTTGCAATCTTTTCAGCATGAGCCTCCACCCCATGGCCTATGCTTTTCAAGAAATCGACAACAGACAATCCTGCATGTAAATCAGAAAACTCTCTCTCTCTCTCTCTCTCTCTCTCTCTCTCTCTCTCTCTCTCTCTCTCTGTGTGTGTGTGTGTGTACACCTGTGTTAGAAACTGTCTCTGACGCGGACTCTGCTGCAGCGCCTTCTGAAGAGGTTGTGCAATAGCGGGCCAATCCTGATCTCTGAACTCCCCGACACATGACTCGGCTGGCCATACGTTGGTGGACCGTGGAGCTTCAGTGTGGCCTGCTGATAATTACAAAATTTTTGGCAAAGCTTTGAACTCTCGACCAATTGGGAACGGTTCGTCAAACTGGTGGACGTTGCTATAGAACGTGAGAGGACATCCACAGATTGACATTAAGCATCTAGCGCTGAAGTAAACGGTGCAAATTGCATTGACAAATTTTTTTAAAAGAATTGCATGTGTATTTATTAAACATATAAAATGATTGATTGGCTCTATAGATGTCTCTAAAATGGTCCAATTTCATGGCTTTCTCTACGATTGTTGAAGCAATGAGACCAAGGTGCTACTCTTTGTCGTAGTGTTCTGATAGATTTTGGAGCGCAGTTGGTTAGTTGGTTGTGATTGATGTTGCCTCGGCTTTTGTTGTGGAACATGAGTGGGTGAATAAAACCAATTGATAGGCAACAACAATAACTCAGCTTGGGACTTGATGAGCATTGGAAGAAGCAAGTTGTGTCCCATAGGGCTCACTATACAATAGAGGGCTAGTAAAGGAGGTAATTGAATCGAGCAAAGGGTTGCAACTTAATTATTCTCTTTAAACCCTACTCCTTAACTTACTTTGGTAGTTTATTTATAGATTGCTATTCAATCCGATAATATCAGCCATTTAGTCTCTAGATCGGGGATCCATATTTGAGGCACCCAACTTACTCTAAATTAAGCATAGTCAATTTTCTCTTATTTCTCGTAGAACCTGATATATATATATATATATATATATATATATATATATATAGAGAGAGAGAGAGAGAGAGAGAGAGAGAGAGAGAGAGAAGAAGAAGAAGAAGAGTATTTTAACGTGGTAGGAAACTATCCTCAGTGAGAGAGAGAGAGAGAGAGAGAGAGAGAGAGAGGAGAAGAAGATGAAGAAGAGTATTTTAACATCATTGGAAACTATCTTGAGAGAGAGAGAGAGAGAGAGAGAGAGAGAGAGAGAGAGAGAGAGAGAATAAGAAGAAGAAGAGTATTTAAACATCGTAGGAAACTGTCGTGAGAGAGAGAGAGAGAGAGAGAGAGAGTTAAGTGTTGTCAGAATCAGAGGGAGCAAGGAGTCTTGGTTGTCAATCACAGAATCTCGTGCAAATATATGAGGAGGAAAATGATGGGATAAAGGGTTGTCTTTGTGCTATAGAACGGTTATGCAGAGAGCCAAACAAGGACATACATAGATTGCCATCAACCACCTAGGAATAAAGTAAACATGTACAAAGTGCATTGAGTACTGCAATACATAAGTTGAATTTCCCAACTGTGAGAAAAGAATTGTGTGTCTATACGATTTATAAATACAATGATCGAGATTGAGCATGTATTAGTGAGGAAAACACGTAGCTAAACTAAACTTAAGGAAGCATTGACAAACTCAAAAATACAAAAAGCATCAGCAGACCATAAAATTTAAACTGCACTACTAACTTAATAATCATGTATGGGCGGCGTCATCCAATCGTGCAACCCGAAGGACAATGTTTGAGTCAAGCTACATAAAAGCAATGTAAATAGTAAAACATTTTGTCTTGCAATGAAGCGTGAAAGAGTGAAAATACTTAATATATAGTGCACGTCATGCAAAAGTGCCATACAAAAGTATGGTGGAGAGTTAACCCTGGTGGCAAATCATCTAGGAATACATCTTTGTATTCCATTAATAATTCTTTTAACTTATTTGCAACGTTTGCTTATTCTAGTGAGAGAGAAGTAGCCATAGTTGGAAGAGCAGAGAGAGAAGCATGCGATGTTGAGGAATTGTCATTAAAAACATTATTAACGTTTGACAAAAAATGACACTATGAGTAACACAAAAAGAGTTCTTTTATTTCATCTTGAGAAGAGAGCTTTATAAGCTCGGTTGTACAAATAACTGGCAAGGAAGGAACATCCTTCTCCCCCAATAGCAGCACGTGTACGCCATTGGATTTGAATATCAAAATACTGTGCTCATAGCTATGTTTTAATGATGATCCTAAACTAAATGACCACTCTCGACTAAGGATCACATCTGCCCTATCCATATTCATGACTTGAAAATTCAAGGACGTGCGATACCCTTGAATCTCCATCAGTGCATCCTTCACTTAGGTATTCTACACCGCGGCGTCTTCGTTTAACGATGGGAACTCCGAGTCTAGAGCAAATTGTGATGTTTCACTATCTTATAGTTAATGAAATTGTGTGAAGCACCATCTTCTACCAAGGTTTGTACCTTGTGACCATGGATGTAAATGCACCAACTCATGTGGACCAAAGGTCGGATGCCGCATTGAGGCCGTGATACAACACTCGTGCACCGCTTTGGTGTGTGTACTTCCACATTGGAAAAACGAGAGGAGGACTTGAGAGGCGGAAGCTGCAACATGTGCACCGCTTCTTGGGCAATAGATTTCTCCTTTGAACAATCCTTTTTGCCGTGTCCACTCCCTAAACATGTAAACATAACCTTTTCTTCTTAGCCTTCTCAAACTCTTCATTAAACAGATGGTCCCTAGGCCCCTTGGGCTTCTTGGATGCATTAGATGCAGCAACTATAAATTTTCTCTTATTATGTGTCATAAAATCTAATATCTAACCAACCCAAATGATTTTCTCATATTAAACGGATCATTTAATGTGGGATAATAAACGGGAACAAGGGTTATAATATAGACATATGCTTACAGATATATCTCAACACGAGGCCACTGGTAAAGGGGTCCAAATGAGAGATGGTATGTCAAAGAGCAAGGTTAACTAATGGAGCTTAAAAGACCTTAGGGTTAGCTTCATTAAAGACCTCCAATGGTTAGTGTTAAAAGTCCTTTGACCTTAGACAAGCTAGGTCTGAGCTTGAGGTGGGAACCTGACCTAAGCTTGAGGTGCTTGTCGTGCTTGATGACTAAGGTTCTTGAGGTGCTTGTCCTGCTTGATGACTAAGGTACTTGAGATGATTGTCATACTTAATGAGAAAGGTGCTTGAGAAGCTTCCCATGCATGGTGGGTAAGGTGCTTGAGTCAAAAAGAGACCTTACAAACTTAATGAGGAAGGTGCTTGAGAAGCTTCGCATGCATGGGGGGTAAGGTGCTTGAGTCAAAAAGAGACCCTGCAAAGGAGGGAAAAGTCCCAAAGTTAGGGGAATCCTTGACTTAACCTCCCACCCACCCAAAGGGCACCCCTTTTCTCAAGGGGCACATGGGACACATGTCAGACTCTCCCTATGCTTAGCCACATGGTGTGCTTGAATGCTATTGCATGGGCTAAAGAGGGGTCCAATGAGCTTCTAGTTCCATCCAACAAATATCTAGATATTTTCAAGCTCTCTCTCTCTAAGGGGTAAGGAGGAAGCATTGACAAACTCAAAAAATACAAAAAGCATCAGCAGACCATAAAAATTAAACTGCACTACTAACTTAATAATCATGTATGGGCGGCGTCATCCAATCATGCAACCCGAAGGACAATGTTTGAGTCAAGCTACATAAAAGCAATGTAAATAGTAAAACATTTTGTCTTGCAATGAAGCGTGACAGAGTGAAAATACTTAATATATAGTGCACGTCATGCAAAAGTGCCATACAAAAGTATGGTGGAGAGTTAACCCTGGTGGCAAATCATCTAGGAATACATCTTTGTATTCCATTAATAATTCTTTTAACTTATTTGCAACGTTTGCTTATTCTAGTGAGAGAGAAGTAGCCATAGTTGGAAGAGAAGAGAGAGAAGCATGCGATGTTGAGGAATTGTCATTTAAAACATTATTAACGTTTGACCAAAAATGACACTATGAGTAACACAAAAAGAGTTCTTTTATTTCATCTTGAGAAGAGAGCTTTATAAGCTCGGTTGTACAAATAACTGGCAAGGAAGGAACATCCTTCTCCCCCAATAGCAGCACGTGTACGCCATTGGATTCGAATATCAAAATACTGTGCTCATAGCTATGTTTTGATGATGATCCTAAACTAAATGACCACTCTCGACTAAGGATCACATCTGCCCTATCCATATTCATGACTTGAAAATTCAAGGACGTGCGATACCCTTGAATCTCCATCGGTGCATCCTTCACTTAGGTATTCTACACCGCGGCGTCTTCGTTTAACGATGGGAACTCGGAGTCTAGGGCAAATTGAGATGTTTCACTATCTTATAGTTAATGAAATTGTGTGAAGCACCATCTTCTACCAAGGTTTGTACCTTGTGACCATGGATGTAAATGCACCAACTCATGTGGACCAAAGGTCGGATGCCGCATTGAGGTCGTGATACAACACTCGTGCACCGCTTTGGTGTGTGTACTTCCACATTGGAAAAACGAGAGGAGGACTTGAGAGGCGGAAGCTGCAACATGTGCACCGCTTCTTGGGCAATAGATTTCTCCTTTGAACAATCCTTTTTGCCGTGTCCACTCCCTAAACATGTAAACATAACCTTTTCTTCTTAGCCTTCTCAAACTCTTCATTAAACAGATGGTCCCTAGGCCCCTTGGGCTTCTTGGACGCATTAGATGCAGGAACTATAAATTTTCTCTTATTATGTGTCATAAAATCTAATATCTAACCAACCCAAATGATTTTCTCATATTAAACGGATCATTTAATGCGGGATAATAAACGGGAACAAGGGTTATAATATAGACATATGCTTACAGATATATCTCAACACGAGGCCACTGGTAAAGGGGTCCAAATGAGAGATGGTATGTCAAAGAGCAAGGTTAACTAATGGAGCTTAAAAGTCCTTAGGGTTAGCTTCATTAAAGACCTCCAATGGTTAGTGTTAAAAGTCCTTTGACCTTAGACAAGCTAGGGCTGGAGCTTGAGGTGGGAACCTGACCTAAGCTTGAGGTGCTTGTCGTGCTTGATGACTAAGGTTCTTGAGGTGCTTGTCCTGCTTGATGACTAAGGTACTTGAGATGCTTGTCATACTTAATGAGAAAGGTGCTTGAGAAGCTTCCCATGCATGGTGGGTAAGGTGCTTGAGTCAAAAAGAGACCTTACAAACTTAATGAGGAAGGTGCTTGAGAAGCTTCGCATGCATGGGGGGTAAGGTGCTTGAGTCAAAAAGAGACCCTGCAAAGGAGGGAAAAGTCCCAAAGTTAGGGGAATCCTTGACTTAACCTCCCACCCACCCAAAGGGCACCCCTTTTCTCAAGGGGCACATGGGACACATGTCAGACTCTCCCTATGCTTAGCCACATGGTGTGTTTGAATGCTATTGCTTGGGCTAAAGAGGGGTCCAATGAGCTTCTAGTTCCATCCAACAAATATCTAGATATTTTCAAGCTCTCTCTCTCTAGGGGGTAAGGAGGAAGCATTGACAAACTCCAAAAATACAAAAAGCATCAGCAGACCATAAAAATTAAACTGCACTACTAACTTAATAATCATGTATGGGCGGCGTCATCCAATCGTGCAACCCGAAGGACAATGTTTGAGTCAAGCTACATAAAAGCAATGTAAATAGTAAAACATTTTGTCTTGCAATGAAGCATGACAGAGTGAAAATACTTAATATATGGTGCATGTCATGCAAAAGTGCCATACAAAAGTATGGTGGAGAGTTAACCCTGGTGGCAAATCATCTAGGAATACATCTTTGTATTCCATTAATAATTCTTTTAACTTATTTGCAACGTTTGCTTATTCTAGTGAGAGAGAAGTAGCCATAGTTGGAAGAGCAGAGAGAGAAGCATGCGATGTTGAGGAATTGTCATTTAAAACATTATTAACGTTTGACAAAAAATGACACTATGAGTAACACAAAAAGAGCTCTTTTATTTCATCTTGAGAAGAGAGCTTTATAAGATCGGTTGTACAAATAACTGGCAAGGAAGGAACATCCTTCTCCCCCAATAGCAGCACGTGTACGCCATTGGATTTGAATATCAAAATACTGTGCTCATAGCTATGTTTTAATGATGATCCTAAACTAAATGACCACTCTCGACTAAGGATCACATCTGCCCTATCCATATTCATGACTTGAAAATTCAAGGACGTGCCATACCCTTGAATCTCCATCGGTGCATCCTTCACTTAGGTATTCTACACCGCGGCGTCTTCGTTTAACGATGGGAACTCGGAGTCTAGGGCAAATTGAGATGTTTCACTATCTTATAGTTAATGAAATTGTGTGAAGCACCATCTTCTACCAAGGTTTGTACCTTGTGACCATGGATGTAAATGCACCAACTCATGTGGACCAAAGGCCGGATGCCACATTGAGGTCGTGATACAACACTCGTGCACCGCTTTGGTGTGTGTACTTCCACATTGGAAAAACGAGAGGACTTGAGAGGCGGAAGCTGCAACATGTGCACCGCTTCTTGGGCAATAGATTTCTCCTTTGAGAAATCCTTTTTGCCGTGTCCACTCCCTAAACATGTAAACATAACCTTTTCTTCTTAGCCTTCTCAAACTCTTCATTAAACAGATGGTCCCTAGGCCCCTTGGGCTTCTTGGACGCATTAGATGCAGCAACTATAAATTTTCTCTTATTATGTGTCATAAAATCTAATATCTAACCAACCCAAATGATTTTCTCATATTAAACGGATCATTTAATGTGGGATAATAAACGGGAACAAGGGTTATAATATAGACATATGCTTACAGATATATCTCAACACGAGGCCACTGGTAAAGGGATCCAAATGAGAGATGGTATGTCAAAGAGCAAGGTTAACTAATGGAGCTTAAAAGACCTTAGGGTTAGCTTCATTAAAGACCTCCAATGGTTAGTGTTAAAAGTCCTTTGACCTTAGACTAGGGCTGGAGCTTGAGGTGGGAACCTGACCTAAGCTTGAGCTGCTTGTCGTGCTTGATGACTAAGGTGCTTGAGGTGCTTGTCCTGCTTGATGACTAAGGTACTTGAGATGCTTGTCATACTTAATGAGGAATGTGCTTGAGAAGCTTCCCATGCATGGGGGGTAAGGTGCTTGAGTCAAAAAGAGACCCTACAAACTTAATGAGGAAGGTGCTTGAGAAGCTTCGCATGCATGGGGGGTAAGGTGCTTGAGTCAAAAAGAGACCCTACAAAGGAGGGGAAAAGTACCAAAGTTAGGGGAATCTTTGACTTAACCTCCCACCCACCCAAAGGGCACCCCTTTTCTCAAGGGGCACATGGGACACATGTCAGACTCTCCCTATGCTTAGCCACATGGTGTGCTTGAATGCTATTGCTTGGGCTAAAGAGGGGTCCAATGAGCTTCTAGTTCCATCCAACAAATATCTAGATATTTTCAAGCTCTCTCTCTCTCTAAGGGGTAAGGAGGACACTTGTCCAAAGACTACCCATGTACCTGAATGCATGATGCATGTGATTGGTTAGGGGGAGAGGGGTCCAATGAGCTTGAAGCATGTGGAAAGGCTAGAACTCGCCCCAAGCAAGCAAAGGGGGTGTTGGGGGGGTATACACCACACACACACACTCATTTTGTGGACCATTCTTACTTGGTGAAAGTTGAGGAACTCCACCTCCTTCTCCAAGCTTGTGAGAAGTGAGAGCCTACACCAACACTCTTGGCTATGGAATGCAAATCCAACCAAGAGCCACGCTTCAATGCTTAAGCTTTCCATCTTCTCCATCTTCATTACTATGCTATTATGTATGCTAGCAAGAAGAGTGATGATAACTGAGAAACTATTTCTTTCTCCTATGGAACGTTTCTTCTTCCTCTTCCCTATCCTTATTCCCCGCTAGCTCTCTCCACCTTCGAAGGTGTTTGAGGCCTTGGAACTGAGGCTTGGGATAGTTAATGCTTTCTTCAAAGTTTATGTTAGGCTTGTGATGCATGAAGCTTTCTATCTTCATTGCATCACCTAGGTCACAAGGAACACAAAGATTGTACTGTACCAAGTCTCTGTTGATGGGAGAAACTATAATACAAATGCCTATTGGAGGGGGGACCGGCTACGTATGAATCCGGTCCTCAACTGTTGTCATGTTCTCTAAACTCTCTCTCTTGCAAAAGTATTGTTCATGCCAAGTTAACTAAGTACTATGTTTATGTTGCTACCATCAATTAAGTTTACCCGCTATGCTCACAAATTAATCTCACAAAAGTGCTTCATCTAATTTCCTAATTCCGCTACTCTCAAAGTTCATAGGCCATTCCCATTACATTGGTATCAGAGCATTTGGTTTCTCTTTTCTTGCTTAAGAAGAGAGGTCCTTAAGTAGCCTATTAATGGTTGATTTTGTTAATTATATTAGGGTAAGTGCGACTGGGATCTATTATCGGTTTTGTTGAGCCCACTATGTGGGATATGGTGCACACCTTGGGAGCTTTGGTCTTAATAATGGAGTCTTTTTAAACTTGCCTACGGCTTTACCATTATTGAACCATAAGAAGTCTAAAAGGATCTATCCCTCGGCAACTTCGCTATGTTAGACTCACTCCACTACTCTCTATAATTAACCAATTCGAGCTGTTCGTGTAGATACTTAAGTGCCTATTTTCAAAGGCTAAGAAGAGTAGAAACTAAGGTTTTGAGTTGCCAAAGCATACACTAAGTAAACACATAAGTTTAATTAACATGGTTGAAAATAACCAAGAGAGTAGAATGAACATTAATAACTTTGATTTTGCACATGAAGGTGCTAATGATGATGCCCCCATGAATTATCTTGTCACTAGGTTGCAACAAGCTATGGGCAACCCCGCTTTGCAAGCCGAATTTCCTTTCCTCTTCAAGAGGAGAGAGAGCTTAGGAGGCCTCTTGATGAGACCACCAAAAGAAGACTCTCTCCCATACGAGAGGAGGAATCCAAAGATCAAGAAATTAATGAATCCCTAAATTACTCCAAAGATGTGGCTCCACGAAGAAGGTGAACTAAAGGATCACCAATTCCTCCCAAGAGGAAACGGTTAACCCATACTTCTTCTCCTCGTCACTCCAAAGGGAAGAGAGGCAACAAAGGAAGAAAAGGGCAAGAAAGAGGTCACCCTCTTCTCTTTCTTCTTCACCTTCCTCCTCTACCGATGAAAGCTATGGCTATTCTCCTAGAGAATACAAGAGGGGAGGACATCGCAAATCTTACCCTGCATGACGAAGGTCACAAAAGCTAAAGAAGTTCAAAGAGGGAGGAAATAGTATCTCTTTTCTCACCTATGATGGCACCTTTGGTGCTACCGACAAAGTATTGGCCTTTATCCAACAATTTGATGCGGCCTTTGGAGACGAAGGCTTCACAGAGTCCTCCAAGCTACACCATGTAGCTATGCACTTCCAAAAATCAGCTCGTCAATGGTGGTCTAGCATTTGTGGCAACTGCAAAGCCCCAAAGACATGGAAAACTCTACGAGTTTCCATCATGAAGCAATTCCTTGCAAGCGATGCAAAGGACAAAGTGCTCACCGAATGGTGGAGTTTAAGGCTTCTCTCTCATGAGTCTATCCACAAATATGTGGACAATTTTTGTGATTTACATCTCAAGGCTAATGTCTTTCAAAAGATAGACTTTGCTGAGAAAAAGCAACAATTATGTGCGGGATTGCCTGAAGAGATGGTTGAGTATGTCAACTCTCAACGGCGTGCTACTCTTAGCGAAGTAATCCACCATGGTAGCCTGCTTCTGTCAGCGAAGTAATCCACCATGGTAGCCTGCTTCTGTCAGCGAAGTAATCCACCATACTATGGTTGCTTCACGCATCAATTTTCAACAAGGGGCTAGACGGAATGTCAAGCCCATGGAAAATAAAGACAAAAGTGATGCAAAGGGAAATATTAATGCCCAAAATTCTTCCCAAGGTCATTCCAACAACAACAACAACAATCGGTCCAAGGAGAAAGGAGTTTACAAAGGTAAAAATAAACTCTCTCTTGAAGAGCTTGAAACTTTTTGCAAGGATCACAAATGTTTTAAGTGTGGTCTCCAACATGAGGATGCTATCCTAGGGGCACCATGGTTCAACCGCATGGCTGCCAACATGAAGTTCCCTGAAAGGAGAATCTACTTCAACTACAAGGGAAAGAATATGTATATAGATGCTAATGAAGGAGTACGAGCGGAAGTGCGACGCGAGAGAGAGTGAGAGAAGAAGAGCATGACGATATGGTGAACTCGCTCTACTGTAATGTGTAGAGCATAGTGAGTTCTTATTAGGTTTTTACAAAAGAATATGTGTACATACCTGGCGGCCCGCCCACTTACCTGGGCCACCACATTGGGCTTTATACCCCAATAACCTCCCACTTAAAGTCCAATGTGTTACTTTAAGTGTGAGAGAAGCTACTATACAAGCTAATATACAAGAGATGTAGAGAAGTGGTGTACTACCCTACACCTAACTGCTTGCGAAAATGCGCAAAGCTCTCTGAGGGAAGTCCTTTTGTAAGTAGATCAGTAGGATTTTCTGTGGTGTGAACTTTGACAAGCTGAAGTTGCTTATCCTCGAGCATTTCCCTGATGAAATGATACTTCACATCCACATGCTTTGTCTTTGAGTGATAAACTGGATTGCGAGCCAATTGTATAGCACTTTGACTATCACAATATAACACAGGCATCTCTTCTTTGATTCCCAAATCTGTTACTAGTCGATTAAGCCAAATTGATTCTTTGCTTGCCTCTGATGCTGCAACATATTTAGCCTCTGTAGTAGACTGAGTAACACAATCTTGTAATCTAGAACGCCATGATACTGCTCCACCAGCCAATGTAAAGACATACCCTGACGTAGACCTTCGGTTGTCTAAGTCACCTGCATAATCTGAGTCTGTAAAACCCTTTACACTTAGCTCCTGACTCCCATAGCATATACGCATACTCTTTGTAGCTTTCAGGTATCTCAATATTCCTTTCACTGCCTCCCAATGTTTCTTGCATGGGTTTGACATGTATCGACTTACTACTCCCACTGCAAATGCAATGTCTGGGCGAGTAGCAATCATTGCATACATCAAACTACCCACTGCAGACGCATATGGAATCTTATCCATTTCAGCCTGTTCTTCCTCAGACACAGGACAATCTTGTTTGCTAAGTTTCACATATGGTGGCAATGGAACACTCAGTGCCTTTCCCTTCTCCATATTGAAACGTTGCAAAACCTTGTCAATATACTCTGTTTGAGATAACCAAATCAACTTCTTTGATCTGTCTCTCTCAATGCGCATACCAAGTATATGACTTGCCTCACCCATGTCTTTCATGCCAAATGATTTTGCCATCTTTGACTTCAAAGCTGAAATTTCTTCCAAGTGCTTGCCAGTGATAGCCGTTTTTCGGCTCTCTGTAATTGCCATAGGGAGTTATCTCACCCTATCAAATCACTCAAACACTGTGGTTACCCTCACCCTTTCACTGTATATAGGTGCGTGTGAGTTAGGGGACTTTTCCCATATCTCCTTACTGAAATAAAAAACCCTCAATTAGCTAGTCATTAGGCTAGTTGAGCCAAAAAAATAATAAAAATAAAAAATATAAGTATATTATGGCCCATGCGTATGTAAATATTTCTTTGTATATAGGGCCTAAATAAAAGATTTTTTCATAATTATTTTGGTATTTATTTAAATATTTCTACCTAGGTGTGTGTTATTTATGCTCTGTACATTGCCTCACCATTACCATAATTTTTCTTACCATTTTTCATACTCTTTATTCCATATAGAAATATTTTCATGTAAGCTTCTCTTATATTTGGTGTAACTCCACCCCAACAAAAATCCAAAAAACTAGTTTTATTTATGTGTATATTTTTTCACTATTGTGATTTTTCCCTTCCTACATCTATTTTGTTGTTTTTCTAAAAAATTAGAACACCAAAAATATTTATCTTTTTATGGTAGCCTCATAATGAGAGAGATTTCTTTTGACCCCTTTATATTTTTTCCACTTATATTATTTATATTTGACATGTACATATTTTTTAGACCCTCAATATTTGATTTTCTTAGTTGTACTATTCACTTATATCCTAATCTCAACAATATCTTCAATTATAGACCTACCAAATAAGGTCAAGGGTAGGTGGCATGCATACATGCACTATGGAGGGCTCACTCTTGGAGGTATTCAAAAGAATCATCCAAAGAAGGACCCCACAAGGACCTTGTGCAGTGGAAAAAAACGGTCGGTTTTGCTGAATTTTTAAAGTTCACTTGCTCTCCGAATTTGAAAAGGTGATACAAACAAAAGTTGTAGCTCGTGGGTTGAACTTTTGCCTCAAATTTTTTCATATTTTTTTGAGCTACGAGCTGTGAGCTATGATTTTATTAGTGGACCCCAGTTTTCCCATGCTATGCAGCCACACTCTCTCTTCCACTTTATCATTTTCCTCTTTCACACACACTTCTCCACTCCTCATCCCCACCTCTCTCACCACTCCTCTCTGCACCCTACTCACCTTCTCCTCAACCTTGAAGAATAAGAGAAACCATGGTGAACTCATACCTCCCACACACAATTCCATTCCAAAATTGACCACCTAGTCTCATTTTTCCTCCTCCAAATTACCCATATCTATCAAAAAACCACAAAATTCAGCCTCTTCTCTTAAAAGACAGCATCATGGTGGTTGATTACTCAGCTTCAATTACCTTGTCTCTCAAGGAAGGTCAAGAGTGGAGAAAAAATGTACCGTCAAAGCTAGTGGACCGTCAACAAGCGTCAAAATTGGCCCTACTCAAGACACTTGGAGCATCAACCTTGTAAGAAATCCACCTTTTCTTACCTCTTAAGAGTTTTTCTTCCTTATTTGTATCCTACATGGATACTCCCATTGTAAATATCCAATTCCATTTGTAAATTAATACTAACTCTACTAACACTAACCCACTATGAAAAGTCCTATCACCTCCATTTCTCTCCTCTCTCTTTCCCCACCAACTTCTTGATAATTCCAAGCAAAAGAAATTAGATAAATTGCTGAAAATCTAACCCAACCATGGTTAGAGGAGTAACCCTAGCCTTCAAAATTGCTATAAAAGGAGGGTGTAGCTAGCACAAAAAGGGGGAGCCATAAGCAAGAGCACTATGCTATAGCTTGAGAAGCCAAGCTCAACCTCTCTAGAAGGAGCTCTTGAGTGGAAGCTCATTGTCTTATGCATGTGCATGTGTGGTAATAGGGGATCAGCAAGGGAAATCTATGCCATTGTAAGAGAGAGAGTGATCATTCAATTGAGAGTAGGAAATCTATCATTTCTCCTACTAGTGTAAGCCCAACATTTGCTGAATCAAGGAGGGTGGATTTGGACTAAGCTTGGATACTTTGTCTCCCTTCCAACGTGAAGTAATGGACAACAATGATGCGTAAGTGTCTTGGTGTTTTTTATTAAGTTCTTGATAGCTTGTCTTGGGTGTTGTCATCAATCTAGCCATAAATCCCACATACTGTAAGAGGGCGACAGGGTGGAGAGGACTCCCCTGGCCTTAAGACAGTGATTGGGGTGGTTTTTCTTGTGATGCGTTGTGGTGAAATTTACGCAAGCTATGTTGAACAAATACTAATCTCACTTTGATTTGTCATGACAGATTTGTAAGAAGGTATTAATGCAACAAGCACCCTCTCCCCCTTTTTCTCTCTTTCTTACATATATATATTTATGTTTGCTTGATCATTAACGATGCATTTCAAAGCAGCCCGAGCACCATCTCTCTCTCTCTCTCTCTCTCTCTCTCTCTCTCTCTCTCTCGTGTTTTAGTGTGTGAGAGTATTCCATTGGTGTTAGGGTTAGTGTAAATTCCTTGCTTGTTTGTGGGTTGCTCTAACGATTCTCCTCTTTTGCGTCCTAGTTCGCTCTTAAACTAGGTGGTGCCCCTTGTGTAGTTGGGATTTGGCTGGGGTTTGTTGTTTTGGTTTGTGTTGTGTTGTGCCCCAGCCCCATTGAGCAGCACGGGAGCCTTGAAGGGTGTCTAGAGGTTGCTCTTCTTGTTGCCCGCCCCGGACCGCCTCAAATTGGTGCCCCCACGGAGGACGGCTTGTGTATTTTTGTGTAGAATCAACCTTTAGCATAGTCAAGTAGTTTGCATGAATCACGAAAATTTGTATGATCCCTTCATTCCCATTGCAAGGCAAAAGGTACACATAATTGTTAGTACTAAGTTGCAATTTCAACGTGTCATTCGTAGAATTTTAGGTCCTCTTAGGTTGGCCGAGATAAACGCTTCAGTAAATCCTTTTATTTTGCCTCTCATTAGGTACGACCTTAGTTTGGACGTCTATGTTTTTGTTTTGTTTTAAGCATTAGGTCATGCATAGACCATGGATAATGGCCCAGGAATAGAGGTTTTCCCCTTCCATTTCACTCCACACATTAGAATAAACATTGCAATTAGTAGGAAAATCCATTTTCAACAACGTATGGTGTTCATGTTTGGTGCCGAAAGAGCAGAAGAAAGTTTCGCATCACCAAACCCTGTCATCCTACCTCTTATTGATTATCATAGGTCGTTTGATGTGAATATCTTTATTTTGTTGTAGAATAGATTGCAAGCTAGAAAACATTATTGTGTAAATCTTTTTAAGAAAGAAAAACAAAAACGGGTGTCACTTTGAAATCAATTCAATGGAAAGCCAACGCCAAATGTCTGGGTATCCTCTTTTCTTTGGAGAGCCTGGAGAGGATGCAGAATTATTTTTAGCGAATTTCAAGATGTCTTGCCGTATCAAGAGGATAATAACTGATCAAGAACGTGTAGAAATGTTTGAGGTGGTCCTTAGGAAAGATGCTAGCACTTGGTTTGACTCTTTGCCTGAGGAAGTTAAGGGGAATTACACAGAAGTTTTGAATCGTTTCAAGAAATACTTCTTTGATCCCCAAAACACTCAAAAATTATGGCAAGACATTGTTTCTCATAAGCAAAAAGACTTAGATGACTACTACTTGTACAAGCAAGAGTTTCTACGTCTTTGGGCTCTATGGATACGAAATGTTGCTAACCCTGGTGATGGTGCAGAATTTCTAAAGAAGGAAAGGTTCATAGCCGGACTCTTTCCTAACCTTAAGGTAAAAGTTGAGGCGGGTGCACCTGCTACCTTTGATGCAACTGAAACTGGGCTGCTGAGAAATATAGGAAACTCAAGTGCTTAAGGGGAGAGGTTCCAATAGAAGGTCTTAGACCCAAAGGTAAGTCACAAGCATCAACATCGAGGGAGCTTCCTGAGGTAACGGCGGAAGTAATTGAGAAGTTAAACGAATCTTTAAGCAGCCTGTCAATTCACCTTGCACAAGCTGTAGGTCCAAAGGGACAAGCAAAGAAGTCTGAAGAGCGAGATCCACGACCTAGGAGAGTCTTGCAATGTTGTTATTGCGGAGAGTCTGGACATGGGATGTATAATTGTCCTTGGCCCCGTGGGGAGCCAGGGAGACCTAACTTGAATTACCCAGTGATGAATGCAGGTGAAGGAACTGGTCAACAACCAAGGCTTCTACAAAGACCAAATGGACCAAGACCACCTCCACAAGGGGTAGAAGGAGTTCCACCTTTGCCAGATCCAAATGTGCATGTGGTAGAGGTGACAAACTCAAATGAGGTTGACATGGAAGCAAATGGCATTAAGCGTGGCCGAGGAAAAGGTAAAGAGAAAGAGGGTGTCCCATCACAGAGTGACCATGGACAAGGCAAGAAGGCAAAGGAGACCAAGGAAGCTAAGAGGACTCGACGTCGTATCAATCTCCAAGACTTCCCTCTTGGACATGGTATGGCTCCATACAACCTGTTGGAAGACATGCGAGGTAAGGGTCCTAATATCTCATGGCCTCAGTTTCTTGCATTATGCCCACAAGTTAGGAGGGATTTAACAAAGGCAGTTAGCACTAGGAGAAAGGTAAAAGATAGTTTTCCTGTTGTAAAAATTGCACATGCTGAAATGAACGAGGATATTACACCTGTGCTAGATTGTTACATAAAAGGAAGATTGGTTAGGAAAGGTCTAGTGGATGGGGGTGCACAAATTTGCATCATGACAGAAGGGCTCATGCAAAGTCTAGGCATGCACATCCATGAGACACCTGAAATCAAAGTGAAAATGGCAAACAATAGCAAGGCTAGGTGCGTAGGCATTTGTAAAAATGTTTTTGTGGAGGCCTTTGGCATTAAGAAGGCAGTGGATTTCTATGTCATGTCTACCAAGGGAAATGGTTACCCATTTATCCTAGGAAGACCATGGCTAATGAAAATGCGAGCTTTGCAGGATTGGGAGAGTGGGAAATTAATTTGCAGGAATGAAAATTATAAGAAGGTTGTCTTTGACATGAAGGAGCAACGCCAAGAGGAGCTCTATGAAGAATCATCTCAAAGTGAGACGGAAGAAGGTTGGACCGATAGCACTTCAGAAGAAGAAAGTAGTGGCAGCATTACTGAAGAGGAGTCTTCCATCAAAGTCATGGGGGTAAGGTTTAAGCCAAGCAACCAAGAGACCTCTTGTCAAGGCTTGGAGGAGGTAGGTCCTCAAGAGAACCAAAAGGTGGAAGATGAAGGAATGTTAGAAGGTATGTTGTCTACAACACTTACAAAGGATGAAAGAGAGGAGTTCAAATGTGTGCTAAGGAAATTTCCGAGGCTTTTTGCTAAAGACTACACCGATGTGCGTGGAGTAGATGTTGTTCAACACAAGATTGAGTTGAAGCCAGAGGCCACACCTAAGACTCAAAAGCTACGAAGGCTAGGAGTCATTAAGGAGCAGGCTCTACTCAAGGAGGTAAGAAAGCTTCTAGCAGCAGGTTTCATTTATCCAGTGGAGAATTCAGAGTGGGTCTCTCCCGTTGTTGTCACTCCTAAGAAAAACGGCAAGTGGAGGGTGTGTGTGGATTATCGTCCACTTAATGAGGCAACAAAAAGAGATCACTTTCCCCTCCCATTTCAGGATGAGATACTAAATGAAGTAGCTGGTCATGAGAAGTACACTGTGTGTGATGGCTACTCGGGTTACTTTCAAATAGGTATCGCATTGGAGGATCAATTGAAAACAACCTTTATCACTCCTTGGGGTTGTTATGCTTTTAGAGTCATGCCATTTGGCCTGACAAATGCTCCTGCAACTTTCCAACGCTTCATGAACATGGTGTTTCAAGCATTCTTTGGAAAGTCCATTAGGGTTTTTATTGATGATTTTTGCATTTATAGCTCAAAATCATTGCATCTACAAAGGGTAGAAGAAGGTTTAAAGAAGCTCTATGACATGGGAGGTCAACTCAACCCCGACAAGTGTCACATAGCTGAGGATGAAGTGATCTTGCTTGGTCACAAGGTTTCCTATAAAGGCATTGAGGTGGATCCTTCAAAGGCAAAGGCTCTTATTGAGCTCCCCTCACCCAAGAATCTCAAAGAGGTCATATCATTCATTCAAAAAGTGAAGTATATGTCACGCTTTATTCACTTAGCTTCGGAGTTGCTTCATCCTTTGCAAAAGTTGACACAACAAGTAGAATTTGCATGGTCTGATGAGCTTGAAGAGTATTTTTGTAACATTAAAGTCATTTTGTCAGAGCTACCAACACTCATGCCTCCTTGTTGGGAGTACACATTCTTTGTTAGCTCTAGTGTTGGAAGGGAAACAATTGGTGCTGTGTTGCTACAACAAGATCCCCACAGTACAAGGATGCGACCCATCTACTTTGCTAGTAGGGTCATGAATGCTTTGGAGAGAGACTACACAGAAGCAGAACTCATGATGCTTTCTCTCATGTTTGCAGTGAGAAAGTTTAGATCCTACCTGCTACCAAAACCTTTTGTAATTCTCACTGCAGAGAATTTGTTCCCTTGGGTGTCATCTCAAATGAATCTTAGTACTAGGATCTAAAAGTGGATTATGGAGTTGCAAGAGTTTCAATACTCTTTCAAGGTAGAAGATAGTGTGCGTGCACAATTGGCAGGGATTCTCACTTATAGGGTGCATGAAAAGGAGATTAAGGTGCCTGAAGTAAAGACCCTACCATTACCACCACCAAAAAGTATTCCTAATGCTTTTACCTTGTTCTTTGATGGAGCTTTTCGTCGAGCCACAGGAAAAGCAGGGGGAGGGCTAGTGTTGCTCAACCCAAGTGGAGAGGTGGTCATGAAAGAGAAGTTCAATCTACCAAGTTCAGCTAGCAACAATGAAGCAGAATACGACACACTAATTCATGGTTTGAAGATGTGCATTGGCCAAGGGATACAACGCCTCATGGTAAAGGGAGATGCACTTCTCATTGTTAAACAGATTTAGGCATTTGGGCATGCAAGAATGAAAGCTTACGAAAAAAAGTTCATGCCATTCGTAGATTGTTTAATCAATTTGAAGAAGTGCAACTATATCATATTCCTAGGAAACAGAATGAAGATGCCGATTTACTTGCACAGCAAGTAGTTACATGTGTTGAGAAAGAAGTGCAGGTCATCATGGTGGCAGCAACTGTCAAGCAACAGAGATACCAGGGATTGGAGTCATTGACTCCCATTATTAGCTACATTTTGGAGGGTGAGTTTCCACAAGACTTCACGAAGACTCAGAAGAGGAGACTCATGAAGAAGGCAAGTTTCTATCTCTTCCTAGAAGGGTCCCACTATCAAAGAGGGAAGGATCAAGTGTGCAGAAGAGTACCAACTATCGAGGAAATTCCAGCCATTCTAAAAGGTTTGCATGAAGAGGCATGTGGTGGTCATTTTGCCCAAGAATCAACTGTGAAGAAGATTTTGCTTGTGGGGTATGTTTGGCCAAGCTTGCATGTGGATGTTCAACATTGGTGTAAAAGCTGTCATAATTGTCAGATAAATGGAAATAGAAGGTTGGTGCATGGCCCGAGGCAAATAGTGATTGCAAATGGACCCTTTGAAAAGTGGGGCATTGATGCCATGGGTCCTCTGCCTAGGACAAAAAATGGTAAACTCTACATTCTAGTGGCTGTAGACTATATGACTAGGTGGGTGGAAGCTCAAAGTGTGGCAAGAGTGAATGAGAGGACAGTTAGCAAGTTTGTGTACAATCACATTTGTTGCAGATTTGGCACACCTTTGGAGATTGTTTCTGATAATGGTCCAAGGTTTAGGAAGGGCTTGCTCACAGAAGTTTGTGAAGAGCTTCACATTCTACATCGTCATAGCACACCATACTACCCACAGTCAAATGGTTTGGTGGAGAAGGCTAATGGTGTCATTGCAAGAATCATTAGAAAGATGATGCAAAACAAGACAAAGTTGTGGGATGACTTCTTGGATGGTGCCTTGTGGGCGTATCGAACCACATATAGGGAAGCCATGGAGTTCACACCATTTCACTTGGTCTATGGTCAAGAGGCTTTACAGCCAATTGAACTAAACATTCCTACAATGCGACTTCATGGCAAATCAGCACAAGATGATCAAGAAGCATGGATGGATCGACTTCTTACCTTAGCTGAGCTTGAGTGGAAAAGAGAAGCAGCATACGAGTGCTACAAGAGGAAAGCTACGCAGGCGAAGGAGAAGCTTGACAAGAAACTAAAGGACAAAGGCATCAATGAAGGAGATCTGGTGCTAAGGTATGACAATCGACTCGATAATCGTTTTGATGCCAAGTTTGAAACTAGATGGCAAGGGCCATACATAGTCAAGAAGGCTTTCAATTCAAGTTACTATCAGCTTATGGACTTGAATGGTAAAGAGCACTCCAGGAAAGTAAACGGGTATCGCTTGAAGCCCTATTTGAGTCGCCTTCTACCAAAGGATCTACCAAAGATCTGTCAAAAGGTCACTGTCTCATGTAAGTATTGTTACATGAAGCATGAGTGTAACTCTAGCCAAAATTCCGAGGGGCCAAACAATGAAGATCTTGTCAAGGACTCTGAAGCACTCTCTTTGGAAAAGATGCTCTATGATGGTACATGAATATACCATCATCCTGGGGGAGGGCTAATGATAGCCATTTTTCGGCTCTCTGTAATTGCCATAGGGAGTTATCTCACCCTATCAAATCACTCAAACACTGTGGTTACCCTCACCCTTTCACTGTATATAGGTGCGTGTGAGTTAGGGGACTTTTCCCATATCTCCTTACTGAAATAAAAAACCCTCAATTAGCTAGTCATTAGGCTAGTTGAGCCAAAAAAATAATAAAAATAAAAAATATAAGTATATTATGGCCCATGCGTATGTAAATATTTCTTTGTATATAGGGCCTAAATAAAAGATTTTTTCATAATTATTTTGGTATTTATTTAAATATTTCTACCTAGGTGTGTGTTATTTATGCTCTGTACATTGCCTCACCATTACCATAATTTTTCTTACCATTTTTCATACTCTTTATTCCATATAGAAATATTTTCATGTAAGCTTCTCTTATATTTGGTGTAACTCCACCCCAACAAAAATCCAAAAAACTAGTTTTATTTATGTGTATATTTTTTCACTATTGTGATTTTTCCCTTCCTACATCTATTTTGTTGTTTTTCTAAAAAATTAGAACACCAAAAATATTTATCTTTTTATGGTAGCCTCATAATGAGAGAGATTTCTTTTGACCCCTTTATATTTTTTCCACTTATATTATTTATATTTGACATGTACATATTTTTTAGACCCTCAATATTTGATTTTCTTAGTTGTACTATTCACTTATATCCTAATCTCAACAATATCTTCAATTATAGACCTACCAAATAAGGTCAAGGGTAGGTGGCATGCATACATGCACTATGGAGGGCTCACTCTTGGAGGTATTCAAAAGAATCATCCAAAGAAGGACCCCACAAGGACCTTGTGCAGTGGAAAAAAACGGTCGGTTTTGCTGAATTTTTAAAGTTCACTTGCTCTCCGAATTTGAAAAGGTGATACAAACAAAAGTTGTAGCTCGTGGGTTGAACTTTTGCCTCAAATTTTTTCATATTTTTTTGAGCTACGAGCTGTGAGCTATGATTTTATTAGTGGACCCCAGTTTTCCCATGCTATGCAGCCACACTCTCTCTTCCACTTTATCATTTTCCTCTTTCACACACACTTCTCCACTCCTCATCCCCACCTCTCTCACCACTCCTCTCTGCACCCTACTCACCTTCTCCTCAACCTTGAAGAATAAGAGAAACCATGGTGAACTCATACCTCCCACACACAATTCCATTCCAAAATTGACCACCTAGTCTCATTTTTCCTCCTCCAAATTACCCATATCTATCAAAAAACCACAAAATTCAGCCTCTTCTCTTAAAAGACAGCATCATGGTGGTTGATTACTCAGCTTCAATTACCTTGTCTCTCAAGGAAGGTCAAGAGTGGAGAAAAAATGTACCGTCAAAGCTAGTGGACCGTCAACAAGCGTCAAAATTGGCCCTACTCAAGACACTTGGAGCATCAACCTTGTAAGAAATCCACCTTTTCTTACCTCTTAAGAGTTTTTCTTCCTTATTTGTATCCTACATGGATACTCCCATTGTAAATATCCAATTCCATTTGTAAATTAATACTAACTCTACTAACACTAACCCACTATGAAAAGTCCTATCACCTCCATTTCTCTCCTCTCTCTTTCCCCACCAACTTCTTGATAATTCCAAGCAAAAGAAATTAGATAAATTGCTGAAAATCTAACCCAACCATGGTTAGAGGAGTAACCCTAGTCTTCAAAATTGCTATAAAAGGAGGGTGTAGCTAGCACAAAAAGGGGGAGCCATAAGCAAGAGCACTATGCTATAGCTTGAGAAGCCAAGCTCAACCTCTCTAGAAGGAGCTCTTGAGTGGAAGCTCATTGTCTTATGCATGTGCATGTGTGGTAATAGGGGATCAGCAAGGGAAATCTATGCCATTGTAAGAGAGAGAGTGATCATTCAATTGAGAGTAGGAAATCTATCATTTCTCCTATTAGTGTAAGCCCAACATTTGCTGAATCAAGGAGGGTGGATTTGGACTAAGCTTGGATACTTTGTCTCCCTTCCAACGTGAAGTAATGGACAACAATGATGCTGAGGCGGTCCGGGGCGGGCAACAAGAGAGGCGACCTCTAAACACCCCTCAAGGCTCCCGTGCTGCTCAATTGGGGCTGGGGCAACCACAAGCACAACACAACAACAAACCCACAGCCAAACCCAAACAAGATAGGGGCACCACCTAGTTATGGTATGCGAACTAGGACGCAAGAGAGATTTTGGCACAACCAAGAAGATGCACCACACAACACACACAAGCAACCTCACACCAAGACACACATGAAATGGACCAGAGAGAGCTAGAGCAAAGGGAAGAGAGAGAGGGAAGGATCTTGCGTAATACCTTATTTGTGACTTGCAAATGGAGATGGTTCGTTATGATGCTATCGTAGAACTTGTACAAAAACTCACTCAATGCTTAGTGATTGCTAATCATTGCCAAAACACACACACACTGTCTTAGGGTGTGGGAGACCTCTCACCACAATACCCTCTTACAATGGACACAAAACTGGCAATGAAAAACACACTAAAACACTTACTAAAATCAAGATCAACCGATAAAAACTCAAAATACACAAGTCACCTTGAATTCACCGAACCGTATTGCACAAATGGAAGGACGAAGATTTGAACGTCGAATCACGCCTTTGATGCACCAAACCTCTATTTATTGATGATGAAGGAGCATATACAATAGTGGTTTTGAGATTTGTGGAACTCACGCTCTCTCACTTACAATGTGTAGCTCGAAGGCTTCTCTCACACCAAGAGGGAAGGTCACAAGTGGTTGCTACACCCAAGTCTCTCCTCACGCATAGAGTGTTGGGGTGCTATGTGAGATGTTGGAGGTTGTTTTACAAGAAGGAGAGGGGCCTATTTATAGGTTGGAGACCCCATATTAAGATTATTGGAAATCCTAATTTACAAGCTAACAAATCAGGATTATTATTTTTTTGAATATCAAAACATTGCGGGCCTTCTTTGTCTGCTTGAGTCATGGGTGTGGGCTCAAAAGAGAGCATTATTGATGGTAGATAAGGTGAAAGTAAGTTTTAAGGAAGGGGAGAGAGAGAGAGAGAGAGAGAGAGAGAGAGAGAGAGAGAGAGAGAGAGAGAGAGAGTTACTATACATGTCTTGAGGTGAGGTGTCTTTTATGGTTAGGTCAATGCTATTTTGTGTTAGTATGTTAGTCGTTAGTAATCACTAGAAAGTTAATGTTACATTTACAATGGGTAGAGTGAGTTGATTTGATGAAGGAAGAGGGGTGAATTAAAAGAGAATCATTGAGATGGTGAAGCTTTGAAGAAGCTTGAACTCACCCTTGTGTAGATTGTGGAAAAAATGACCGCTGGTCTTCTTCTTCTTCTTCGCTTCTTTACGCCGCCGCCACGGTTGACCACCACGATGAAAAGAGGATTTGTTGATGAAAAATACTCAATTTGCAGAAGTTATCATGGTTAAGATGCTGAATTTTAGATATTTTAGGAGAGGTAAATGAAATTGTAACATAGAAGCAATAGAGAGAGACATGGAGAGGGTGTATGTATGTAGAGGTTCATAAAAGAACTATAGGGATGAGAGAGAAGGGTAATGGTGAAGAGGGTGGGAGAAGCCATGGAAATTGCAGGTTTGAGTGAGAGAAGGAGAGGGAGGGATGTGTAAGAGTGAGTAGGTGTGTGGAAGGGTGAGAGAAGACTAAGGGCTACTTGTGAGAAAAGTGGGCAGATTGGGGTCCACTCAAAAAATCATAGCTCACCGCTGGTAGCTCCAAAAATCATGAAAAAATTTAAGGTGATTATTCAGAGTGTGGGCTACATTTTCTCTTTTGACCACCACTCCAAATTCGGAGTGGAGATAGGTGCCAAAATTCTCACCAAAAAGCCTATTTTTTATGCCTGCAAAAGTCTTTTAGTGGCCCCCTCCTTTGTTGAATTTGTACAATGCATCCAAGAGTGAGCCCCTCCTTTGTCATATTATAATACAAAGCATTCAAGTCACCCTTGACCCATGCATGGAGGAGGATTATTGGTGAATAAATAAATATATACATGGTGGGACTAGTGTATGGACTATTCATGGACTTTAGCTCAATGAGCACATGGTGTTAGAATAATGAGTAAAAATAATAATAAAAATATGGAGGAGTTATGGATATGGAAAGATATTGGAATCATATGATATGGTCCCTCCTTGAATTATTTTGGGTGAAAGAGGAAAAGGTATGCAAGTAAATAATATAATAAAAGTAACCAATCAGTAGAAATCAATTTTTTGTTTTCACGAGGGTGAGGGTGAAAATGTGGGAGTGATTTGTATAGAGGAAAAATATGAGGTTAGAGTATGTACATATTGGCAAAAAAAAATAAAAAAATAATTATGGTGTAAGAGGATGAAAGAAGATGTACATAGGTTTAATAAAACACACACCTAAGTAGAATATTTAAATAAAATACCAAAATAATTATAAAAAATCCCTATATTTAGGCCATATATACAATGAAATATTTACACACAAAGAGGCCATAATATACTTTTATTTTTTTATTTTTTTATTTTTTTTGGCTCAACTAGCCCAGTGACTAGCTAGCTGAGGGTTTTTAAGAAGATATGGGAAAAGCCCCCTAACTCACACACGCCTATGTACAGTGAAATGGTAGGGATACCCATAGCGTTTGGGTGAATTTGGTAGGGTGGAGTAATCTAGTATGGCAATTATGGAGAGCCGAAAAACGGCTATCAATGCGTAAGTGTCTTGGTGTTTTTTATTAAGTTCTTGATAGCTTGTCTCGGGTGTTGTCATCAATCTAGCCATAAATCCCACATACTGTAAGAGGGCGACAGGGTGGAGAGGACTCCCCTGGCCTTAAGACAGTGATTGGGGTGGTTTTTCTTGTGATGCGTTGTGGTGAAATTTACGCAAGCTATGTTGAACAAATACTAATCTCACTTTGATTTGTCATGACAGATTTGTAAGAAGGTATTAATGCAACAAGCACCCTCTCCCCCTTTTTCTCTCTTTCTTACATATATATATTTATGTTTGCTTGATCATTAACGATACATTTCAAAGCAGCCCGAGCACCATCTCTCTCTCTCTCTCTCTCTCTCTCTCTCTCTCTCTCTCTCTCGTGTTTTAGTGTGTGAGAGTATTCCATTGGTGTTAGGGTTAGTGTAAATTCCTTGCTTGTTTGTGGGTTGCTCTAACGATTCTCCTCTTTTGCGTCCTAGTTCGCTCTTAAACTAGGTGGTGCCCCTTGTGTAGTTGGGATTTGGCTGGGGTTTGTTGTTTTGGTTTGTGTTGTGTTGTGCCCCAGCCCCATTGAGCAGCACGGGAGCCTTGAAGGGTGTCTGGAGGTTGCTCTTCTTGTTGCCCGCCCCGGACCGCTTCACCAGCAATCAACATGTCATCCACATACAAAATAAGGATCAGCCAACTACCATCCTTAGCCTTCTTTGTATATAGACAGTGATCGAACTCACTACGTTTGTAGCCTTGAGAAAGCATAAACTTGTGGAATTTATGGTACCATGCCCTCGGTGATTGTTTTAAGCCATAAAGACTCTTTAACAACTGGCATACCCAATCTTCCTTGCCTTTCTCAACAAACCCTTCTGGTTGCTGCATGTAAATTTCCACATCTAAATCACCATGCAAGAACGCTGTCTTGACATCCATTTGGTGCAACACCAAATCTAATATGGAAACCAATGCAAGAAAGCATCTCAATGTAGTCATCTTGACCACCGGAGAGAAGACTTCATCAAAGTCAATGCCTTGTTCTTGCTTAAAGCCCTTGGCAACAAGCCTTGCTTTGTACTTTGGCTGACTATCATGAGCGGTGATCTTATACCTGTAAACCCATTTACAAGGTAGAGCCTTTTTGCCCTGTGGTAATTTAACTAGCTTCCATGTCTTGTTTTTATGCAGAGCTTTCATCTATGACTGCATGGCCAATTGCCAATTCCCGGAGTCCTTCATTTGCACTGCTTCCTTGTAACATGAAGGCTCATTGCAATCAGTCAACATGACATAGTTCATAGATGGAACAAACCTATCAGGAGGTCGCGTGACACGTCCAGATCTACGCATAATAGGTGGCTCAGGCTCAGCCACAACCTGTGGTTCCAATCTATCCTATCCTTGCTCCTCTTGAGCCCTGACATTTTGTCTTGCACGTGCAGGTCCATCTTCTTGGAAGACAACTCTTCTAATCTCCTCAACCCTCTCTAGTTTAGAATGATATTTGGATTCATTAAAGTGAACATCATTGCTGCGGACAACCTTTCTGGATTCGGGATCCCAAAGTCTGTACCCCATCTCACCAGAATTACCATAGCCTAGAAAGATGCACTTTCTACTCTTTGGCTCAAGTTTGTTCCTAAATTCCTTTGGAACGTGAGTATATGCCTCACAGCCAAAGACTCTGAGATGCTTGTATGAGGGCATTTTGCCTGACCATACCATCTCTGGCACTGAATCCTTTTGCAAAACCTTGCTAGGAGATCTATTTACAAGATGAACAGCTGTTGATACAGCTTCAGCCCAAAACCCATTTGGCAGCTGTGCATTAGACAACATACTTCTGACCTTCTCTTGTATGGTCCTATTCATCCTCTCAACAACACCATTTTGAGGAGGATTGTAAGGAGCAGTAAGTTCACGTTTTATACCTTTTGACTCACAAAAGTCCTGAAAGGCCTTTGAAACATACTCTCCACCATTGTCAGTGCGTAAGCATTTAAGCTTCTTGCCACTCTGATTCTCCACAAGTGTCACAAACGTTTTGAAAACACTAAACGCTTCATCCTTGTGCTTGAGAAAGTAAACCCATACTTTCCTCGAGTAATCATCTATAAATGTCATAAAGTAAGAAGCTCCCCCTAGAGATAGGTTAGGCATAGGTCCACACAAATCACTATGAACAAGTGCCAACTGTGTATCTCTTCTACTGCTTCTATGCTTATGTGGCTGCTGTGTTTGCTTACCATACAGACAATGTTCACAGAATTCAAAATCATTAAATGAAAATCCAGGCAAATAACCAGAACGAGACAAGATTTCCATTCCCTTCTTGGACATATGTCCTAACCGGCTATGCCACAAAGAAACGTTCGGCTGCTCGGTTACATTGATTACATTTTTAGAGACATTTGATACATAAATCATGTAAAGTCCTCCAGACTTTACTCCATGTGCTACTGTTTCCACATGTTCTGTCCAAAAGTGGTGACGTAGCCAGCATCATCAAGTAAACCTGTGCTGATCAAGCTCTTTGTAATTGCGGGAACATGTCTCACATTCTTCAGCGTGAAAGAAGAGCCATTCTGAAACTTCAATTGAACATCTCCAACACCTAAGATCTAACATGTCTGCCCATTGCCTAGCCGAACATGATCTTTAGTGGTCACATAAGAAGTAAACCACTCCTTGTTTGGAGACACATGAAGTGATGCCCGTGAGTCTATAATCCAGTCACTCAGTGCATTTCCATCAGATGCTGTAAGAAGAGCTGAGTCCATTGTATTCTTCAAGAAGTAGATGTCTCCTGACACTAGACTTTCATCCTCTGCAACAGTGTTTGTCACATTTATTTCTTGAATCTTCACTAAGGACTTGTTCTTCTCACCATGGTCTTCAGCTTTCTCTTTGCCTTTTTCTGCTTTCCATTCTCTGCAGTCTCTTTTCATGTGACCCTTCTTGCCACAATGGTAGCATTCTATGTCACTCTTGCCTTTAGCACTACGGGACTTGCTACGAGACCGATTCCTCTTTCCACCTTTGTACTTTTCTTTGGTCCTTCCCCTGACAACTAAGGTTGTTCCTTTGCCTTTGTCCATTCTCTTTCTATTGGTTTCTTCAGTAAGCAGACTTCCTTCTACACCTGCTATGTTCAAACCATCTGGAGGTGCAGAATTACTCAAAGCTGTGCGAAAAGTGTCCCAACTTTCCGGCAATGTGATCAATAGGAACATAGCTCTAACAGGTTCATCAAACTTGACACCTTGAGCTGACAACTGACTGTAGATTGTGTTGAATTCATTCAGATGATTGGACATAGGTGTCCCTTCTTTCATCTTCAAGTCAACAAGCTTCTTAATCCAATATACCTGTGAAGCTGCACTGTGCTTCTCATAAAGATCACTCAGCTTTAACCATGCTTGATAAGCCGACATCTCGTCTGCTACATTGAAGTAAACGCTTTCTGCCAAAGTCAGCATAATGGTAGAAAGTGCCAATTCATCCATTTCGCTCCATTCATCTTCGTCCATATCTTTTGGTTTTATCCCCTTGAGCTTTATAGGTTTTATCTGCTTCTTTTGTACCAACATGTGCCAAATCTGCTTCTTCCACAATGGGAAATTGGTTCCATCCAGCTTCTTGATATTGTAAAGAGCAGTGTCCTGTGATCCAGCCATAGCTACGCTTCACAGTAGTTTACTTTCCTAGGAAAAATTCGGCAGAGTTTCCCCTGTAAACTGACCTCTGAACCAATATCAACCTGTCAAATGAACCAAGAAAGCTTCAAATTCTGCATAAATTTTGGCAGAGTCTCCTTTGTAAAATGGCTCTGGTGTACTCAAAAAACAGACCAAAAAACAGCTCAAAAAACCATTGTCTCTCTAACACTGTAAGCTGTCGATAAACCTGTCCTTCACCTGTACTGTCTCTCATTTTCCTGTCACTGTTCTGTAAGCATAGACTGCGACAATGCCTCAACGGTAGTAAAGCAAAGATGAAATCCCAACTGTCTAACTCACAGTCAATACATCCTAGCTGCCTATCTAAGGGTGCTCGAGGGATCGCTCCAAGACCTGTATCACCGAAAGGATCTCAACATTCGAGAATCCCCCAGCTCAATAAAACCTCACTCGACCCTCAACAAAGGCTGCAGTAAATCTGACAGTACATAGACTTCCCACAAAGTCATACATCCACAAATTTCCCACTATATGCTGTAACCGTTGCGGCGGTTGTTTGCTGCGTGACTCACAGCCAGCAAACCCTCAACAAACATACATCATCTCTGACAATACATCCCATGTGGAAGTACCTGCAATGTCATGATGAAATCTGGAATATCAAGCAGCAAACACAAGCTACCTGATGAACTAGTGGATGTCGCCTACAGTCCGTGTAGATGCGCCTGTGTCGTATGTGACACGCCTCCAAGAACTGTGAGCCGTCCTTCGATGTGTAGACAGCCACAAATCAACATTCTGGGAGTGTCGATATCCTCAGCACCTGCAGTCGTAGGCCGAAAATCCCAAATTTGCAGAGTCGGATCTGCACCCGTCGAGACCACGTAGTCGAAAATGGCCTGCGCAGAACTTTGTCGAAGCCGAACGGTGACCGAGATGACCTCATAATTTCACCTGTCGAATTTCACTCCAATCTGAGCTGGTGACTCTAGCCTCCTGCAGTGCTGCCCCGAGCCTCGATCTGAGCTCTAATACCAGTTGAAGGAGTACGAGCGGAAGTGCGACACGAGAGAGAGTGCGAGAAGAAGAGCACGACGATATGGTGAACTCGCTCTATTGTAATGTGTAGAGCATAGTGATTTCTTATTAGGTTTTTACAAAAGAATATGTGTACATACTTGGCGGCCCGCCCACTTACCTGGGCGACCACATTGGGCTTTATACCCCAACAGATAATGAGTCTGGTCGTACTATACCACTTGTAAATCCTCTTGCCCTTGATAAATCAATGAAGAGCTCAATTTCTGCGTACATGATTTTTGTCAAAGAGTCCCTAAAAGGTCCTAATGTTTCATCAAAGGTAAATGGTAGGAATCACGAAGAGTTAGACTTTGTTAACTTTCTAAAAGGATTTCAAGATGTGTTCATCGATGATATCCCTATGGACTTACCTCCAAAACAAGGGGATGATGACCATCGAATTGAGCTCCTATCAGGAAGCTCACCACCTAACAAACCTCTGACCAATAATTTTTGGAAAGGTCTCTTTGAAAATCTAGGTACAAGATTGAACTTCTCTTCGGCTTATCACCCACAAACGGATGGCCAAAGTGAGATAGCCAATCTTACGATTCTTGATCTACTAAAGACCTATGTTACATAAGTAGATCAATGCTCACAATGGGAAAAGTACTTACCTCTTGTAGAGTATGCGTATAATAATACTATCCATACTTCTACGGGAAAAGCACCTTTTGAAATCATAGAGGAAAGACCTAAAAGTTTCTTGCTACTTAAAGTACATGGGAAGATCTTCGTTGTCGATGAGTATAGTCGTGACCTGTAAGCATCTTTTCAACAGATTAAGGAGGCAATATCCATCTCCCAACTAAGGCAAAAAGCTAATGCTGGCAAGCACAGAAGGGACTTAATGTTCAAAGAAAATGATTGGGTCTTACTTAAGTTTCCTAAGGCTTGATTGAGGCAAGCGACGGGAAAAAATCCTACGGGCCATCAAAAGTACTATGCTAAACTAACAAAAAGATACTATGGTCCTTTTCAAATTTTGAAGCCAATCAATGAGGTGGCTTATCAACTCAAGTTTCCTACCCATTGGCTCATACATAATGCTTTTCATGTGAGCCTAATTAAACCCTACAAAGGAGAGCCTCCAAATGAACCAATTATTGAAGACCCTCCCGTAATCAAAGACCAAGAAGAGGTGCTACAACCCAAAGCTATAATTCGGCATGAAGACAAGGTACTATGACATGGTAAGATTATCCGATGATATCTTATTAAGTTCAAAAATTATCCTTTTGAAGATGCTAGATGGATGCAAGGAATCCAACTTAAGGATAGTATGAACCTTGTCAATACTTACAATGCTACCTTAGAGTAAGCAAATATACATGTTTCTTTTAAATTATCAATTTTTTTGTCTTATAAGACTAATTCTCTCTTTATTGTACACAAATTTAAGTAGTATGCATACTAAGAATCATGTTTGTGATGACGACGTCTCTCAAACACCGTGTAGAATTTGTCACTCTACCTAGGAGGATGAAATGGACTAAAGAGCAGACATGCTTGTGGCAGCTATGTCTCCCAAGCACCAAATGGATTAGTCATCCATCTTGGAATGATGTAGTAGGGTAAGAAGGGATCCTCTACCCTGTAAGACAAATTGACTAATGACTATGGATTTATCTCGTTTACCTCATAGTTGAGGACGACTATGATTTCAAGAGAGAGGTAATGTCATAAAATCTAATATCTAACCAACCCAAATGAATGGGAACAAGGGTTAGAATATAGAAATGTGCTTACAGATCTATCTCAATACGGGGCCAATGGTAAAGGGTTCCAAATGAGCGATGGTCTGTTAAAGAGAAAGGATAACTAATGGAGCTTAGAAGACCTTAGGGTTAGCTTCATTAAAGACCTCCAATGGTTAGTGCTAAAAGTCCTTTGACCTTAGGCAAGCTAGGACTGAGCTTGAGGTGGGAACCCGACCTAAGCTTGAGGTGCTTGTTGTGCTTGATGACTAAGGTGCTTGAGATGCTTGTCGTGCTTGATGACTAAGGGAATGCTTGAGGTGCTTGTCCTACTTGATGACTAAGGTACTTGAGATGCTTGTCATACTTAATGAGGAAGGTGCTTGAGAAGCTTCCCATGCATAGGGGGTAAGGTGCTTGAGTAAAAAAAAGACCCTACAAAGGAGGGGGAAAGTCCCAAAGTTAAGGGAATGTTTGACTTAACCTCCCACTCACCCAAAGGGCACCCCTTTTCTCAAGGGGTACATGGGACACATGTCAGACTCTCCCTATGCTTAGCCACATGGTGTGCTTGAATGCTATTGGTTGGGCTAAAGAGGGGTCCAATGAGCTTCTAGTTCCATCCAACTAATATCTAGACATTTTCAAGCTCTCTCTCTCTAAGGGGTAAGGAGGACACTTGTCCAAAGACTACCCATGTACTTGAATGCATGCTGCATGTGATTGGCTAGGGGGAGAGGGGTCCAATGAGCTTGAAGCATGTGGAAAGGCTAGAACTCGCCCCAAGCAAGCAAGGGGGGTGATGGGGAGGTATACACCACACACACACACACTCATTTTGTGGACCATTCTCACTTGGTGAAAGTTGAGGAACTCCACCTCCTTCACCAAGCTTGTGAGCAATGAGAGCCTACACCAACACTCTTGGATATGGAATGCAAATCCAACCAAGAGCCATGCTTCAATGCTTAAGCTTGCCATCTTCTCCATATTCATTACATACTATTATGTATGCTAGCAAGAAGAGTGATGATAAGTGAGGAACTATTTATTTCTCCTATGGAATGTTTCTTCTTCCTCTTCGCTATACTCATTCCCCGCTAGCTCTCTCCACCTTCGAAGTTGTTTGAGGCCTTGGGACTGAGGCTTGGGATAGTTAATGCTTTCTACAAAGTTTATGTTATGCTTATGATGCATGAAGTTTTCCATTTTCATTGCATCACCTAGGTCACAAGGAACACATTGGTTGTATTGTACCAAGTCTCTCTTGATGGGAGAAACTATAATATAAATGCATATTGGAGGGGGGACCGGCTCTGTATGAATTCGGTCCTCAACTGTTGTCATGTTCTCTAAACTCTCTCTCTTGCAAAAGTATTGTTCATGCCAAGTTAACTAAGTACCATGTTTATGTTGCTACCATCAATTAAGTTCACTGGCTATGCTCACAAAGTAATCTTAGTTCAATTGGATATCGTAGAGGTGGCTCAGATTCCAATGAATCATCATCAGTGTCTTCAAAAAACGCTTCCATGATTCCCAGATTAGCCTCTCGTTGGCTTTGGCGTTTAAGACATTGTTGTCTTTCTCGAGCCTCAACTCTTGCTTGGATCTTTTTAAGCTCTACCTATTCTTTGGCTGCTTTCTTTTGATCAATGGCTTGTAACTCTTCCTGGCTTAGAGGTTTGGACTCTTCTCCTGGGTTTGCTAACTCTATTTCCTTAACTATCACTGGACCGTCATAAACTCCATTTCTTCCATCGATAGGTTTTCTTTGAGCCTTTGTATACACAACCTTACGTTCCTCTATGGTGTAGGATTTGAAATGTTTAGGTGGAGGGTGTAGTATGTGGGGTCCTGTTGTTCTGTGGACTGTGATTTCACTTCCGATTCCTTTTGTTGTTGAGCTAACTCTTGATTTTGTCATCTCCTTACGGTATGGCTCAACTTTGGCTTCTCTATAGCCTCTAGTTGTGCGATGTCAATGGGTTGTGGACTACTGCTGATCTCTAATGAAGAGTCACTAGATAAATTGCTATTTGTGTCTTCTGCTCCCTTGGATAGATTGTCATCTAGGGTACCACTAGGCCTTGAATGGTTTGTCCCCACCTTTGCACTAAGATTTAACTCAGATTCTTCATCCTCAGAGTCAATTTCAATTGATGATTCTAACCCCAAATCGTGTGGGCTATAGTCTTGGGATATAGTCTTGTGAGACGCTACCGGTTCCAATGTCAGTCAAACCTTCATCTTGAAGGTCATAAGAAGCTATATGCATTGCTTCTAGCATATTTAAGGATACGAGTGGTGGCCTTTCATCCCTCTCAGGTGTTACCCAGGTTGTCCCCCTGTTTCCCCAAGTGTCTATGGTTACTGCTAAGTGGATCCAATCCACATTGTTTGACTCAGTCATCCCAGGTAGTACATCCATATAAGGAGAATCTTCCCCAACATCAGTGTCCACTTTACATGTGTAACAATACTGCAATGGGGCCGAGTGAACTGGGGTGTAAGATCTATGATCAATTATAAACCTGTTTCCTAGAGAATATGCTCGACCAGTTATAAGATCCACTCAAATGACAGGATCTTGGAAATGCAAGTAGACATGGTTTTAGACCAGTCATGCACCATTTTTGCTCCCCTCATGAAAGGACATCCTAAGATCATCTCAGATGCCATAGTGTGCTTGGAGAAATCCACCACAATGAAGGTATTTCTTATTTTATGTCCAAATAACTTGATCTTGAGACCTTTTAGCATCCCAATAGGTTTAACAATAGACCCATTGGCCATCTTTACTACTATGGTTGTGGTCCCAAGGTGAGGTCTTCCCATAGTTTCCCAGCAATTTTTAGTCACAATGCTAACCCCAACGCCACCATCAAGGATTCCCTTCACAGTTAATCCCTTGTTAGTGATTGGTATGGTTGCATTGGATTCATCACCCTCAAAGTATTGTCCCAAGTTGTTAACATGTATTTCTACAACAGGGTTCTCATCTAGGTTGGGTTGTGGATCTAAGTGTTCCTCTTCTATTGAGATCTCCCTAGCTCCATCCATCTGTGCAAATTGTGGTAGCCCGACCTTCAGTTCTCCATTGAGGAAAGCTCGAAGAGCTAAGAATAGCTTAGGGTCTCCATATAGTTTGGACATGATGGTGGTTCTAACTTGTGAAGCCATGAAATCCATCAAATTTGGCAATATTTAACGACACCTTTTAAGCTTCAGTCCCTTGACATGGGGATTATGGGATCTCCATTTCTTTGATAGGGTCATGTAGTCCCTATGTAAACATTCTTTCCAACAAGAAGTGAGTACGCCCACTTTCCCATGACTTTAAGTCACTTTCTTCTTGGATGAGACTAGGTATGGCTAGGGGTCTATGGGACTTTGTGAGGTTGTTGTTGCGTAGGGAACAATGTGTTTGTAATATGGATCTGCCTAGGTGCTGGTTCTAGATCCCTTTGGGTATCTTCTACCAAAATCCTTAATTGCTACTCGCTCAATCTCCTTTGTAGGGTTTGGATAAGTTCCTATCTTCTTCTTGGATCCTGGCCATTGTGGCTCATGACAATCTTCCTTGTTGGTTTCTTTCTTAGTGGTCATTTTGGTCTCCATGGTTTCACCTGAATCAGAATCCTCTTCAGCGTCGTTCATATATACGGAGTCGTCACCAGTATCTATGTTGGTCTTTGAACTGGGGTTTGCTGACTTTGCTGCTTTTTGCGATCTCTTTCTTCAAGTTTTGTTCTTCTTCTGAGATTGGGCAATTGATGCTGTGTCTCTTTCTTCAAGAATATAATTTTGTTTTTGGAGCATCGATCATGTGAGTACGTTTACTGGTACCACATGTGTACTTTGTCATGGCTCCTTGGTAACCTCAATCAAGTTTAAAGGCGTGATCTTTGGCGCATTTGGATTATTTGGACTCAAATGATCTATGCCACATAGATTACACATGAGTATCGGCATTGTAGATGTGCTCGCTTGATTGGTTTGCATTAATGTGGCATTCTTTTGTAACCTAATAGGACACTTGGCCACATGATGTGGACCTCCACACTCATAGCATTGAAGAGGTGGTCTCTTTGCAGTGTAATTGATATTTTGGCCTCTTGCAACAAGAGCAGCTACTTGATAGACAGGTTTGACTTGTCCCCAATAGTCCTCCATGTAGTATTCTAGACTTTCTTCAAGCGCATCAATCCCATAGGCAATATTAGGGTCTATATCTTCCTCACAATCTTTCAAACAAGCAATAGATGATTCGCAACCCACTTGATTCACATAAGTGATTCTCGGATGTGATGGTTGCAGTCCTAGCACTGGAGGTGGTAAGGGTGTTGTTTGAACAACATTTTGGGCCCTAGGGACCATGTGTTGTGATGTTTGTTCAAGAGGTGGGTCCGGCATCAATGCAGGCACTTGAGGTGTGTCTATCCATGCTAAGGTTGGTCTATTGGCCATCGCGTGCTTAAATACTATGCAATCCTTAGCTTGATGAACATACCTCCCACAGACATTGCAATTCCCATTGAGTTTTACTCTAAAAGTAGGGAATTCACTGGTACTATGCGGACCATAGCATACTGAGCACCATTGTTGCTCCCTTCTCGGATACATACGATTGTTTTGCGGAGCACGATTGTCTCTAAGACTCTCTTGAATGGCCTTGGTGGGATCTGCTAAAGTCATCTCAGATATCTTTAGCTCCTTAGCAATAGGCTTTAGGGTCATTGGTTGATGCCCCAATGCTTGCGAGCTAGTAGATTTAGGCTCAACAGACACTCTTTCTCCTTGAATCATTAAATTTTCCTCCAATTGGATCGCATTGGTGGTGACTGCTTCCCAAGGAGTTCTTTTTTTTTTTTGCGAGATTTTTTATGAAATGTAAAACTATTTTGAGCTTTTTGCTTTATTTAAAGCAATTTTCCATTTTGTTTCAACATCTTTTACATTCTTGCAATTCACCTAGAAATATTCAATAGGACAACATCACCTCACATTGAATAATTAAATGCCTCAAACTTACTCTCTTTAAATATGCTAGGATAGAGAGAGAGAGAGAGAGAGAGAGAGAGAGAGAGAGAGAGAGAGAGAGAGAGAGAGAGCATTCAAAGAAATCCTTATTCAGACTTACTTTCTTTAAATATGCTAGTCTAGAGAGAGAGAGAGAGAGAGAGAGAGAGAGAGAGAGAGAGAGAGAGAGAGAGCATTCAAAGAAATCTGTATTCAAAACCAAGCTTAACAAGGTGTCTGCATTAGTGTTTGATATGGATGTTAGAAAGGGTAGATAGTTCACAAAAGCAATGCAATTAAAATCACTTCAAGAACATGCACAATAAAACCCTAGATGTCCTATGTCAACATTCTTGAAACAAAAAATAGAGAGTGTGTCCAATAATTGTTTCAAAAAACTATGGATGTGATACTAAACTCTCTTTTCCACATATGGACCACAAACCACCTTTTTGAGACACTCCTAATAGACTATGTCGTCCCCCTCCAAGCACAAACAATATCGATAAACCTCACCACTTGCCTTGCCAAGACCTCCACATCCTGAAAACACATCTAGTACATAATCTGAGTCATCCGTGAAGGTTGCCAAGTGTTGGGATTAAAGCCCAAGTGGCCTCTTATACGGATATGGCCGCCCGCCCGCCTAACTCACTTATTACTAACTCTTTGTATATACTCACTTATATTTTTGTGGATAATAAGGTTTTGGGAGATAACCCTTCAAACAGGATTCTCTGCGTACTGTGTAAGCTCTCTGTGTATCTGTGTGTGTGTGTGTGTGTGTGTGTGTGAGAGTCGATCCACGCTTCGCTCCGCGACTTCAATTGGTATCAGAGCCATGGTTCAGTGCGTATTTGCGTAATCGCGCGCGCGCGCACTTTTCGGGCAGATTCTGGATCCAAAGCTTGGAAATTCACACTTGGCGTTCCGGGAGCATTTCCATCAGGTGACCTGTGGTTTTATCCCCCTTTCGAAGCCGTTTATGCCCTCAGAATTTCGTTATGAGCACTACATCAGAAGATAGGTTTCAACCGCAAAGAAACCCATCTTGTGTAGATTGGCAAGCAGGAGGTGGTCGGGATCAATATCGGCATCGACATACATCACTCATTAGTCTTCAGAGCATCATCTATAGACCAGGTACACATATATATCATCAGATATATATATTGCAGTCTGCAATGCTACTTATTGTGCTTGCCAGGTTCCAGGGGAGGTGTGGCCATATGACGGCTTGACACCACTGGCATGTATTGCAGATTGATGTACTATGATTGTGGGTCTGCTAGTTGTGAGTCACGCTAGTAGACAGACCGCCGCAGCGGTCATAGGCAGTGATTGGTCTATTGTAGGATGTATGCTACTTCTGGGCAATTTGCTGAACCATCTGTGAGGGTCGTGTGTGAGTTTTTTTGAAGCCAAGCACTGGGGGCTGGGTTACCCAGTGTGAGGTGGATTAGGTTGCTGGAGCTCCCCTCTACACGCATCCTCTTCGGCGACTTTTATCCCATAGGATGTATGACTTTGTGTAGACACTGGATTGCATCTTATGCGTCAGGCCGTTGAGGCATTGTTCAGGGTTCAGTCTTGAGACAGATACAGGTTCTGTGATCGCCCAGACATGAGACAGTGTATGCTTACAGGACAGCATATTACATAGATTTTCAGATTTGTCACTGGTCAGCTATTTATGATTGTTTTTTAGCTATCTTTTGGATCTCAGAGCTCAGTTTACAGGGGAGACTCTGTCAAAATGTTTCCAAAGTACTGACAGTTCCTGAGGAAAGGTGTTCAGCTTGTTGTTTACAGCTTGTTTACTGTGTACAGAGGCTAGTTTACAGGGGAAACTGTGCCGGATTTTTCCCAAAAGTAAACAGTTTGGCAGATATGGCATCTTCTCAGAGTGAGACTCTTTACAACATAAAGAAGCTGGATGGCACAAACTTTCCATTCTGGAAGAAGCAGATTTGGCAGGTTTTGGTGCATAAAAAACAAGTGAAGCCATTGAAGCTCAAAGGGGAGAGACCAGAAGGTATGGCTGAAGATGAGTGGGAAGAGCTTGACGAGTTAGCTTGTTCCACAATCATGCTGACCCTGGCAGAAAATGTTTACTTCAATGTAGCAGAAGAGACTACAGCGTATGGCGTATGGCAAAAGCTATGTGGTATGTACGAGAAACAAAGTGTTGCTTCTCAGATTTAATGGCTCAAGAAATTGGTGGATTTGAAGAAGAAGGAAGGGACAGCCATGTCAAATCATCTCAACAAATTTCACACAATTTTCAGCTAGTTAACATCACAGGAGATAGTCTTTCCAGATTAAGTGAAGGCTATGTTTCTCTTAATCACTTTGCTAGACAGTTGGGATACTTTTTGTACAGTGTTAAGTAATTTTGTCGCGCCAGAAGGTCTTACAAGTGCCAATGTAGAAGGCAGCTTGCTCACAGAGGAAGTGAACAGGAAGAACATTGACAAAGGCAAAGGCAGCAATAGTGCTTTGGTCGTTCGAGGGAGACAACAGTCTAAAGAGAAGAAGGGTAAGAAGGCACAAAACCGAAGTAAGTCTCATAACTCGAAGTCAAAGGATGACATAGAATGCTACCATTGTGACAAGAAGGGTCACATGAAGAGAGACTGTATGACGTGGAAACAAGAAAAAGGCAAAACAAAGAGTTCTGAGCAAGATGAAAAGAAGAGTTCAGTGAAGATTGAAGAGGTGAATGTCACAGGATCTGGTTCAGACAGTGATTTTGGTATAGCAGCTGGTGACATCTTCCTCACAAGCAATCTTGATTCTGTTTTCTTGACTGCAGAGGATGGACATGCTATGAGTGATTGGATTATCGACTTAGGGGCATCTTTGCATGTTTCTCCACACAAAGAATGGTTTACATCATATGTGACTACTAAAGATTATGTCAGACTTGGCAATGAGCAGGTTTGTGACATACTTGGAGTGGGAGATGTGCAGTTGAAGTTTCAGAATAGCTCTTCTTTATGGCTCAAAAATGTCAGACATGTTCCAGCAATCCGAAAGAGCTTGATTAGTATAGGGAAGTTGGATGATGCGGGCTATGTGACAGTTTTGGGAACAGCGCTTGGAAGATCTCCAAAGGTTCGATGACTGTAGCACATGGCAGCAAGTCAGGAACTCTGTACACTTTACATGTTTCAGAGGTTAAAAATCATGTAATCAATGTGATTGAGCAGCCAAGTGTGTCACTGTGGCATCGTAGGCTGGGACATATGTCAAAAAGAGGAATGGAAATACTTTCTCATTATGGTTATTTGCCTGGCTTTTCATTTCAAGATTTCGAGTTTTGTGAGCATTGTGTTTATGGTAAGAAAACACAGGAACCGCACAGATCAAAGAGGAATCGTAGGGACGAACGGTTAGCTCTTGTGCACAGTGATCTATGTGGACCAATGCCTAGTTTGTCACTAGGGGGAGCAGCGTACTTTTGTACATTCATAGATGACTATTCTCGCAAAGTATGGGTTTACTTCTTGAAGCACAAGGATGAGGTGCTCAAGGTCTTTAAGACATTCTTGCAGCTTGTGGAGAATCAGAGTGGTCAGAAGCTGAAGTGCTTGAGAACTGACAATGGTGGAGAGTACGTTTCCAAAGATTTTCAAGACTTTTGTGAAGCAAAAGGGATTAAGCGGGAACTTATTGCACCATATAATCCTTCATAGAATGGGGTTGCAGAACGTATGAATAGGAACATACAAGAGAAGGTCAGAAGCATGTTGTCAAATGCTGAGTTGCCTGATGGATTTTGGGCAGAAGCAATGGCTACAGCAGTCCATTTGATCAACAGGTCTCCTAGTAGGGTTCTGGATAAGAGTGCAGTGGCCGAGATGCTATGGACAGGCAAGGCACCTTCGTATAAGCATCTCAGAGTCTTTGGTTGTGAAGCATATAGCCATATTCCTAAGGAGTTCAGGAATAAGTTAGAACCAAAGAGCAAGAAGTGTATATTTCTTGGCTATGGAGAATCGGGCGAGATGGGTTATCGACTTTGGGATCCTAAGTCCAAAAAACTTATTCGTAGCAATGATGTGCATTTCAATGAATCCAAGTTTCACGCTAAGCCAGAGAAGACAGAGGAGATAAGAAGAGTTGTCTTCAGGGAAGATGGACCTAGTGCTAGCACATCAAGACAGCATGGTCAGGCTCAGGAACAACCTATAGTGGCTAGAGAGGCAGAATCAGTTGTGGTGAGACATTCTGAGCGTGTCTCCAAACCATCTGATCGTTATGTGCCATCTCTAAATTATTTCATGCTCACAGATTGCAAAGAATCATCTTGTTACAAGGAAGCATTACAAGTGGTTGACTCGAAAAAATGGCAGTTGGCCATGCAGTCAGAGATGACGGCTCTGCATAAAAACCAGCATTAGGAGAAATATGAACCTTGCATGGGCCTTGTAAGGAATCCTAATTTTTAGGGATTAAGGCTAATGTTGTGTGGGGTTTAGGGGGCAAGGGTATTGAAGAAGGTAGTTTTGAGTAGGCTTTTCTAGCCTTTTTTTTAAACAAATGTAGGATGTGGACCTAAAGGGTTGCTTTCTCTCTCTAGCTTTTTTTAAAGTGAAGGAAGCATAGGGGTGTGTCCACATCAACAATTCCGTGGGTCAAAAAGAGTCAAAATTTGACTTTTTTTTAAAATTTTCATTTTTATTTGTTTTTTACTTAAAACTCCCTCCCAACATATATACATATCCAAAAATCATTTTTTGACCCATTTTTTAACCCACAAGCTTAGAAAGTCCATTTTTTCAAAAATCTTTTCCCCCAAAAAGTAATAAACATTTTGTTCTCTCATCCTCCTCCCTCCTCCCTCCTCCCTCCTCTCTCCATCTCCCTCTCCTCTCCCTCTCTGCCCCTACCTTCCTCCTCCTCCCCAATCTCTCCCTCCCCTCCCTCCCTCCTTCTCTCCTCCCATCCTGCTCGGCCTCTCTACCCTTTCCCCTCTATCTTTTCATCATTTGCTTCCTCACGCAACAGCTTCCATGGTGCTCACGGACATCACAAATGGTTTGCTTCCACCACCACGTACTCCGCACACCAAAAGCATACATATTCGCTTACCCACGGCATTTGCACCGAAGACCACTAGTGAAGGTGATCAAAGGTCATCACAGAAACGTCGCACCGCTTGTGAGACCAATGTTGACATTTGGGTGGATGGCCATTTGTACCCTTACGATCCTATAAGCCACTTCCATCCACCGTTTAATAGCCTTTCCACATTTCTTCAATTTCTTGGGAGGGGAGAAGCAGGCTTGTTAGGATATTGCAAGTGGCTGTGTATGGGTGCAGGTGCTTCTTTGCATATGTGGATGCACGAATGTCAAGCTCTTCACCTCAAGACGACGGCATTACAAGAGAGTGTTGCCTCTTCGGAGAGGGTAGTTAAAAGTCTTGAACAACAAATGCAAGAAAAGGAGTCCCACATCCAGAAGCTTACCAACACCATCACATACTTGAAAGAAACACCCCTTGGTGCAAGGGAACGCAAACGCCCGTATTCATCCATTGAAACTCTTGCACATTCCGGAGGAGCACGCAAATGACGAGTTACAGCCACAAGGTGATTTGGTCTTTACTTGCATGCTGCATTCTTACTTCACACTATTTTCTAACATTTATGTTTATTTGTTGCTAGAAACTTCATCCAGGAGGCATGCGGTGGAACAAGCCAAGATAATCGAGTCAACCTTCTCACTAGTTGTCTCAATACCGAGGACGTTATTTCTATCTTACAATCACCTGAAGGTAAGCACATTAAGGATGCAGTCACCAAGGACCTTATGCGTAAATTAAGAAATGTGGTTAATGATGATGACGTTCAACAAGCTTGTGATGAGGCTGGAATCAGCACCAAAGCCTATCAGGCTATTTTTCAACTCCTAAAGGATGCCCTCAAAGAACATGGCATTGTGGAAAACCTATTTCCCGTTCCTCACAAGGTCAAGCTCGCAAAGAAGGCCACAAACGAAGATGTGTTCTCCCGCATTGGGACATACCTACACATTGAGGACACAATGCCAACTTCCCTTTATGCTTCGTGCGCAACAAAGACAAGGGGAAAAGGTAAGAAACAATCCATAAGACCTTCGAATAAGGGCTTTCCTTACACAATGTGGAACAATATTTTCGTGGATCTTAGAAGGCTTCAAGAAGCCATGCTTAGATTTTACGAGTTACCTGAAGAAGGTGACACACTTTACTTTTTTCTTTGGTATTATTCTTTTCATAGAAGCTGAAGTTTAAGATCTTAGCACTATTTATTTTGTAGTGCTTGGCACAAAAGTCGCTTTTGTGCTGAAACTCGATGAGTGTCAAATAGTGAAAGGCCGAAGGTTAGAGAGGCTAAGTGTCACTCTAATGAACGAGGCCCTTCTGCAAACCAAGCGAAGGGATTCAGTCGAGCCATATCCCACCCTATCTTTTAGCGTGCAATCAGAGAAAGACATTTGGTGGTTGGGTGCTATTGAGGTGCCCAAAGAGACCAATGGAGTACTTTCGTGGATTTTTGAGAGAACTCAATGGATTACATAAGTAATACACTCCCAAATTGCAGGTCAGAAGTTGGAGATTGAGGGCTTTGGTAGTTATGATGTGGAGTGGCACTTAGGTGGGGATTTGAAGACCATAAAGTGTTTGCTTGGCTGCAAACAAGGGGCTTCTTCTCTCATGCCTTGTCCATTTTGCACTCGAGGGTACAAACCTAATGGACAAAAATCACATAAGAGCACTGCAAAGGCCAGTTACATGCTTCCATGGCAAGGGCATGGAGAACAAGGGTTAGATTGTCATGATGTCGGAGATGAAGGTAGAGAATGGGAAGCGTCTATTCTGAGATGTCCCATGGTCAATGCCCCAGACCGTGATCAAAAGGACCACACTTGGAATCCAATCTTTCGATTTCCTCTATCGAATGTACATTTTTGTACATTACACGCATTCATGCGTATTTTTGATAGGCTATTGAAGCTCCACATTGACTATGCTTTCACAATGAAACCGTTGGAAAATTCCCAGGAAGCGATCGAAAGAGTGGAGGTACTCTTGAATTCCATTGGCTGTCACAGTGGAAATGTGTCTATAGTTGCTGCAAAGAACACAGGGGAGGCCCATGAAATTGCTCAACAAGTGTCAATGAGTGGACAAAAAGCTAGACACTTTTTGAAGAAAGTTTCCCAAGGAAAGCCAAGTCGATATGATGCTCAAAGCAGCTCCAACCAGCAGGCAGGTAACCTTTGGGAGCTTTGGAAGGAGTTATGCAAAGCTACTACTGACAATGATTCAAATGGCGAGCTTGCAAACAAGCGCAAGCAAGTTTGGGCCCATTTTGATAAAATGGTCAAGCTTATGAGCCTTAACAGCACAACAGAAGAACAACGGCAATCATTTCAAGAAGCTTTGGCGGATTTTACCAAGGTCTTCACCCTTTCTTGGGGTGAAAATAACATCACACATTACATGGTAAGTCATTCATGGTGTATTCATTACAAGGGATTGTTTTTATTTACTAATGTGGATCGTTTGCTCATGTGAACAACATATCTTGTTTGCGCATGGTACATTTTTTATGCACAAGTATGGATCGCTTGAAATTTTTAGCACTCAAGGCATGGAGAAGTCCCATTATCGAGCAAGGGGAGTGTACTTCAAAAATACTCGACATGGTGGTGGAATGGTGCAATCCAATTATTTGGAGGAGATGTTCAACTGGTTTTTTCGCACAACATTTGCTCGTAAGCTCACAATGGAGTGTGCGCAACAATCCAAGATTGCTATTGAAGTGCGCAAATGGAGTCGTCAAGAGCATAACAACAAGTGGCAAATGTCGCAAGGTCCCACCAAGCATGCTGCATGGCGGCGATGCAGAGTGCGACAAGGATCAAAGTGGACACTGCGCGAGTCACTAAACGTGAACGTAGGGTCCAACTCTTAGCGACATGTTTATTTAAAAAATAATACTTCTTTTAAAAAAATTAGTGTGAACAGGGCCCTTTTTAAATGGGCCCTTATAAATATTGCATGCTCTCATAAATCACTCATTTCTTAAGAATAGGTGAGCTCTTACCAACAAAATGGCGCGCACCAAACAAACCGCGAAAGAGCATCCGCCTGCCAACAAAAACACCCTCCAAGGATGTGAGAAGCCGTCATGGCTTAAAGGCACAAGAAAACGGCCACGAACACCTGGCCGTTCCAAGAACTCTTCTGGTAGTGGGCATGGTGGTAGGGCACGAGAGTCATCAAGGACTGTTGAATCTCCACCTCCTCAAGATATAACACCTAGAAAGAGAATGAAGCAACGTGCCCAGCGCTGGAGAGAAGCAGAGGGCCAACAAACATCAGAGTCCGATAGGGAGCAGCCGTCGCGCCCCCAATCACAAGCAGGACCATCCAGGACTCGGGTGGTCAATACAGACACCGAATCAGAGAGTGAGCCACCATGGCTGCGAGAAAAAATACCGCGCACACACCAGGTGGCCATTGGGGGGAAGACATTGCCTCAAGGCAAGGGAGCTCTCCCCACATGACAAGATCGGCAACCAAGGGAAGAGGAAGAATCAGAACAGGCTGCAGAACCAGCCCCTAAGCATGTAAACAGACGCAAGTCTAAGTTTTTCAGAAAGCCTTCACGCCGCCCGCCAGCAAATGTGCAAGTGCCCCCAAGACAACCGCAACGGCGCCGAAAAATAGCAAGGGCATTTGCAGAAATCCGCCACTACCAGAAGACGACGGAGCTCTTGATTCGACGCGCCCCCCTTTGCTCGCACTGTGAAGGAAGTGCTTCAAAGCTATGGAAATCAGTATAGAATGCAAGCAATAGCGCTAGAGGCTATTCAAGAAGCTGCAGAGGCCCACATCATTTTAGTGTTGGAAGATACCAATCTATGTGCCATTCATGCAAAGCGAGTGACAATACAGCCAAAAGATATACAACTTGCACGACGATTGCGACGAGACTTCGAGCATTAGCCGAAGTTACCCCTCTTTTTGTATTGCACACCCTTATCTTTGTAATGATTTGACTTTCCAATGACAATATGATCAACAGTTGTGTCTACTCTGTCTATTATCTTTGTAATTTCAAGTTCTGTATGTAATTGTAGTCAATTTCAGTAAATTTGTGCATTTTAAGTACCCTTAGGGGTAGATAAGCCTACAAGGGGCAGAAAAAGGCCTGGCCACAAGGGCGCGCAAATGACCCATCCAAAACTGATGGATGGGCCATTTGCGCGCCCTTGTGGCCAAGTCTTTTTCTGCCCCTTGTAGGCTTATCTACCCCCAAGGGTACTTAAAATAACCAAATTTACTAAAACCTATTGGTTTTGCATCAATATTTTATATGGATCCTTATGGACACCTTTTTTTGGTCATTTCAAGCTTTGAATTCCTTATAGGATATCAAAAAAAATAACATATTGTGAAACCAAGTGTCCAATGTAATTTGACTTTTTGGTGCAAGGGTGTAGTAGGTAGAGCTAAAGCAAGTGATAGTTTGCTGGAAACTTCATTTCATAATTGATTTGAGCTTTTCTAGTGTCCTTGAGTGTGAACATATACTGGAATTGCCATAAAAAGGTTGCATTTAAATGAATGATGCAAAACCAATCCATTGCAATAAATTTGTGCTTTTTAAGTACCCTAGGGGGTAGATTGGCCTATAAGGGGCAAAAAAATGCCTGGCCACAAGGGCGCGCAAATGGCCCATCCAAAACTGATGGATGGGCCATTTGCGCGCCCTTGTGGCCAGGAATTTTTTGCCCCTTATAGGCTAATCTAACCACCTAGGGTACTTAAAAATCACAATTATACTCAAATTGACTGCAATTACATATCTTGAAATAACAAAGTCAAAAAACAATTCATATCACCAATTGAAACAATTTTCAAGATTGAGAAATCAGATTGAAAAGAATTTGCAATATAGAGAGACAATTTCAAATATTTTTTATTCCTTCTAGCACGGTGATTTTACATCATGTATCTGAGGAGTTTAGAATTTTTTTGACCATTTCCTGGCGCCTATTTTGCTCGTAAGGCAACTCCCCAGTCAAGAGGGACTGCGCTATGGCATTTGGGTGAGTTGAGCCAATGGAAGCATGTATCCCTATCTGGGCAAGCACTTTACCACGAAAGCCAGTGCCAAATGTTGTGCATACAAGGGATCTACGCACTAGGAACACTTGATGCGCAGTTTGAGCAATGGTACTCAAACACAAAAACTTGCTCAAAGCTTTTAACGACCAAGTCATAAAATGGACTTGGGGAGTAAATTCATTATGGATAATGGCCACATCGCCAGGGGGGAGTTGTCTGAGGTAATGCGCAAGGGAAGCTTGAGGTCCAAAGCCCGTCTGCTTGCCACCCGTCCTTGCAGCAAAATCATCAACCTCCACAACATCCTGTCATAAACCGATGAAGGTTGAGAAAAAAGACAACGAAGGATAAAATAGTAACATGAAAATTAGGATACAGTTTACCTCCTGCTCCTTGTCATCCTCCTCCCTGTTGCCCTTTGCATCCAAGTCAATGGTCCCATGCACCACAGATACAAGCTTTGGATCATCAGATGGGAGGTTGCATAATGGCATAGGCATCCTAGCAGCCTCAACCTTGGCTTGTGTGGCTTGGAAGTCTTCATCAGCCACATGCAACTGCTCTACTGCCAGGACCTCCGCACATACAACTGCAATAGTGTCAACAACAGAGTCCCCATCTTGCAAGAGCTTGCTTTCTAGGGCATCTGGCGTATTGTCTAAGGGACATTTGCTGCTGTTGCATAGCACGCTCAAGCATTCATCCATGCGCAGGCCAAATGCTTTTTCCAAATCATGCAGGAACACAAACTCCTCCCCATCCACTAACACTGAGGAGAAGCGGCTAATTTCTACCTCTGGGATAGCCACATCCGTTAGTGGTAGTGGCACTGGAGTGTCACTAGGGCCAGCCGCAACTATGGATTTCTCAACCACTTCCTCAAGACCCCTAGGGTACTCGAGCTGGTGTGCTTTTCCTTCCGCTGCAGGGTTCATGGGGATAACCTGCTGCTCCTTGGTGTCCTTGATAAAGGACCCAACTTGAAGGTGTGGTAAGCGGAGCTCCTTCAAATCAGGTTCCTCGCTCACCAAGAAGATAAATGTTGCGAGCCGAGAAAGGTACTCCACCCCCAACTTGCGCTTCTTGAGCGCTGACACCCTAGGGGCTTGCTCGTCCAAGTAATGGCCTGCATTGGTTGCAATTTCTTGGAATCGTTGCAACCGCTTGGCGAATGGGCGATCACCTTTGTGTATATAGCGCAAAAGATCGCAAGGCACCCAGATCCGTGCATGTGGGGGGATAGATACAGAATATTTTATGATGTGCTCCTCCATGAACGCAGAAATCTCCTCAAATGCATCCATGTGAAGGGCAACTGTGGCGTCAAGGTCAAGGAGACGAGTAAAAAAGGTGTGGAGGTCCAACTTCCCTTTGTATTTGGTGTCCTCGAGGAAGAGGATGAAGCGTGACAAAGGGGTGGATGTGGGTACAGATGCAAAGGCTGTGGCAGCATCCATGTTTAGCCTGGGGTGTGGATAGAGAGTGGAGGAGCTCAGCAATTGCAAAAGTGAAAATAGTGAATGAGTTAGGTGGCCCCCCTTTTATAATGTACCCTTTTTTTAAGACATTAAAAAAAAGGCACTTTCACCAAAAAATGATTTCTCATCCCAATGCAAAAAATTATATTCAAAGGCATGATTTGCCGAAGCAAATCATGTTGATTACATCGGGGATCAATATGAAAATTGCAAGAGTTACAAAGTTATAAGATCGATAGCATAGTTCCATCTATCCCCCAGTCCTTCTCGACCTTCAATTTGTCTTCCATTCTCTTCCCAATCTGCGGACATTCATTACAATAAGCATCTAATGATCGACAAACCATGATGTATTGAAAATGTGGTGGAAGGATTCTCACCTTGTGACCTTGTAAACGAAATTGTGCTTGTTGAAGGGCCTCAAAACCCATAATAACCAAATGTTCTCGAACATTACTAAGAGTCCAATGCTTGTTCACTTGGACTGCCTCCAAAGCATCGTTGGGCATCTTCACTGCAATGTCAAAGATTGCAATAGCGCCGTCTACACTCTGTAAGGGAGTCCACACTCCAAGCTTGCACATCCAACGATCATAGTGAAATCGTATGTACAAGGAGGTGCGGGATTTCAAATAGCGGATTCCAATACCTGAAGCTCCAACCTTACAACGGTACCGGTCCCCGTTGTGCATGCCCTCCACAAAACCCCAGTCCTCTTCTAAAAGCCTTCCTAATTCCTCATAATGCGCATCTTTACATACAAGCATTGTGGTAGTCTCCACAAATCCAAACTCTTTAAAAATGTGCACAAAACAATGAATAGGCAAACACCAGCTCAAGCCCACAGACCTAGAAGCTTTAGAGTATTTCAAAGAGTTTTGGACATCCATTATCATCTTTTGCTTGAAAGATGCTACCGACCACAAATCTGGGACCGGCCACTCCATACTTAATAAGGAAGTTACTTTGATGGGTTCAAGCATTCCAAATGCTTGTGTAGAAGTAGGGACAATATAGGAGTGAGAATAGAAGAAAATCCTTCTTTGAACCAGTTTGGTTGGGCAAAGATGCAGGAACATTATTGCTCCAATATCCGCATGTATAGCATTGAATGTGCCGGAGAGACTATGTAGTGGCTGCTCCTCCACCAACGTAGATGGAAATATGACTATAAATGCATGACAAATGTTAAGTATGAATCCATAATAACATTACACTGTGATTTCACACCTAGCTTTGTATTCTCAAAACATGTACTTACAATGTGTTGGAAATCGAGGTGGTTGTTGCAAGTGCATGGTTGACATTGAGAAAACATGTTGCACAATGGCTATGGTCCCCTTGTCTTTGCGGTTCTTGAAGCCAAGGAGCTTTCCTTTCCAATGAAGATCCAAGTTTGCACGATTCCGCACACGATGAGGGCCAACAGCAGATGGTTGCATGTATACCCAAGCACCTTTGGTGAACTCTTGTGGCACCCACTCATCATCTACACCTCTAGTGTTGTGGCATGCAAGTGCTGTGACCTCATCCTTTGGTCGCCTTTGCGAAGTAGAGTTGGCCATGGTTGAGCAAAGCAAACTAGGAGGAGGAGAAGAACCTTGCTTGTTGCTACAATGTAGGTGTGATAAAGTGATATGAGAAAATGGTCAACCCTTGTGGCAATGGGAGGAGAAGGTGGACAACCCTTGCTTGGTGTGGCACTGGGAGGAGAAGGTGGATAAGCCTTGCTTGGTGTGGCAATGGAAGGTGGTAGGGGAGGAGAGAGGAGCTTCCTTGCTGCAGCAATGGAGATAGTGTAAAGAGAGAGAGTGTTGGAGTAGAGGATGAGTGTGATGGTTGCAACCAAGGAGGGGTTGGAAAAGGGGTTCTAGAGAGAGAAAATCCCTTTTTGCCTAATAACTAATTTTGGGGGAGCTTTGGATAGCAAAAAAATATTTTTTTTTAAATTTTGAATTTTAGGGTTTTTGGATGCACGTTTTGACTTTTTGAGATCAAAAAATGCTTTTTTGACCAAAAAATAGTTTTAGGGGGGTTTTCAGAAGATGAAATTTGAGTTTTGAAATTTTTGAAAAATTTCAAATTTTTGGGATTTTTTCAAAACCGGATCAAAAAGGAGGGAAGTTGGAGGTTCCATATGGCCCACCCCCCCCCCACCTTCTCACTAGGTAAGAGCCCATTTAAAAAGTGTAAGACTACTTTGTTCCCCTACATTTTTGAGGGCATAGAGTGTGTCCACCACCCTCTTCTCATTGGCTGGCCTCTAATTAACCTTTATCCCAAAGGGCCCCTAGAGGGTTCATATTTTTCCTACCACAGGGCAAAAATGCTCTACCTTGTAAATGGGTTTACAGGTATAAGATCACCGCTCATGATAGTCAGCCAAAGTACAAAGCAAGGCTTGTTGCCAAGGGCTTTAAGCAAGAACAAGGCATTGACTTTGATGAAGTCTTCTCTCCAGTGGTCAAGATGACTACATTGAGATGCTTTCTTGCATTGGTTGCTATATTGGATTTGGTGTTGCACCAAATGGATGTCAAGACAACGTTCTTGCATGGTGATTTAGATGTGGAAATTTACATGCAGCAGCCAGAAGGGTTTGTTGAGAAAGGCAAGGAAGATTTGATATGCCAGTTGTTAAAAAGTCTTTATGGCTTAAAACAATCACCGAGGGCATGGTACCATAAGTTCCACTAGTTTATGCTTTCTCAAGGCTACAAACGTAGTGAGTTCGATCACTGTCTATATACAAAGAAGGCTAAGGATGGCAGTTGGCTGATCCTTATTTTGTATGTGGATGACATGTTGATTGCTGGAAAACACTTGGAAGAAATTTCAGCTTTGAATTCAAAGATGGAAAAATCATTTGACATGAAAGACATGGGTGAGGCAAGTCATATACTTGGTATGCGCATTGAGAGAGACAGATCAAAGAAGTTGCTTTGGTTATCTCAAACAGAGTATATTGACAAGGTTTTGCAACGTTTCAATATGGAGAAGGGAAAGGCATTGAGTGTTCCATTGCCACCATATGCGAAACTTAGCAAACAAGATTGTCCTATGTCTGAGGAAGAAAAGGCTGAAATGGATAAGATTCCATATGCGTTTGCAATGGGTAGTTTGATGTATGCAATGATTGCTACACGCCGGATATTGCATTTGCAGTGGGAGTGGTTAGCAGATATATGTCAAATCCCGGCAAGAAACATTGGGAGGCAGTGAAAGGTATCATGAGATACTTAAAACATACAAAGAGTATGCGCATATGCTATGGTAGTCAAGATTTGAGTGTCAGAGGATACAGTGACTCAGATTATGCAGGAGACTTGGATAAGAGGAGATCTACATCAGGCTATGTCTTTACATTGGCTGGAGGTGCCATATCATGGCGATCTCGATTACAAGATTGTGTTACGCAGTCTACTACAGAAGCTGAGTATGTTGCAGCAAATGAGGCATGCAAAGAAGCTATTTGGCTTGGTAGATTGGTAGCAGACTTGGGAATCAAAGTAGATATGCCAAAGTTATATTGTGATAGTCAAAGTGCTATACAATTGGCAGAGAATCCAGTGTTCCATTCGAAGACTAAGCATATTGATGTGAAATATCACTTCATTAGGGAAGTACTTGAAGACAAGCAGATACAACTGCTGAAGATCCACACCAAGGAAAATCCTGCGGATCTACTCACAAAGGGACTTCCAGGAGAGGGCTTTGTGCATTGTCATGAGTTATTGGGCATTGGATAGATGGCAGCCATGTAAATCTTTGTACATTTATGTTCATAGATTTACAGTTACTTAAAGTGCCACATTGGACTTTAAGTGGGAGGTTGTTGGGATTAAAGCCCAAGTGGCCTCTTATACGGATATGGCCGCCCGCCCGCCTAACTCACTTATTACTAACTCTTTGTATATACTCACTTATATTTTTGTGGATAATAAGGTTTTGGGAGATAACCCTTCAAACAGGATTCTCTGCGTACTGTGTAAGCTCTCTGTGTATTTGTGTGTGTGTGTGTGTGTGAGAGTCGATCCACGCTCCGCTCCGCGACTTCACCAAGAGCCATCTACACATGCAAATTTAAAATATTTAAGTCATTTTTCAACTATAAATTAAAGCTCAATTTACATTAAAATGATTATCATTCTCACGTGTAGAAGTCGGGTGACCTCTCTGCTCCACCTCTGATAGGCATATCAAGACAATGGTGCGTTCTTGATGCTCCTCCATTAAAAAGATTCGTGATGCAGGAAACATGCGAGGAGAGACTTTCCCTCCTGCCTCCCTATTGTATGTGGGTATAGCAACATCCGCTCGACAAAAAACTCCCACCGTGAGATCAATTACCTACATATAAGCATACATTGTGCACACTTGAATCAAAATCAAGTTAATAATGCAATCTTTCACAACAACATGGTATTTTGATTCACCTCTTCTAGGGTATCTGGGTGTCTATATCCGCCATTACACATGAGAGTCCATGTGTGATGAAGCCGTAACCCAGCCTTTATAGCATGGGTAATAATCTCTCCAATATGTTGTGCAAGACATAGAGTCACGAAAAAGCCTTCATCTGCCAAGAAAGATTCTGCTACATCCATCACACCTTGCACAAGAGAAGGCAAAAATATATTCCATTATGGAAATTTTTTGCTTAATCCACCTTTGAAAAGATGTTTAGAATGAGTTTCTCAAGTGATATGGATCAAAACAAAAAGCATAAACAAAAACTTTGAGTAACCTGCTCGAATTGGGCCTAAACCATCCACCAACAAAGAAGTAGGGAAATCCGCAAAGATAAGATGAAATACCTCACGAAAAGGTGCTCCACAATGGTGATACAAAGTGCTCAGAATGTTTTTAATGCTACACACAAAACGTTTGTTGCTTAGTACACCATCCACCTTGAACATTCTATTGATGTTGATAACACAAGCCACAAAACCTTTCTTTTACGTTTGAATGGCAAAATCCTCAACATTAGCCATATCAACTAGAAGAGCATCTACCACAGTCAAAAATTGAAAGCCTACAGTTTTTCATTAAAAAATTATCTTAATTACAAGTAATATAGAATTGTTTTGCACTATCAAAAAATAAATAGTTAACAAGTAGAAACTTACCGGTATTCCATGAGGTTGGTCACCTTGATGAAGTTGGTCGCTCCATGACTGACTCAACCACTATTGAAACGCTTTTTTCACTGCTTTCTTTAGGCATGTCGATCTTTAGCCCTCCTAATGGATAGGTTGTTTGTTGTGGTCACCCATGTTTGACCCACTCGCATGATTATGGTGCTCTCTTTGAAGAGGTAGTGAGTGATTTCTTTCTTGTGTTCTTTGTGAGCCCCCATCCATGGCCAAGTCATGATTGTGATCCATGTCTTCTAAGTGCTCTAAAGAAGCAGATTGGTTTTTATCTTTTTCTTTATTCTCTTCCAAAAACTCTACCACAAGAAAATTTTAATGATATAATGAAAATTAATTTAGCATTTACAAACTCAAGTCATTTATAAAAAATTAGAACATACTTTCTTGTGCATTTTTTCATGCATGAGAGAGAGAGAGAGAGAGAGATCAAATGCTAACGAGTTCAAGACTGGTGGACTTGAATGATAATAGGAAAATTGAATGTTATAATAGAAGAATGTAATAATATGAGAATAAAGAAATTGAATATGAGAATTAACTTGATGTAGAAAGAAAAAGTGTTATACTTGCATGTAAGTCTAGTTCTTGCTTTGGGATCACCCCCAAAGGGTATTCCAACCACCACGGGCAAATTCTACACTCCCACATAGAAATACCCTTCTCTACCATAGAACCGGGATACATGGTATTTTCATCCTCTAGCTTTGACCAATCTTCAGTAACCATAGGCATAGTAGTAAGTGTACCGTTTATAACACATTCACACATCCATCTACACCATAACAACATTTAATCTCTTGAGCAAAATAATTTCAATAAGAGCCAAAGACATTGTTGGTTCATGAAATTTCACCTGTATAAAATCCTTTTACAAGACTCTTGTAGCTCAGGCATTTTGGAGGAGTCCCCTGCACTTTTAATATCTCCTAAAAGTTGAGGAAAAGCTTGCAAGCCATGATTTCTTAATTGCACCTATGGTAGTCATTCAAATCATAAAAAAATGCAATAAAATCCACATTTATTAGAAAAAAGTGACCAGTTTAGAAAACAACCTTGAAAAAAGCTTCAAGTCCATTTGGCGATTTGAACTCTTCAACCTCCAACCTTCTTATTATCAACAAAGCTTCATCATGCATGTGAGCCCAATAAACTTCTTTTCTAATGTAAGCGCTAAAGTGCTTCACATCACCAAAGTGGGAAAAGACTAGATCTTTGGCCTTTGTAAGACTCATAATCTCCAATATATATTTTTCCCTTCATTAAAGACCAAAATATATCAAAAACTTAAACACCATCTTATATAAGTATATTCATATACCATTCATGTAGAAATTTTTCGCTCTGAGAAATTTAACTCTCTTTTAATGTCACTATTTTCATTAGAATTTAAAAACATAAACAAAAAACTAGTAAAAAAGTATTGAAAAGTGTGATACCTTTCAGAAGGTAGTTTTGAGGAGCACAAAGCATTTAACTTGTCTCGTGTGATTTTTACCATGGATGGATCATCCCACTTCACATCAAAGAGCAACTCAAAAAATTCCTCCATGAACTGGGTTGACAATTGTCAAAAACTTATAACCTCTATCCTTCAATCGAGCTTCTTCTTGTTTAGTTGCCTTTTGCAATCGCCTTTCAAACTCCACCTTATCTAATCCAAGAGCTTTCAATTTTGCAGTTTCCTTTGAAATAAATGCATTAAAATCATCCTACATAACCACAACTACATTCAATGAATGAATCGTAAACAATCTTAAAAAATGTATATAACTAATACTCAATTCAACAATTCACCTTCCAAACTAGTTGAGAAATCAACACACAAGGAGAATTATACCAAGGAGGAACTCCTTGATATAATCTACTCTCAACTGCCATCTCTATCTCATCCCACTTTCTGTCCTCTTGAGTGAGATGTGCAAGAATGCTCTCTTTATTGGCGATACCAAATTTTTGGAACATGTATATCTCATGCCCAAGATTTGGTTTCACTGTTGATTGTGAAATGCTACAACAAATATATAAACAAATGAAAAATAATAGTTTAAAGCGAGATTAATTTAGAAATACAAAAAGACCACAAATTTACAACTTACAGATTAGTGGTGTCAAGAGCAAGCAATAGTTCGGTCTCTTTTTTTTTTTTCTACTTGAGCAAATTTATTAGTGGTGCCATACTTGACAAAAGAACACCAAATTAGCCAAAAAAGAAGGTATAGCTAAATCTAACAAACAATTAGTGCATCGATGTTGATTCTTACCTTCTTTTATGCGTCGCATCCATGTTTTCAGCCGATGGTTTCCATCCCATACCAAAAATAGACGCCCTCGAAGCTCTTGCCACTCCTTATTGAGTTGATTATCAAATAAAACACTCTTAGCTTGCCAAATAGGATCCCAACTACCTTCCACAAGAGGAGTGACAGGCATGTAAGAGCCGAAGGAATCTTTCACTAACACCAAAAAAGATCCCATTGTATCCAAGTAAGCAACATTGTCAAAACTAGGAATCAACCAAGATGCAGAATCTGTAGCCACTCGAACAGCTTCATGAGCAACCAAACGACATAAAGGTATAAGTGAAGGGTTGCTTCTTCGTTTTAAGTAAAATTGACTTAACAAATCCTTCATAATCCCCAACGGGATTTTTTTTCCCAAGTGTCGAGAATGTTGGGCCACATCCTCCTACCTATCTCATCAGATTCTGTTAAATCTTCATCTTCAACATCCTCACCTGTTTCAACCTCCACTATTGGCTCTCGAGACTCGTCTCCTTTTACATCATGCCCACTCTCCAAATGGTTAGAACCTTCCTCCGCGGAAGCTTCATCATCAACAAAGATGCATTTTCTACGTCTCTTTCCCCCTCGTTTGAAATGAGGACTACGAGTAGCAACTGCATGAGAAGATGCCTCTTGATCGATTGGATGCCTACTCTTGGAAGGACCAGATCTCAAGGTCATGCATGGAGAATCAAACGTTCTCTTGATTGACTTGCTGCCTCGTCTTTTGGGAGCCATAAATGTCTACATCAATAAAGATTTGAAAAAGCATTATACATCATCATCATTCAAACAATGGCTACAATCTGCACCACTTGTTAATGCCTCTACATTTCATGCCAAACACCATAATAACACACGCATTTAAGTGAACTTCCATTGCATTTGAAAAGCTCCAGTCATTTGTGTGAACTTGATAGAGTGTACCAAATTTGCTCCAGATGCCGATCTCCAAATTTGCTGCCCGCTTGTCGGATTTGTCCGCTGTAGTGCTCAATGTTGTATCCTCTAGCTGCAACCACAAGTGAGGACGCTCCGGCTATGAAACAAGTCCAAATTGCTAATATTATTACACAAAAAACCAACCACGTCGGACATGACCAACAGCGAAGAAGGAGAAAGCAATAATCAGGAAAACAAGCCTTCAAACTGCTAATGTCATAGCTGTGATAACATTAGCCTTACTAGGTTTGGATGCTCAGATGCTTATTTTAATGAGAGGGTTCATGGTAAAGTGATTTGCAGGTTGCCATGCAAGATAGGGAGTTGATGAAGGTAGGAATCCTAGATGCAAATGAACAGGATGCAAAGCAACTAGGAGGAAGGCCAAGATTCATCAGACCTCAGAATAATATGAACACAGATAACACAAACAAGACTAGCTTAAGCAACAATCCTTCCAACAACAACAACAATACCAATACAAATAGCCAACACTAATCCCAATAACAATCAACCCCCTGCATTGAGGTGTCCGAGGTGCGAGTCCGCAAACACAAAGTTCTGCTACTACAATAATTACAGCTTGTTATAGCCGCGGTACTTCTGCAAGAGCTGCCGGAGATATTGGACAAAGGGGGGCGCATTGAGGAATGTGCCGGTCGGCGGGGGATGCAGGAAAAACAAGAGGATTACAAGCAGGCAAAGAGTAGGGGGTCCATCAGATTTGATATCCTCTTCCTCTTCTACTAGCTTTCTTTCTCATCCCCACCTTGATCACCACCCTTCTCCCTTCTCTCCTTTTGGTGATCATGCCCTTAATACAAGGCCCCCTCCTCCCTTGAGCCTTCTGCAGAATCATCCTCATGATCATCACCCTCCTCCCCATAACCTTCTCTATTTTAACCTACCCCCAATGACCCCCTAATGAAAGATAAACCCTCCTCAACCAGTCCCTTCTCCCCCCTCCTCCCATGCCTCATGGTCATCACGAGCTTCACCCCCCTCCCCATGGAGCTGCGGCAGGCCTGTTCAGCAGGCAGCTAGCCTCTTACCTCCCCTCCTCCATAGCCCCCCAATACTTATCCAATGTGGGCTCTCTCCCTTTACACCATTTGCAGCAGGGATTTAGCCATGACTACCTTTCTGCTAACCCTGCACCTCCAGGTACTGAGCAGCAGCAATTAATGCAGCACACCTCTTTTAACATGACAGAAAATTTACGCTCATCTTACCCTGTCATCTCGCGCGCTGTCTAGGCCGTATGCCAACGCTGATATGGAACGCATGCCTGTCAAATGCTGATATGGAACGCGCGCTGTCCAGGCCGTATGCCCACTGCATAAACAATTTACACCATAACTCAGAAGAAGCAAAAACTGAAGCTCCTCAACCGTCAACGCGCGCGCTTACGATTGGGGAGCTGACGCAGGAGTAATTTGCATTAATTTGATTTTTCTCCTCCTCCCCCGCACCCATGCCCCCACAGCTCGATAACTGTCAGCGCGCACGCTGACGGTTACCGAGCTGTGGGAGCATGGGTGCGGGGGAGGAGGAGGAGAGTGTACCTTGCTTTACTGCTTCATTCAGGAGATGCAGCAAGTCCATCGAGCAAGAGAGCCAAGCAAAGCAGGGCACACAAAAGTTGCCTAGGTTAAAAATTACATCAATTATCCGGGCTAGAAAAATACATTACACGTGTGACCTAATCGGTGAATATAAGGGCAAATCATCGACATTTTAAAATCTAGAATTTTCGGTGTTCAAAATCCAAGGGGGATTTTTACAATTTCATACGCTTAAAATACATTGTCTTTTCACCTATAGGCTACTCATAAGAAGATGAACTCATTAACTAAAAAACTTGAGATTTGTGCCAAATATTATCGAAAATTGTGGTTTCTTTATACACAACTCATAAGGAGGTGAGCTCTGTAACCACCGCTTGACAATCTTGACTGTGGGTTTTTTTTGCCCACATATAAAAGGAAAAATATCTTGAAATGTTAATGTTTTTTTTAAATAAAAAATAATAATAATGAACAATTATGCCCCTTGCATAAAAACTTACTTAAAAACCATTTGTCCACGTCCGTCTCCATATATTGACCTCCTTACTAACTGCTTATTTCTCTCTGTCTTCTCCACCTTGTTAGCATGGATGAAAGAGCATCCATCATCACCTAGACAATAGGTGATCAAGAACTTGAACGAGAGGTTCAACTTAGAGATGGAAAGCTCCTCCTTAGTGCATATTTCTTGCAAAGTTTACTACCACCTCACAGACAATTTCAAACATTGAATGCACTAATACAGTTTGGATCTGAAGTCACCCTTGTTGAAACACCATCTCACTTTGATATGGAGGGCCATCAGCATTTCATTCTTGATGCTTCTTTATCAAAAAGATATGCTATGGTGCATACAGAGAAGGAAACCAATGATGTGGAAGACTCGGAGGATACAAACTTACTGAATACAAGCGCCTTCTATGCTGAAGCTATCAAGCTACCAACCCAAGGAGACTTGCACACAAATTTGCAAAAACAGCAGGAGAATTATATTGTCCTCGATAGCAGCAGCGATGATGAGAAATTGTCAAAAAAGGTAACAAGTGTGGTGGATTGGATATTATCCTTTTCAACATCTCACCGATTGAAAGACCTAATGAAACAATCTCATGGGCCTGTGAAAGTGGAAGAACTACCTAGAGAATACAACGGGAATCTTGTGTTTGAACTTCCATCAACTTTTGGCAAATGTAAGTCAATGAGTGGCATGGAACAGAAATTTGATGGACATACATGGACGTGCCCCCAAACAACCAACATGTCCATTGGGTGTCCAGTTCGGATGAATTATTGTTTGGGCTCCTTGGAATGTCATAGAAATATTTGTCAGTACTATTTAAACAATAAAGAATTCAATAATGCATATTTTTATGGATATTTAGATAAACTAATAGGAAAAGGTTACCTTGCTCAGGAAGACAGGACAAAGATTACATGTCATTATTGCGGCAAGGTTGTCACTTGTCAAGCTATATGTCCATGCATAATTTACTACGTTTTGCCAGGGGATTGCAACATGTCAAGATTGGTAGTGCATGTAGGCCACCATGAGCATGATGTGCAAAAAGGTACATCTCGTGCTGCCATAGAAAAAATCTGAGGATTAGTCCAAACAGTGTTGAAGATTGATAGATCTAGTGGTCCTTGAAAAATTAAAATGCTTGTGGCTCGTCAAGTTCTGATGGATTCACTCATTCTTGACAAGGGACATTCTATGGGAGATGCAGAACTTCAAAACTTTCTAGAAGAGATGATGCCACTTGTGAAAAACCAAAGGTAAGGATACATTATTTTTGTTAATATTTATCAGTATAGTACTTAAAATTCTTTTTTCTAATGCATAACAAATTAAAGAGTATCATTGCTTCAGAAAAACAACAAGGGTCAGTGGTAGTGGGAGATGGATTTGACAATATTCTCTTACTGAAGAAAAACCGTTTGTTCCCATTTTTTCATGGGAGTCATTTTCTTGGCCAAGGACTTCATGATAAATGTTTTGTTTTTAAGATGTCCACCAAAGGTCCCGGTTCAGGAGTTGATTTAATAAGACGCATGGATCGTTCTGGTCAAGGAGATCATCATAATGCTTGGGTCCATTTTGACTATACGTGTTGAAGGATGGTCAACCATGTCATGCTCAGTTTATGACCCAAGGTGATAGATTTCTAGATGTATATAAAAGTGATAATTTAATCATTGACTAATACGTTTTACCATGCATACTTTTTGCCTCAGCATGAAGAGCTTGATGGTTATTGCAATATGTGAGACCAAGGAGGAAGATACACACTCACAAATATTATTTTGGAAAAGTCTCAATTCTGTTATGGTTGAGAATGGATATTCAATTGCAAATTTCACTGGGTTTATGGCAGATGAGGCAGGTGCCAATTGGAATGCTATTCGAGCAGTCTAGAATGGAGGAGCAGACAATGTAATGGATGGTCGTGAAAGATCATGCTTGTTCCATTGGGAGCAAAGTCTCCAAAAGAAAACAAGAGCACTCTTTCCAAATGAAAAACAAATGGAGCATATTTCTTTGTGTGAAAAATTGGTTCTCTTGGTGGGAATATAGAATCTCACATTGGGGGGGCATTTCCATAAATGTGAGTTTTTTTTTTTGGTATAAATCTCACAATTATGTAGTAAATATTGTGAGCTAATGTTGTGAACTAATGTTTCTAATCTGTCAAGATGACTTGAGCCCATGGGATTGTGCTACTATCCCTACTACAAACTAATCAGAGAGTATACATGCAAGTTGGCTTTCAAGATGACTTGAGCCCATGGGATTGTGCTACTATCCCTACTACAAACTTATCAGAGAGTATACATGCAAGTTGGCTTTCTGGAGAGGGAGGAAAAAAAGAGATCACATTGTATAATGCTTGTGTTACAGATGTCATCAACTCCTATCTTCAATGTGCAAAGCAATTGGGATACTTGATTGGACGATACATAGGTACTGGACCAGACATACACTCTCTCTTGAATAGAGCACAATCAAGGTTGACTCCAACCCCGCTACGGTGACTCATGTGCTACATGGAATGAATGATAATGAAACTAACTTCCAAGATCCAATTTTACATGGTGACAAAGAATCGGTGCAAAGAAAGAAGAGGTCAAACCTTGGCAATAGCTCACACTGACCAGGGTATATCATGGAGTCACGAGATCGCTCCCAATGCGGACGACCACGAAAAATTAACTTCACAAAATGAACAATGTGACTGTGGATAACTCAATTAGATTGCAGGAAACTTTTATCGAAGAAGAAGGACCAACTTACAATGAAAGTACAAAATATCATAGCATTGGTAATAAAGATGGTGATGGTGGTGGTGTGGACAGTGCAACTCAAATTTTGGAAGAGGATATACACAGGTCAATGTGGGCCCTTAGGCGCATGCCAATTCATTGTCGTAGAAAATGCTTTGGAAGAGAAAAAGGAAAAAAATGTATGAATGTAATTGAGAGTCGAAGTCTTGGGTTGGTCGCACCATCATTTTGGTGAGAGCGCACATACAATGGAAAAACATTTGCTCAATGGATGTGGTTTTGTAACCACAATGTTGAACACAGTTGGAATGTTGACAAACAAGTCAATCACAAGCTAGATACACCTACAACATGGCCAATTCAACTTGGTACCATGATTTCAAAGAAGGAGTATGCAGGCCTTTCAAAGGCAGGTTTTCAACTACGGTGTGTAATAGTGCCAAGCGAGGGTGAATGTATAACCACTCCTTCATCATGTAAGAGGAGTAAAAAATGGAGGCATGGAATCTCAAAAGAAGCTGAAAGCGCTTGGCTGCAGCTGAGAGTCTAAGTGCAACATTGATAGAGGAAAAAGAAATGGTGGCACACAATCATGTGGTTTTTCATCTTCTTACTAGTGAATGCTATGATGTCATATAAGAGAAGATCCTACATGCACTTGTTAGATTTTCAAAAGAGGGAGAAAGATAAGAAGGCATTTCTAGCCTGTAAGCATATTTACTATGTTTATATATATGTCCTGGGTTTGGAGCGCAATCAACACATGGCAATGCATCAACCACTGCCCTCTAAGCAAGATTTAGCCCTCATACTTGCTCAGCCTCGTCTTCTAAGTCCAGTTTCAAGATAGTGAATAGCTATACGATCTCAAACAGATGCTCAAAGTTATCCATCGAAAAGTATTTTGGCAACTTGGATTCCCCTACTAATTACCAAACTGCATTGTAAATTCTATTTTGTTGTAACTTTTTTGTGAAACCCATTATGGTATCCGGTGAAAATTTAACAAGAAAGATTATTTTGAGCTCTATCTTTCTAGGAGAAATGAAGTATTAAATTCAGGTACCGTGTCCACATTGGCAGGTCCATGTGTTGGGCACATGGTTTAGTGGTGGTTTATTTCACTACAAAGTATTTTGGCATTTTAGTTTGTCTCTACTAATTATCGGATCACATTTATAAAGCATGTTTTATTCTTATTACTAATTAAAATAATTTTAATAAATGTATTGAAGGATTCTTTGTATTTGTGGGCTTACTAGCAACAACGGTTCTATCTTGAGCCATTAATGTTGGGTATTATATCCATATTTTGTGGTTAGTTTTTTTAAAAATAGCTTACACTAAGCGGTGAAAAGCTCATTATATATGATGAAATATGCAAAAGATCTAACTAGAAATTATAAGGCTTGAAATCATAAGCTCGCAAGTTTATAACTTCCCTTCCCAAGTGGTCATACCTCTAATGACTAGGCCATTGTAGATATCCTCATGTCGTAATCCCCTAATGAATCTATTGAAGCGCTCATTTGGATTACAACGAGAATTCAAATGCTTCAAGCGACTAATAAAGTCTCTCACCGACTCTCCTTCCTCTCGTTGGGCTTTCTGGAGCTGAGAGGCTACACCCCAAAGCACTCCCTCTCATATGTATTCTTTCAAGAACAGTCTCCTGAGAGTAGGGTAAATTGTTTTTTCTTCCACCCTTAGGGTTCTATACCAATCCCCAGCCTTCCCACTTAAGGTTAGGCTTAAAGCATTACTCTTATGCAGGTCATTGTGTTCTCCTAGAGAATCCATATTTGTTCAAACACTTAATGCTTTCTCACATCCCCATCTCCACTAAATTTTTTTGTGAGCTTGGCTATTTGTACTGACTTACTTCTAGCCTCTCTATTAAGCGTGTTACGCTGATTCTTAGCAATAGGTCGATCGATGGTTTGAGAAAATGCTGCCAAATCTCCTAAATAAGCAGGTATAGTGGCCACAGGTGCAAGCACTCCTGGAACTACATGTGGGATGGGAGTTGGCCTTGGACTTGGCATACGTGCGACCCTCGGGTCCCATACCTCGTATGGTGGTGTACCATGTGGTGGTTCAAAGTTCATAGGTGTGGCCCTAGGCATAGCCAGTGCCGGATACGACATGTTATTACTAAATGGTATGGCCCCACTTGAATATGTTAAAGAATATGATGTTAAAGAATATGTCCATTGTGCTATGGGCGGCTAGACACTGACTATACTATGTTGTAAATATACTTTGGATAATAGTTCAAAAGAGAAGAAGAGAAGAGCAGCTCGTTGAATGGCTGCTGCAGGGTAACGATTGTGTGTGTGTCTCGATGTGTGTTGGCGTGTATGCGTAGTCTTCTTTTCTACCTTCTCCATCACCTGCGCACTCTACAAAGTGGTATAAGAGCTCAGTTTGAGGAGCTACAGTCAATATACAGGTTTCCGCAGCTCTAGAAAACAACAAAAAAGAGAGGTTTTTTTGTCATAACTCCCTCACCCGAACTCGGAATACAGTGATCCAAGAGTCTATCTTTATGTTTTTGGGCGTTCCAGACGCATTAGCATGCTCAGATTTGCCAAAATCTACAATTTTCTGCAGCAAACAGCCAGCTCACACAAGCATAGGAGATGTCCAGTTTTGCACTCAGCAGTAGATTTACAGGTTACCGGTGAAGAATTCAGCATTTACACAGGTTTTGGAGAGCGACATAGAGCTTTTGCATCATGATATTGTGTTATGGAAGATTATGTTTGGTTGTTGTGGGTCCGTTATGGACAACCGCCTATGTAAGAAAGTTTGTGGGAAGAAGTTGAGACGGTTATATTGTCAGATTGAGTACTTTGTGGTTATGTATGGATATGCGGTCAATGTATTTTGGAAAACTGCAGCCTTTGTGAGGGTCGAGTGAGGTTTTTTGAAGCCTTGCTGTTAAGGCGGTTACGCCGCTAGCGGAAGCTAAATAGCGAGAATTCAACCAACAACAGAATTTGTCAGACGAGGACGGAGCTTGACCCGCAGGCGCATGGAAACAACTAGGTGGGTGTCAAATCACCTACTCGACCTTCTAATGACAATCACTACTAAGGAAATCAAATCTAAGTTCTAAAATACGCAAGTGACTGAAATCCGTACTACGAACGAATGCTATACGAAACAGGATCTAGAATCATTGAATCGATCTCAAACTCAAGGGGAAGTCTATACACTAGGTAAGAACAACACCCTAAAGACTTGAACTGCAAAATCAACCTATAATCACTCCGTGCGGTAAATGCGTATGAAGACAGGCCAAAAAATACAGTGACCGAAACTTGACCCCGATGGTACTAATGCGTAGCTCTACTCGTTGTGGTTCTATAGATATGCTGCACGCTCCATTCTGACACACGAGTTGGAAGAAAACTCACACCGAAGCTCGTAGGAACTTACCACACATAGAAGCCGATAGCACGCACTCTTGGTATCTATGCGTAGCTCTCGCCGTTGCTAACACAATGGCGGTGTCGCTTCTCCAATGGCGGCTCCGTAGCTCGCGTAGCAAGTAGATAAGACTCTCTCTCTCTCTCTCTCTCTCTCTCTCTCTCTCTCTCTCAGACACAGTCACGGCGCTCCAAAAACTCACTTTGATTAATAAAAGTGAATCTCCTTAGGTTACAAAAACTTTGGCTTATATACCTCAGCCTTGGAGGTGAGAATATCTCTAACTAATTACATCAGCGAGTGAAATTACTTCGGGATTACAAGCTGGAAACTCAATTGAGTCCCGTTCCTTAATGAATGGCTCAATTCAAAATCAATGTCGGAAAGACATTTATTACAATCAATGGTTACAAAAATGATGAGTGTGAGCAAAAATGTGGGTGTGATCCTCTGCTGGCTCAACACTCCCCCCCTCCGCGTTCATGTCGTCCCTGACATGAGTTTTATGCTTGGTCAATAAAGTCCTGTCGTCTTGAGCATCTGCAAATGTGATTCGTATCGTAGGTTGCCGATGGTCAAGGTTGGGCCGAATATTTTACTTTCGTGGGTGAAAAAGCCAGTGTAGAAAGCTTCTTCGAATGTTTGCATGTGGAAGCTAGGCAAAAACATAATCCTCTGGTATAGGAGGTGCAACACTTTTGGAGAAGGCTGCAATGAAAGATCATACATCATATCAGTCACTGTGTCGGCCGTCGATAGTAGACTCGAGGTCGTGGCTTTATCTGGCGCGAACACTTCAATGCAAGCTAAGAGAGTCCTGCAAATTTTCTTGAGCATCTAACACGAAAGGTCAGGAGAGCCAGTAAAGAGCTTGATGGTGCCCGTTAGGGTTTTCACCATGTAGGCTTTACCTATTCTCTCTCCTGCCTTTGGTCCTGGCATCCTGGGGTAATTAAGCCAATTTGGCTTCTTTTCTGCAATCCTGCCATGCTCTTTCCAGCTTCTGACTCTTGGCACTGGGCAGAAGGTTGCATCCTCCCGAATCTCCTTTGGTGCCTCTACCAAGTAGATGAGGTAGGCTGGGTATTTGTTCAGCCAACCTTTCCTCCATCTAGGCTGCGAATCTACAATCTTCTTTGATTGTTCCTCTTTTGTGATGTCGCCTTCGTAAAGAGCGACATACTGCTCCTCCTCTATTCTCTTTTTCGTTTTTATCACTTCAAACTTCATCAAAGGGAAAGGCAGGCTGGGTTGCATCCACTCTTCATGGAGCACTTTTGTGTCTAGTCCCTGAAGTCTAATGGAGATTAGGAGTCTCCTCTCCCATTCCATTTCCGCCTTGGCACTCTCCTCTGTTGACTTTTCTATTTGGTCATGGAGCCTTTGTTCTTCTTCTTCAGAGATTCCTGAAGTTGAGGCCACCTCTTGAACTGGGGCTGGATCTTCAATTGTGGTTGCCTCTCCAGTTTCTGGTAGCTGTATGGCTGCTCCACCTGATTCTTCTTGTGGTGTCTCTGTCTCTCTTCTTTGTTGCTCTTGTAGATCTTGGAGCTGTTTGCGGAGGGTCTCATTCTCTGTTCTTAGTGTTTGATTTTCTAAAGTGAGCCTCTCCTCTGCTGCCAATGATCCCTCCGCAATGTGCAACCTTTGCACTTGCTCTAATCTTAGCTCTCTTTGTAAGCTTCGGACCTGGTCTTCCAGAGCTGGTACAAGAGCTCCCTCTGGTTCGGTTCCTGCTCTGCTAGCTCTAGGGGTAGTCCTGAGTCTAGTGATTGTTCTTTCTTGGAGCTCGACTCTTTCCCTTAGCTCAATGAGCTCATCTTTAGCCGCCTCCAAGTCATCTTCCATCCGCTCCCTTGCTTCCTGTGCACTTGTTACTTCTCTTGAAGCCTCGGCTAACTGGAGTATCAAGCCGTCTCTCTCATTTTCCGCGTCGTAGAGTGATGCTTTATGACTTTCAGATTCAGTCATAGCATTCTCTAATTTACTCTGCAACTCGGCTTCCCTTTGTTTGGCTGTCTCAATCTCCACTTCCTTTGCCTTGTATCTTTCTTTGATCTTGCTGAGCAGTTCATGCACCATGTGCATGTCTTTTTCATCTTCATCTGTCAACTCTAAAGCTTTTTCTACCACCACTTCCACTGGCTTCGGCTCTTCTAGTACGTTCTGCTCGTCCAGTTTCTCTTCACTCTCTTTTGTACTCTTTATTTTTTCCTCTGTCCCTCTCCGATCATCTTGTTTTTGTAGGGGGATCCCATAGACTGCCTCAAGGGCCTCTTCTTCAGCGTACCCTATCGCTACCAGATCCTCATAATCGTTTTTATTTTGCTGAATTGGATCTATCTCCTTTTCCTTAGTCGCGGCCTCCGGCTTTTCCATACCAGCCGTGTCCATCTCTACTGTGGTCTCTTCCACAATGATTTCCGTCTTCTTCGGGCTTGGTACATCAGTAAAGGAGGGCTGATTGTCCTCAGTCATCTTGGCTTTCCCTTTGTTTGCTTGCCCGTCTTTCTCTTGAGGTTAAGTAGACTCATCTACTTTCTTCTTCCCCTTGTCGTCCTTTTTCAGCTCAGCTTTTAAAAGCTGTACTTCCTCTTCAGTGTATGGCTCGACAGGTTGCTGCTCCAGTATAGACTCTGACTCCTCATAAGCTCTAATATATTGATCATATTGATCAACATGTGGCCTGGCTGAGCTAGTTCCGACTTTAGTGGGGTCTGGCACCCACTTTTCTTCAAAGTCCCCCTTTAGAGCTCTTTCCGCTCTAAACTGCTCCACCAGTCTTTCCATTCTTGCCGCTTTCTGACTTTTGGTTTGCTTGGGAGCAACCTTCTTCTTTGCTTTCTTCATAAGCGGCTCATCCACATCCTCTTCAGGTTCTGAAACTATTTCTAGTTTCCTGCGTGCTCTTGTGGACGCCCTCTTGGATACTTCAGGCTGTTCTTCCTCCTCATCGGCTTCTCTAAGCCACTCATTCTGGGAGGGAACCTTTGGCCATTGATCTCTGGCTCCAATAGCTTCATAAGCTATTCTTGTCAGAACTTCAACTCCTCCTATATACTTTGGCTTCTCGTTGTGCATGGCAATTACTTGCTCGTGGATGTGTTGAGCGTAATTCACCTCTTTTGGCATATTGCTCTTCAATGCCCATGTGATGGTAGTTGCAATGGCATGGGGTGGTGTCGTATACTTTTGCGGTCTTTTACTGCAAATATGGAGAAACTGGTTGTACAGTCGGCAAAGGGTTGCCGCTCTTTGGTCTGTCATATCTCCATAGGTTGCATTCTGTTTCTTGGACCCATAAACCTCTATAGCCTCCCTTCTTTCCCTGACAGAGCTCCCTTTGTTGTGCAGCTTCAATGCATCTGCAATGAGCTGTGGAGTGATCTGTACTTCTACTTTCTCTCCATCCATGGCTGTCAATGTGGCTTTCCCATCCTTCTGAATGGATGTTGCCAACTCGTACACTCTTCTTGTATCCACACCTGATGGTCTCGAGGTGAAGAAACTATGCAAGTCTGCCCTTTCCAGGTACCTGCTGATGTTCTCTGACCTGCTATAATCCACCAATTCTTGTGGGATCATCGGTATATCCACCGCTTTCCCTTGAGGATCTCTGAAAGTCCCCTGGTAGATCTTTATTCCCTCTTGTTCCAGTATTGCTTCCTCCACCCAAGTTTTGGTTGGCTTGAGGGTTTCTACTGGAATGTCAAAGGGTTCTGCTTCTGCAAGAGCATCTTTGATTGTCGGTCTTTTTCTCTTTGTTGTTGATGACTTGGCGGAATCCATGGATCCTGTAACTCCAATTTCAGAAGTTAGCGTCTTTTTAGTACTGAAAGCCGAAATGAAGCTTTTAACTATTCAAATGACTTGAAAATTGAAACATGAGCTATTCAGGGCCTAAGGATGCAAGGTAGGTGAAAAAATATGCAAATTGGGCTCAAAATCATGCTGGAGACATCATACGCGTATGATGTCTTTTGTGTCAAAATGACTTCATATTGGTTGTGCTTGTAGCTGATAGTGTATACATGAGTATCATATGCTTGGATTTGAGTTTGGATCCCATTTGGTCAAGTTTTGGCCCGTTTAGTCCAGTTCAGGCTCTTGGCAAAATTTTGAAAGGGAATTGGATTTTATGATCCAAATTGGATAAAACTTGGTGGTTCACCTTCAAATGGCATGTAGATCACTTCTGTTTGGTGGTTGAAGCCCTGAGGTGCCAAAATCACATAGTGAGACATCATACGCGTATGATGTCTTTTAGTGTATTTTTGGACCAAATTTCTCTATAAGCTTGGATTTGGCTTTAGATAGGTTTATTCAGTGGATTTATGAAGTTTGGATAGATTTTGGGCTAAAAATGGCTCTGGAGACATCATACGCGTATGATGTCTTTTGTGTCAATTTTTCATGGGATTGGTTCTGTGGACTCCCCATGTACTAGTGAAGGACTATCCCTACTCAAATCTTGGTTTGGACTTGAGTATGTTGGATTTGGGCTAAAATAGGCTTTGGATGAAGGATTTTCCCTCAATTGGGCTAATGGGGTGATCCACTTGACCAAATGGTTCCAAACTTCATATGTAGCATGTATTAGATATATATAATGGATGTATGATGTCAAATGAGCAGTTTTGGCTCTGTAAGTGCAAATAGACATCATACGCGTATGATGTCTTTTGTGTCAAAATGGTGCTTTTTGGTTCCAGATAGCTTATAGATGTGTTAATCAACAATCCTACAAAGTTTCAATGAGTTTGGAGTTATTTTGACAAAATTAGGACCAAAAATCAATTTTATGGCCTACTTTGCGTCTTTTTGGTTTTCCTTGGGTTTTCTAACTCCAATTCTCATGATACTTGGTTCATAGGATGTGATTAACATGTGGAATGAGGCTATGCACTCAAATGTTGAAATGGATGTGAAAATCATGCTGTGAGACATCATACGCGTATGATGTCTTTTCTTGAAATGTTGGTCTTTTTGTGCAAAGAATGCTTTGTGCTAGTGCCCTAAGCCCTGCTAACTAGTTTTCAACTTAAAAAGTCACCAGTTTAGCTAAAAAGCCCCTTTATAGGCATTTCAGTCTCTGAAGTCGTCTCTTTGCCGTGGGGTTGAATTTCTTCAACTTTTCTTCTTGAGAGTTGCATTTCCAGCTCATTGGATATGTTGTGAAGCCACCTATTTGGTTGAACTTGACTTTGGCTCCCCGTTCTCCATCTTTCTCCATTTGGTTGCCCGAAAGCGTCTTTTTCACCATCGGTAAGTGAATCAGCTTTCTTTTGGGTTTTGCTTGCAAACATAAGTCATCCATGTATATTTGAAGCTGCTTGTGAAGTTTCATGTCATTTGGTGGTCAATTTTAGTCGTTATGCCAAAATGACGCTTTGTGTGTCCGCAGCCGAATCGGTTGTTCCGACCTACTTTTGGTGATCCAAACCCGGAGATACTCCATGGTTGCATTGCCCTCGATGTTGTTAAGCTTCCTGAGAAGTTTTGTGTCGTTTTGACAACTTTTTCCTGTTTGCCTCTTGCAGGCTCTGTTGACCTAGGGTTTTTCCAGTCTTTCTTTCTCGAGCTTTGAGTGTTAGAAACCCATCTTCTATACTAGGGTAACCCACCTATAAGTTCTTGCAAGGTTTGGTTAGGCGGTTGTGCCACTACCTAGCATTCTACCGCATTCCCCGTCTGCTCTTGTTTCTTGGTTTTGGTCAGTTTTCGCGACAAAAGTTAATGATAAGCATCAAAAGCTTATGGCAACGAGTCTACCTCTCATGTTTGGTGTCCTCTGAGCTCTCGTAGCAGTCGTAGAAGGCAGTAGAAGGCCGGATGCTCCTGTGTGCTCTTTGCTCCCTCCAAGAAGGTAATAGTGGAAATGAGCTTGAAAGTGAAGTGAAAAATACTTAACTTCGGACTTCCCGGATCACTTGTTACCAAATTTGACATGTGCTCCTATCTTGTCGTGAAATGCACTTTAGGATTTGAAATTTCTCAATTTGGACTCCGTTTGACCTGTTTCTGAGAAATCTGTCCACTTTGCCAAAATTCTGTCATTTCGGGCTTTCCGCAACTTTTCCCGAATTGTACTCAATTTTTACCATGGGTTGCCCTTGTCATTAGGATCATCACCATTTATTCTTTTCTTTTTTCTGATCTTGTTTCACCTGCTTTTTTTATTTTTCTTTTACTTTTATTAAGAAAATCATAAAAAAATAAAGAAAAATAGCAAATTGAAGCCAAAAAATTCCAAACATACACAATAAATAGCTGGTAACCCTGTGTATATGAATATACACTTATTTGTGATTTCTGGACTTGGATTACCACTTTTTTTCCACTTTTTAGCTCCAAAAGCACTCTTATTTAGTGATATTTACACGTCTAGAGACCCAAATTCATCATTTGATCTCTTCTTATTGCAAAACAAGGTATATAAGGGCATAAATATTATCAATATCCGCAATTAAACATGAAAATTGCAAAATCATGTAAGACACTGCCCTTGTAATATAATTTTTGTTTTTCTTTGTTTTTGTCGCTTGTAGCTGCTTTGTAGCTCCTGTATACCTGTATACCTCCCCCCCTCCTAGTCTGAGTCCTCCCGGACGACTATGAAGTGTCTGTGGGCGAAGCATTGTAGTTGTTTTGGTCATAACTTCCCCATGCAATTGTAGAGCGATGATACAACAGTCTTTCCAATAAAGCTGCTCTTTTTTTTATTGAAGGATTGGTGGTCGGGTTTTGGGTTGGTTTTGGCACTTCGGTAGTAGAATCAGTAGATGGATTCTTCTTTACCTTGTTGTTCTTTTTCACAATCCAAATCTGCTTCCGCTTTGCTTGTGCTTGCCACAAACTCTTTGCGACCCAAACCTGCTTTGTTCTTTGTGTTGATTTCCTCGCCTTGAAATACCTAGGAGTTTCCGTGGATTGTACTGAAGGGAGTTCTTGTTTACAATTCTTTGGGATCCAAATTTGCTTGCTATAGCTTTGTGCCGTCATGAACTTCTTTGGAATCCAGATCTGTTTCACTGTCCTTGATTTTCTGGAATCACTCTGTTGTCTGGTATTGAAGACTCTGTTTTCCACCTTTGTGTTCTCTGGCACAACCTTTTTTGGTCTCCATACCAACTTTGACTCCGTTTTTTCCCAAGGTTGAGCTGTTATATTATTGCTTGTCTTCCTTATTCACTGTTGACAATTCCTCGTCGAAGAGCAATCCAGTTGTATAGAAACTTTTGGTTGCCATTGCTTCTTCTTTTTCTCTGGTTGTTGTTTACCTTTGTCTTTGGATTTGTCCTTTGGAGTTGGCTCTTCTCCTTTGGTGAACTTAACTAATTGACTTTCACCTTCGTATTTGATAAGCACTGATTTAGAACTACAGTCAATCATTGCATTGTATTGCTTCTGCCATGGTTGTCCTAGCAATAATGGATGTTGTGTAGCTTGGTCTTCAACCACGTAAAACATATGAGGATACACATAATGGTTAATCTGTATATGTAAAACTGTGCATCCGACAGTTTTGATTGAATTCTCAGAGTAACTCTTTAACTCTTGCTTGGCAGTTTGTTGTTTAGTGTCATTTGTCAATTGTCTATACAAACTGAGTGAAAGTAGGTTAGCTTGAGCTCCTGAATCCAATAGTGCTCTGGCTTTGATTTGGTTGGTTCCTACTTTGCATTCAATGATGGGTTCTTCTTTGTCATTATCCATTTCTGTTATACTGACTGCGTTTATTCGTATTGCTCCTTCATTGCGCTGTTTCTGACGCAGTAGTCTTCTTTTCTCCATTCTTTCCTTCGCCTCGGCTTGCGCTTCCTCCACAATCTTTTTCTTTTTCTGGACACGCAGCTTTTCTTGATGTATTTTGAGAAGCATGTCTTGGGTTAGCGGCAAAAGATACTTTTTCACTCTGCATCCACTAATCCAATTGGGCATTTCTTCTCCGTCTAATGTAGCAAGCTTGACGGCTCCACTTGGTGATAGATCTTTAATCACCAGAGGTCCCATCCCTCGCTTTTTAAGCTTCTTAGCATGCTGTTTCAGAGTGTAAACTAGGACATAGTCCCCAACCTTAAACTCTTTAGTCCGCACATGCTTATCAAAAAATTCTTTTTGTCGCCTTTTTTGAGCGTAGATAGAAGCTACTGCTTTTAGGCGAAGCTCGTCTAGCTTTTCCAGGTCATCTATTCTATCAGAAAGCTCGTGCCCTGTCCACTCTAGATCCTTAGCCACCCTTAAGGTTGAAATCAAGAATTCTATTGGTAAGATAGCATTTAGCCCAAAAACCATGTTATATGGGGTCGTTCCTATTGATGTTTTATATGCTACCCTATATGCCCATAATGTTGAATGCAACTTCTGGTCCCAGTCAGTTCTCGACTCAGATACAATCTTCGTAAGGACCGTGCATATGGTTTTGTTTGTTGCTTCAGCTTGTCCGTTTGCTTGTGGATGATACGGGGCTGATTTCCTATGGATTACCATGAATTCATCTAGAAGGATCTCTATCACTTCATTTATAAAATGTGTGCCTCGATCACTCACAATTTCTATTGGCAATCCATATCGTACAAAGACGTATTCATATAGAAATTGTGCCGTGGTCCTGGCATCTGCTTTTTGAGTTGCCTTTGCTTCGACCCACTTTGTTAGATAGTCTGTAGCCACAACGATGTATTGTGCATGAGTCTTATATGCAGGAGGTGAAATGGGTCCGACATAATCAATCCCCCATTTTGCAAAAGCTCTTGCCCCCATCATTGGTCTAAGCGGCATATCATCTCTTTTAAGTGGTACTTTGGTCCGCTGACAGTCATCGCACCGTTTAACGTATTCCTCAGCGTCCATATGTAATGTTGGCCACCATATTCCTGCGGCTAAGACAAGTTTTGCTGTCTTATCACCTGAGAAATGGCCTCCACCTACTCCTCCATGAGCTTGCTCTAGGATTATCACATACTCAGACTCTGATGCGCAAATCCTAAGCTGGTTGTCTTTACCTCTCTTATAGAGTTGATCTCCTATTAAAGCGTAATCTCTAGCTTCTGTCTCTACAGATTTCTGACGAGCTTTTGACGTTCCTTCTGGGAAAGTTCTATTTGTGAGATATTCAACAATATACTGACTCCATTCTGGAGCGATCATTATCTGATATAATGTCGAATACTCTGCTGGCGGTTTTGATGAACATACAATACATACAGTGACATATTCATGTACGCTTTCTTTCATTCCTGGCCAATAGACTCCCAATTGTAACAAATTCCTATATGTGTTCCTTCTTGAACAATGAAATGCACATTCCTGAACATGTGCTTCGCGCAGATATATATTATATTCCTCAGGATTGATGCATAGTCGTAAAACATGATCATTTCCCAATTGATACAACCTTCCTGCAACCAATTGAAGATTCTTGGATTGCTGAATAGCAATATGTTTCTGGTTGTATTCTCTTCTATCGAACTCTCCTCCATAGGTTAATAGGTTAACGACATTTTGAGACCACTTCGGTATCATTTCTATGTTGAACAAGTACGCGTCTGGCATGTCGTCATCTACTCCTATAGGGTCTTCTCCATTCGTCAATCGCGAAAGATGATCAGCTCTAAGATGTGTTTTTCCTTTCTTTACTACTACCGTGAAGTCGAATTCCAGTAAGATAATGAACCATCTCACTATTCTCCCGGTATTGCATGGTTTATTCACTAGGTAGAGCAAGGCTTGGTGATCCGTAAAAAACACAAACTTGTTGGCTAGAAGATAATGCCGAAATTTCTTCACAGCATATATCATTCCTAATCCTTCTCGCTCTGTTGTGGTGTAATTCTTCTCTGCATTGTTGAGCTGTCGACTGGCGTAACAGATAGGAAAATCCATGTTTCCTTCTTTGGCTGAGCCAGAATGCATCCTATTGCATATGCCGAAGCATCTATATGCACATGGAATATCTTCTCCCAATCTGGTGATTTCAAGACTGGAGCAGTAATGAGTGCCTCTTTCAATTTCTTGAACGATTCCTCACACTCCTCTGTCCATTCAAAGTTCACTATTAGCCTGTAAAGTGGTTGGCCTATTATAGCGTACATGTAAATGAATCGTCTATAATATCCGCAATGTCCCATAAAGCTCTGTACTTGTTTCGCATTGGTTGGTCTAGGCATATCCACTATAACTTTTATCTTCTCTAAATCCGTGGATATTCCGTTTTGTGAGACAATATGTCCCAGAATTCTGCCCTGTCGGACCATAAACACACATTTCTCAGGATTGAGACAAATGCGATATGTCCTACATTTCTCAAATACTTTTCTTAGGTGTTCTAGATGCTCATCTCTCAGAAGAGAATGTACACATAAGTCATCCATGTATATTTTTAGAAACAACCTTAAGTATTCTTTGAAAGCATGCGTCATCAGCCTCTGGAAGGTTGCCGGAGCATTGGTTAGACCAAAAGGCATAACCCGATAAGCATAAATTCCCCACTCTGTTGCAAAAGCTGTTTTACGTTGATCTTCCAGTGCTATGGCTTGCTGGTTATATCCTGAAAAACCATCAAGAAAAGAGTATGCTGTTTTCCCTGATACACGCTCTAGAACATGATCAGTTATCGGCAGGGGATAATTGTCCCTGATTGTTGCAGCATTCACTTTCTTTAAGTTGACACACACTCGGAGTTTTCCGTTCTTCTTGGGTACTACCACAATCGGAGATACCCAATCGGTGTGTTCAATCTCGTATATGAATTCAGCTTCCATTAGCTTATCTATCTCTTCTTTGATTCGCTTAGAAAATGTATCATTATATGTGTATGGTCTCGTCTGCTAGGCTTTGTGTCTTGTTTTAGTGGGATTGTGTGTTGGCATATCGATGGGTCAACTCCCTTTAAGTCCTTATAAGACCATGCAAACACATCCCTATACTCTCTGAGAAGACTCAAAAGTCTCTCTTCCTCGTCGGGAGACAAATCTGCGGCTATGTACACCGGTCTAGGTGTCTCACCTGGAGCTGCTAAATCAACTTTTTTTGCATCCTCCGGTCCGTCATAAGATTCGTTCTCCTTTCTCTCTCGAATGGGTGGGGTTAATACCACCTTCCTATCCTCTATTGTGAATTTCCTATAGTGAGAGGGAACATCCATGTTTTCCTTGATTTTGGCGTTTTCGTCCTCTCCACTCTCAATTTCTGTTGTCCAAACTTCTTTCAGAGTTTTCTTGAGCTCTCTGTACTTGTTTCTACGTTCTAGCTTGGACTCCGTGTGTTCTCTGTTGCGCTTGTTCTTTTCTGATTTTTCAGTTTCAGTTTTCGTTCCATTTCTTTGAACTTGATTTCTTGAGCCTCTTTTGTCTTTTCGTAAGCTCTTTTGATCATTGCCTCTCATTCTTCCAGAAATCTTATCCTTAACACAATCTTCCGCCTTTACTAGCATTAGGAATTGATTTTTTCCTCTTATTCTAGGCATCGGATTGGTTCTAACCCCCTTTGTTTTTTTCTTTGCTCTATAGCGTTTCTGGCGTTGTTTAGTTCGGTTCGAAAAATCATACAATCGGACATCCGTTATAGTTTCTTCGTTTCCGCTTGAATTGTCCGTTGACTCGTTGTCTGCTTCATTTCCCCACTCTGGATGATCGGGAATGTCGTGAAACACCTCTTCTTCATCTTCCTTTTCCAGTGTATCGTTCTTTTCAGTTTCTTTTTCGAGTACAGTTCTCAACATGAAGTACGGAACCACGTCGTACCCGTCCTTGTCGCAAAATTTCGTTGTGGGACCATCCGGAATTGCACAAACATCTAGGGTTGCTAGAATGTGTGTCCATTCTAATGGTTCAAGTGTGTCCTCTGGGAAGGGTTCTCCTATATAAGTTTCGTCTTCGATGGCCCTTTCTAAAACATATTCTTCTCGCCTCAGACTTCCACATTTCGAGGCTCCACACATCCATAACTCCTTGGGCTTACCTAACCAAGCTGGAAATTCGGATCCCGCCAAAGTAGCTGAATCAAACTCCTCTACCGGTGTTCGGTTCACATCTTTGTAGCTATGGTCTCTCAGGTTCACACGTGTAGTGGTTTCCATATTTCTCAGGTATATGTGATCGTAGCCCCAATCTTGGACCATTTTCAACTGTCTCATGAATGGTCTTCCCAATATGATATCATAGTTATTCTCCTTGCCAAAATCGACAATAGCAAAAGTATGTTCGTATTCAATGCCGCAAGAAGTCACTACGACTTTCTCTAATAACCCCATAGGTTTCTCCATGTGTCCATCTGCTAATTGGAGTTTCAACCTAGTCTTCCTTATTGCTGGTTTCCCCCATTTTTTCCAGATTTCTTTTGTAGCAATGGCTACCCCAGCTCCGCTGTCTAGTATTGCCATCGTGTTCACTCCTTGGAATTCAACTGGTAAGGTTGTATTCCCCTCTTCACCTTCGCAATACTCTCCGACCTTGTTTAAGGGTACAGGCTTAGCGTTCTTTTGTGGTTTACTCAGCTCTTGTATACCCTCTTGCAGTCTCGATGTTGGGTCTTTTATCCCAAATTTCTCCAAGCATTTTCCTACAGTGGTCCACATATGTGGTCTTAGCCTCAAAAGCTCAGCTAGAGTGATAGTGCATGTCACTGGTGTTGACAAGATCTCTATCAATCCTTGCGAGTCCATGACTTTTTCTGATGAGATTCTTCGTGAGGGAAGTGCTCTAGTCTCGGATTTTGCTTCATACTCTCCTAAGTATGAAGGTAAGGTATTCAGTGAGTGAGGTTTTCTCTCCATTGTTCTAACAGAGCCCCCATCTCCCCAGTAAGATTGCAGATCCAAGTCCACTTGAGATCCTGCCTCAAATTCCACTATGGGAGGATTCCTGATGTCCTTTTCCCAATTTGTCTGATTAGCTTGGCGACTTAGCTCGTTTGCAAAGTTTGCCTCTCTCACTTGTTTCCAAAATTCATTGTAATCCTCATCTCTTCCGTAAGACCTCTGTATGACTGGATGAAAACTCACTATCTCCTGATCGGTTGTGTTCAATACTATGCGGTCATCCTTGTGTGTATTTTCAGGCTTTTGTGCACTGGGAGTCTTTTCAGCTACCCGTGAAATGATAGTCTCCTGCTGAATTGGGTTTTCCGTTCCACAATTCATTGTTTCTCTTGGTGGTTCTAATAAGGCTTGTGCAGTCTCGATCATTCTCTGGCACATTTCAAGTCTCTGATTTTCCAATTCTGCGTTTGGGTATGTCATCCACCTCTGTTCTTGTGTTTGGTTGTTCTTTAACCTAGCTTCGTAAGCTCTCATCAGTGCGTCGAATGGTTCGTGTACTTTGTCGACTAGCACTGATCCCCCTAAGCTTAAGCTCGTTGTTTCTTTGATACTCTTTTGTTTCGTTCTTTCAGGGCTCATCTCCTGTTTCCCATTTTGACTCTCAAGTTTTTCTAATCTATCTTTAGTTCGCTTTGGTTCCTCAGCTAGAATAGCGTCTTCACGTTCTTTTCTCAACTTCATGCATGCTATTCTAGCTTTCCATGTGTTTATCTGACTCCGCGGTCCTTGACTAACCACTTCAGTCGCTAACTTTTCATTCTCAGGTTCTCTAGTGGTTTTCTTAGCTTGATCTCTAGTAACAACTTGCGTTGGTATCAGAGTTTCATTTTCAGACCCACTGTTGGTAGGAATAGTTTCTAGCATATTCAATGTCGTCTTTTGCACTTTGTTTGGATTCTTTAAACAATCCTCAATGAAGTGAGTAACCCCACACTCAGTGCAATAAGCGTTAATTCTAATGATTTCCGTATGTGGACAAACATTCATCAGATGGTCACCTCCACACTTGTAACAGGGTCCTAGTGCTGGTCTTGGTCCCATTTGATTCGTCCTTTGTGGATAGGATGGTCTTTGTCCTGTTAACCCTCCATGAGCTATGAACATCAATGTTCTTGCGTCCAAATTGTATCTCTCTTCATCAGAAGCACTTATAACTGTTGGTATTCCAACAATCCCAATCATGCCCCATGGTTCTGGTTGTTTGGGTTCTTCTAGTGGGTAATACACAGTTGGAGACATGTGTGCACCAGATTCTTCATAATAGGCTTGAACAGGCACTAAGGCTTGTTCTTCCTGATTCTCTAAGGTTGGTGCATATCTAATGCCCACTGGTCTTGCTCCTGGTAAAGGTGGTTGTTGTCCCAATACCGGTTGTGGTCTTTCTATCCCCATAGGTCCTGGTACATTTCCCGTTGGGTATCGAGGTACTGGATGTACTTGAGGTGGTGCTAATTGAGCAGGAGGTGCATACTGACGCTCCCTTACATACCCTTTGTTGTAATAGCACTCCTTTGTTGGATGGTTTGTCCATTTTTGTTCAATAGCACACCATTTCAGTGTTTTTGGCAATGGTTTTTGGTATGGTGCCATCCTTTTTAGAGCATCTTCTATCATTTGCTCTACATTTGGCATGGTTGTTGTTTGAACATTCTTTTTAGTGGTAGTCTCGCTCGCTACGGAGGAGGAGCTACTGGATGCAAAATCTGTATCCGCTGACACCTCTCCATAAACTTTACAGTTATCCACTAAGTACAATGCTTCTCTCGTTACTTGCTCGAAACTTGTACAAGCTTTCAAGTGCAAGTCATTCTTGAGAGTGTCGTTTCTCAGTCTCTCAATAAAGAGAACAGATAGTCTGTCATCTTGTGGTCGTTCATGTACTGGACATCTCTCAATGTATTGTTTGAAGCGAAGTGAAGCTTCCTTCACTTTTTCGTGTTCTCTCTGTTTAAAAGCATATATTTGTGAGACCGTATTGTGCTTAATCCCTCGTTTTGAGAATTCCTCAGCAAACTCTCTTAGCAAATGGTCAATGTCCTAGAATCCCCCTATGTTCAGTGGTTGAAACCATGTCAATGCCGTACCTTCCAGAGTAAGACCAAATCCCTCGTATTGTGTATGGAAATCGGTTATCTGCTCAGCTCTTAAGACTTGCTTAAAGAGTGACACATGTGCATACGGATCTCCTGAACCACCATACTTCTTTGGCATACACTTGGCTACTTGAGATGGTCTCATACGTCTATGGTCTGCTACCAATCTCATTGCTCCTGTGTCCCGGCTAAAGCTTTCTCTAGCATCATGGACTTCATGGGTTACCCTTGTCGTTTCCCCTGCCCTGAATCTACTACTAGGAGGTAAATGTGATGGTTCCACTTCGAACCTTGGACCTGGAGTGGTATATGTGGGGATTGGAACTGCACTACCTCGATTCGTATCCATTGACTCTCTAGAATGTAGTGATCCCATTGGTCCGGGCTTCGAGTACTGAGGTTGAATGAACGAGTCAGCAGCCTGAGTTCTTTGTCCTCCTGTCGTCATTGGGTTTTGCACTCCATTTGTTGGTGCTGGTCTTTGTGAGCTAGAAGTAACATAATACTGATGTAGTGGTCCCCCAAAGTATGTATATCCTTCTAATTCTTTCTTGCCCATTGTTGAGTATTGCCTCCCATACTTGTCGTAAGCAGCAATTTTCACTTCCGATCCCTCTGTGTAGGTGAAGACATAAAGTATTTTTTGGTCTGTCAACTCTCCGGTGTAGGGTTCTTCACATCTATAATAGAGATCTTGCTCCCCATTATTATATTTGTATAGCCCCACATAGATGTTATCAGTGTTGATCCTTGTAGTTTCATTCTCTCTTCTTAACCTCGCATCAGGGAAGTTCATTATTGGTGCTTTCTCCTCAAGTTCTTCATCTACTTTGGCTTTGGTGCCCATCAATCCCCACTTGTCCACAATGTTAGGGTTTAGGACTACCAAGTACATGGTACCCTCGTCATCTAGATATCTATCTCCGCTATAGCTCACAGGCACTAAGTCCTTGAACTCACCAGGTCTATCTTCTATCTTCACACAATAGCGGTCCATTCCATCCTTGTAGATCTTGGCACCTTGCTCATTGTCGTACTGATATTTTATGAACAATAGCTTCATTGTGGCGGAAGGGTTTGATGATCCAGCTGCCATATTTTCTCTGTTGTTCAGGTTCAGGTGTTCCACGTGTTCGGTGAAAATCTCGTAAGATCTCTCCGAAGAAGTATCAGAGACACTTCCTTCAAAGATCGGCTCTAATGGTTGCACCCAACTTTGGTTTACACTTCCCTCGGTTGATATGACACTTGCTGGTTCCCCTTGTTTTGGTTGGTTATTCTGGAGGTTCTTGCCCGATCTCAAATTCATCAATTCCCCTAAAGGACTTGAACTTTTCCATCTCGGCAATTTGTTTTCCTCAAGTTTTTGTGGTCAGAATTGATCCAAACTGATTGATACTTTGTCAATTGTTTAATCTTGTCAGTTGGACAACTTCTGTTTCATCAAGTGAGAATTTTGTTGCAGTTATGCTGAAAAAGGCATTATACGTGTATGATGTCTTTTTTCACAGATTTAGACTATTTTGGTTATGCTCACTCTCAGTAGCCCCCTTATGCTCTGTCCACTCACAAAATTTAGTTTGAACTCTGTTTGAGCAAGTTATGGCTAATTTAGGCTTTTCTTGGCAATTTTCCGCTTTTGACTTGTTTTGGGTCAATTGTGATCCAAATGGGATGAAACTTGAAATATAACCTCTAGACAGCTATTACAATGGATCTGTGTTGGCAAAGTATCAAAATTTGTCCAAAATTAGGTCAAAGACATCATACGCGTATGATGTCTTTTTCATCAATTTGGGTCAAAACTTGATATTTACGCTTCCTACAGTGCTTGTAACAATCTTGTCAAGTCAGATATAAAAAATAAGCAGTGGATGTGCCAAAAGACATTATACGCGTATGATGTCTTTTGTCCCAGATTTTGACTATTCTTGGTTTTAAGCCTTCTCCAATGTTTACAATTGAGTTTCAAGTGTTTTTGTCAGGTTTGAATGTAAAAACAAGATTTGAATCCAAAATTTCCTGTTCTTTGCGTTTCTTGGACTCCGACTTGTCTTTTTGGGTTTCTTTGAGTGTTAATGCTCTTGTTTTAAGTTGAAATTAGGGTATAACCCCCCTTTTGAACACTCTAGTAAAGTCAAAATTTCTGTTTTGGTCTTTGTTTGGTCACTTAGACATCATACGCGTATGATGTCTAAAGTTGCAGATTTCCAGTTTTTTGGCACAGAATCCTTCCTAAAGCTTTCTCTAGTGCTCAGCAACTCCCCGATACACAGAAAATTTCTCTGACTTTTGTTTATTGCAAGTTTCACTACTAACTCGACGGTTTAGTGATCTAACATGCAATCAACCATATCAAGCAAATACTCCAATGATTACTAGCTCTAGATTAGGATCAAATGGAGTCCTACCTAAGCTATTCCTAATCATAAAATGGGTTTGGTAATTGTGATTTTAAAGAGATCCACTGCCACTCACGGACTAGCAAATTCTTCTTCTATCAACAACTACTCAACACCAACAAAACAACAAACAAATCTAAGCTAAACTAAAAATACTGTCAACACGGAAGACCCAGGAATACCCCACTTCCTAGTATCTCTCGAGATCTTCGGAGTCCACCACTCCTAGATCTTTTCTAACTAAAGTATACAAAGTAGTTTATACGACTCACCTCGTAGGATTAGTCTAAGGTCACCTACTTAGGGCTCTCGTCCCTGGCAGCGGCGCCAAATGTTAAGGCGGTTACGCCGCTAGCGGAAGCTAAATAGCGAGAACTCAACCAACAACAGAATTTGTCAGACGAGGACAGAGCTTGACCCGCAGGCGCATGGAAAAAACTAGGTGGGTGTCAAATCACCTACTCGACCTTCTAATGACAATCACTACTAAGGAAATCAAATCTAAGTTCTAAAATACGCAAGTGACTGAAATCCATACTACGAACGAATGCTATACGAAACAGGATCTAGAATCATTGAATCGATCTCAAACTCAAGGGGAAGTCTATACACTAGGTAAGAACAACACCCTAAAGACTTGAACTGCAAAATCAACCTATAATCACTCCGTGCGGTAAACGCGTATGAAGACAGGCCGAAAAATACAGGTGACCGAAACTTGTTGACCCCGATGGTACTAATGCGTAGCTCTACTCGTTGTGGTTCTATAGATATGCTGCACGCTCCATTCCGACACACGAGTTGGAAGAAAACTCACACCGAAGCTCGTAGGAACTTACCACACATAGAAGCCGATAGCGCGCACTCTTGGTATCTGTGCGTAGCTCTCGCCGTTGCTAACACAATGGCGGTGTCGCTTCTCCAATGGCGGCTCTGTAGCTTGCGTAGCAAGTAGATAAGACTCTCTCTCTCTCTCTCTCTCAGACACAGTCACGGCGCTCCAAAAACTCACTTTGATTAATAAAACTGAATCTCCTTAGGTTACAAAAACATTGGCTTATATACCTCAGCCTTGGAGGTGAGAACATCTCTAACTAATTACATCAGCGAGTGAAATTACTTCGGGATTACAAGCTGGAAACTCAATTGAGTCCCATTACTTAATGAATGGCTCAATTCAAAATCAATGTCGGAAAGACATTTATTACAATCAATGGTTACAAAAATGATGAGTGTGAGCAAAAATGTGGGTGTGATCCTCTGCTGGCTCAACACTTGCCTTGGGAGCTTTGGTACCTTGGCAAGGTGGATTAGGTACTGGAGCGAACCCCCGACTGGCCCCGCGAAAGGCCTCATATGTCGTTTACGACTATGGGAAGAAGGTGGATGTATGGATATGTGGTAAAAGACAGCGTATGGATTGCATTTGCATACAGGTCCATGTGGACATTGTTTTAGAGTATTTATGCATAATAATGAGTCAGTCTGTGGCAAAGTGAGTCAGTGGATTTTCCCTTGGCAGTGAGAGATTTTTTGTCAGTGTTTATGAGCACTTTGGTTGAAATTGTCACTTGAGATATTGTCCAAATACAAACGAAACTCTGCCAAAATTTTGTCAAAATCCTTTGGAAGAAATTGAGAGAGTGAAGATGGTAGAAAGTTCAACTCAAGTCACACAGATTGTTGGAGAGAAGCTAACCAGAGAGAACTACAGCATATGGTCTTACAGGATGGAGAACTTTATCATGGGCAAAGGTTTATGGGATTATATTACAGGTGAACAAGAGTGTCCCGAGGTTGGTTTGGAACCAAATAGAGAGAATGTTGAAGCACATAAAACATGGCAAGCAGGAGTAGAAGCTTACAAGAAGTGGATCGAGAATTCAAGGAAAGTGATGCATTGGATTTCACTATGCATTAGTGACTTCTTTATACCACATGTGAAGAAGGCTCAATCTCCAAAGGAAGCATGGGAGATACTAGCAAGAATGAACAGCTCCAATACAGGACCACGAAAAGTTCACTTGAAGCAAAGGTTACATTGTGTATTGCGAGGAAATAGATCCATATCAGATTATGTGACAGAGATAAAGCAAATACAGGAAGATCTTGCGAGCATTAATGTTGAAGTTCCAGATGATGACTTAGTTTCAGTGACATTGAATGGTTTGGGACTGGAATACAAGTCATTGGATACATCTATATCTGTTCGAGGACACATGCCTGATTTTGAAGAGTTAGTAAACCTTTGTTTGCAAGAAGAGGTGAAGTTAGGCAAGTCAGGTCCTTCTACATCAAATAACAATTCCAGAGATCAGGTTTTTTACTCTAGAGGTCGTGGAAACAATAGAGGTGGAAGAGGAAACTATGGTCGTGGAAACAATGCTGGAAGAGGTCAATGGCAAAACCAACAAAGTCAAAGTTATAATGATTATAGCCAAAGAGGCAGGGGGAGAGCCCAAACTCGTGGACGTGGAGGTGGACGATTTGTACATCCTCAAAGAGATGGATATTGTAACAGATGTGGCATTTATGGTCACTTTGAAAGAGAATGTTACACAAGGATAAATCAAAATCGTGATCGTAGTGGAAGAGGTTGAGGTTATGGCAGACATGGAGGAAACTTTGCTGGATACAATCCTCATGATCAAAATATATATGACAATAGATCGAGTGTACATTTATTTCCTATGGAGCATGTTGTTGGAAGCATGGTGGAGCCACATCATACACATGATTGGTATTTAGATAGTGGTGCCACAAATCATATGACATATCATGGTGAATGGTTTGACACAAAAGAGAAATTAGAAGAGGATGAGTTTGTCGCTACAGGTGATGATACTCTGCATCGGATTACACATGTTGGTTCAGTTCCATTGCTAGAAAAAGACGGGACATACAACACATTGGGAGATGTTCTATATGTGCCTTCAATCACAAAGAATTTAGCATCAGTTGGACAAATGACAGATCAAGGGCTGCAAGTCCGTTTTAATCGTTATGGCTGCTTCATAGAGGAGTTTCACAAAGGCAGACCAGGCAAGATATTGGCACGTGGAAGAAAGAAAGGTTGCTTGTTCTCATTGGAAGCTGGAGATCCATGTTTACACAGTGGTATGTATGCAAACAAATCAGCCACTCAAGATAATTGGGCAGAGTTATGGCATAAGAGGATTGGTCATGTCAATTTTAGAAGACTAAAGCATATGCAATCAAATCAAATTGTACGTGGATTACCAAAGTTTGGCAGATTGATTTTTGATCATGTTTGTGAAGCTTGTCAATTTGGAAAGCAATCTCGTTTACCATTTCCAAAGAGGGGGAGAATTAGCCAAAGTCCTTTGGAAATTTTTCATTCAGATATTTGGGGACCTTGTGATCATGCTACACCAAATGGTTGTCGATATTTTATCACATTTACGGATGATTACAGTAGAATGACATGGGTTTACTTTCTAAAGGCAAAGTCAGAGGCATTTGAGGTATTCTTCGAGTTCAAAGTTATGGTTGAGAAAGAGAATGGTTGTCAAATTAAATGCCTACGTACAGATGGAGGGGGAGAGTACATGTCACACAATTTTGATGATTACTTACGTGAACAAGGCATAAGAAGATAGATTACTTGCAGATACACACCACAACAAAATGGAGTTGCTGAGAGAAAGAATAGAGTCATAGCAGAGATTGCAAGAGCCATGATGAATGAGATGAATATGCCATTAACATATTGGGTTGAAGCAGTTCATACAGCAGTACACATTATGAATCGAACACCAACAACTGCTATTCATGAAATTTCACCTTATGAGAGACTTTATGGGATCAACCCAACAATTTCCTACATGAAAGTTTTTGGATGTGTTTGCTATGTTCATGTGCCAAATGAAGCAAGAAAGAAGATGGAGCCAAAGGCAGTGAAGTGTGTATTCTTGGGCTACCCAGTTGAAAAGAAAGGTTACAAGTGCTATGATCCTACGACAAGACAAGTTTATGTCAGTAGAGATGTCAGATTTTGTGAGCATGAACCATGGTATAAACCAAAGCCAGTGATGATAGAAGATGAGTATGAAGAGCAAGAGAATGTGCGTCATGTTGTTGATAAGCCATGACCATCAACAAAAACTATTTCAGGACCACATATGGCAGAGGAGAGTACAGGAAGTGTCAACCCATGGAGCGGTCATTTGCGAGATAAGAAGCAAGACGAGAAAGGCAAGAAGAAAGTGGTTGAAGAGAGTTCTGGAGATGAAAGCCTCGATGAAGAGCATGGTTTACCACATTTGAGGACACCTGGCAGTAAGCATATTGAGAAATGTGTACCCCCATATGCAAGAGTTGAAGAGAAGAGTGCACCACATTTGAGAAGATCAGAGAGGGTGCGTTATCTAGTTGATAGATTGACATACAACGGTTACATGCGTACACATCATGCATACATGGTTTCACGTGTGCAACATAAAGAGCCTACATGTTTTCAAGAGGCAATTGGAAAATCAGAATGGGAGTCAGCTATGGATGATGGGATGGATGCTCTTGTGAAGAATGACACTTGGGATTTGGTTCGCTTGCCAAGTGGAAAGAAAGCAATTGGTTCAAAATGGGTATACAAAGTCAAGTGCAAGTCAGATGGTAGTGTGGAAAGATACAAAGCGAGGATTTTTGCTAAAGGTTATGCACAAACAAAAGGTCTTGATTATGATGAGACATTCAGTCCAGTTGCAAAGATGACAACAGTCAGATTGGTGATAGCAATGGCAAGTATGTTCGGTTGGAAGTTACGACAAATGGATGTGGATAATGCATTCTTGAATGGTGACTTGGAAGAAGAAGTTTATATGATACAGCCAGAGGGTTATCAACATCCAGAGTTTCCATATTATGTGTGTAGGTTGAAGAAAGCATTGTATGGTTTGAAGCAAGCATCTAGAGCTTGGTGTGAAAAGATAACCAGATTCTTGAAGAAGATTGGATTTAAATAGTCTACTGCTGATCACTCATTGTTTTTGAAGCATGTTGATGGAGAGATCGTCGTTATTGTTATCTATGTTGATGACTTGATTCTCACTGGAAGTCATGATGAGCAAATTTTGCATGTCAAGAAGAGTTTGTTGAGAGAATTCAACATGAAGGACCTTGGTGAGTTGAGATATTTCTTGGGAATTGAAATTGTCAATACATTATTAGGAATTTGGATGATACAAAGACAATACGTGTTGGATATGCTTGAGAAGTATGGAATGACAGCGTGCAAACCGGTTGATACACCTCTTGATCAAAATGTGAAGTTGTTTGATGATGGACATTACATTGAGGATGTCACTATGTATCGCAAGATGGTTGGAAGCCTTATTTACTTGACAATAACAAGGCCAGATTTGAGTTATGCAGTGGGTGTTGTGAGTCAATTCATGCAAAAGCCATGTAAAAGTCATCTTGATGCAGTGAGACGGATTATGAGATATGTGAAAGCCATTGTCAGTTATGGAATGTTTTATGAAAAGAATGGGAAGCTTTGTCTTAATGGTTACACAGATGCAGATTGGGCAGGAGATTTTATGGATAGAAGATCTACAAGTGGTTATGCATTTTCCATTGGCAATGGTATGATAAGTTGGAGTAGCAAGAAGCAATCAACTGTAGCATTATCAAGTACAGAAGCTGAATATCGTGGAGCAGCTTTGGCAGCATGTGAAGAGTCATGGTTGAGAGTACTTATGGTAGACTTTGGTTTTGACTATCTTGATAGTGTCATTATATATTGTGACAATATTAGCAGCATCATGTTGGCAAAGAATCCAGTCTACCATGCTCGCACTAAACACATTGAGGTACATTATCACTTCATTAGAGAAAAAGTTTTGGCAAATGAGATTGATTTGGTGTATGTGAAGACAAATGATCAAGTTGCAGATATATTCACAAAAGCTCTTGGAAAGGAGAATTTGTGCTACTTTCGTGAAGCATTGGGAATCCATCATATGCAAGCTCACTCTGAGCTTGAGGGGGAGTGTTAAAGAATATGTCCATTGTGCTATGGGCGGTTGGACATTGACTATACTATGTTGTAAATATACTTTGGATAATAGTTCAAAAGAGAAGAAGAGAAGAGCAGCTCGTTGAATGGCTGCTGGAGGGTAACGATTGTGTGTGTGTGTGTGTCTCGATGTGTGTTGGCGTGTGTGCGTAGTCTTCTTTTCTACCTTCTCCATCACCTGCGCACTCTACAGAATAAGAGCTTGGATAATGCCATTGTGGAGTGTAAGCCCTTGGTATAATTGGGGGTGTGGGAGCTACGTGGGCATGAAGTGCGACAGGTACATAGGCTTGATGCACACTTGTAGGTATTGTTGGGGGCACTATGCTACTAGGTAGTGGTGCATTGCTAACAAACGAGGCCCAAGGTGTACTTTTTGTACTCATCACCGGAGTCGGTATTGTAGCCGTAGTGTCTCCGAGAGACACATGAGCTAGATTTGGAATAATAAAACTACTACTTGTGGGTTCCGACTATACCGAAACTTTAGGCGACATAATATATGAAGGGTCCATTGGACTCACTGAAGGAGTTTCCATTTGTGATAGTGTTGGTTGTCTGGCCTTGACCGTATCCAAGAATCTCATAAGGCCCGTTGAAGGAATGTTAATGCCTCGGTTTTGCCTCTCCGACTGGATGATGCTATGGATGACATTGCAGACCATCTGTTGCTACTCCTCTAGACTTGTGGCACTAGAAGTAGATTGTACAACTTCTAACCAACCTATATGGTATGTGTAACCCGTGTACAGGTCAATCAAGGTTTCAGTTTGTAGGTCATATTCCCACTTTTCGTTGAGAAATAACCATTTTTAGGCTTGGTGTACTAGAGGTTTCCCTTGAGACCCACATTGCCTACTAACTCAAGAGCACTCGATTGCTCAATTGCTATGACTGTTGTCCCAGGGGTCTTTCTCTTCATTCCTCGGTGTTGTTCTAGGAAAATCTCCATTTTCCTTTCCCTAGCCGCTTGCATATAGCGCTCAACTTCTTGCACCTCCGCAAGAATCCTATCATCGGGTAGTAGAACTTAGTGGGGTGATTGCTTTGCAGGGTCTTCCATGAAATCAAGGGGCAGGATATTGACGTGGACACTCTTGGGGAGTATAGTCTCCCCCTGAGATACCAAAGGCGAATCTACCTCTCCCTCACCTTCGTGAGTGAGTAGCTCTACTAAAGGTTTCTATAAAGCGACTAAACAAACTAGATCCAGGCTATGGGGCCCAGACAGCTACGTTTTGTTTTACTTGCTCGGGGTTTGGTATAGGATATTCTTACATAATATCATAGTCAGATGAAGAGTCACTAGCCGCTATGTTTGGGTCTTGGGTTGTACTACCTGGGTCCCCACTGAGGGCCCGGAACCTAAGGTAGGTGGGTATTGAGAGCCCGCGTAAGTCGAAGTGCTCGCTAGTTTCTCAGCTTCTAGCACACGACCAGAGCACAGATGCATTTGCCTTTTGGCACCCTACAAGCATCGACGAATACCCTCGAAGGTTAACCGCTTGATTTTTTGGGCATTTTGCACCCCGTTTTCACTCGTTTTTTGATGTTTTTTAATGTCTTTTTGCGACTGGTTTTTGGATTAGAGCGTGTGATAGCTCAAAACAAGCCTGTCACTCAAGGGATTGTGGTGTGTTTTACAGAATAGTGTTTGGTTACTCGAAGCTCCGATGGTCCTCAAAAGGGTCGATTTTTACTTACGCGTGAGGCTAAAATAAGTAAGTCCAAAGGGTGACTGAGGCCTGAGCCTGGGCTTGGGGAATGTTCTCGATCACGGTCCTTCCATTTAAATAAATAATTTTTTTAAAATTTTAAATCTTTTAAATTTTTGGAGGATACGCCGCGATCGCGCCACACGCGCACACACACACACACACACACCTAACCTACCTACTTGAAACTAACAGAGATATCGTTACACACTGTTTAACGCAGTACTACAACAACTAATTAACTAACAAATCTACTTACTGCACCTTACAAATCTAACATTATAGATCTAATACATTAAATTTAACACCTTATCAATAGAAAACAGTACATTGCAACAAAAGAATCTAACGCCTTATTAACAGAAAACAATACACTGCAGCAAAAACAAAGTTCACAAATCCTTCTCAACAGCCACACACCTTCTTTCTCTACCTTTCCTACATCTCACATTGCACCACAAAGCAGCATAGAGTGCTATTCGAGCTTAGTGCAGGACATCTCCCCGGCAACGGTGCCAAAAATTTGCGCATCTGTCCCATATGTCAAAGCAAGGGACTTGCCGTACACTGTGCACGAGCCACAAATGACTGCAAGCACACAACCAGATTAATCTAGCAAGCTCAAGAGAGCAAGGGCGTGTCACTCACTGCCCTATGCTGGCCTTTATGGAGGATTCCTTGCTGCGAAGAAGAGGGAGCTACCGCCGTGCCACGCTCAACCGCCTTGCCGCCGCCGTGCCGTCGCAATGCTTGATCACACACACACACACACACACACACACACACACACACACACAAGGAGATGAAGAAGAAGATGGAGATGGAGCAAGAGCACTCTTCAATTGCACAAATGAGAGAATGAGTGATTTTTAGGTTTAGGTGACTTTTAAATGAACTCACCCATTCACACTTGGGCGCCCATGCTTAGCCAACTAACCCTTGAATGTTCTAGTTAGAGTGTACCTCTCATCGGCGATCACTCTTACACTTTTCCTATTGGACTGACAAGCCCGGCCCATGACTACTAGAAGTGGATGTTGGTGGTTAACATTGAGCTAGGAGGGGGCCACTTGGCATGATCTAGGCCACTACCCTCAGCCTAATCTCATGGCCAGGAACCTCAAGCTTGCTTTTAACAAGCAACTGTGATTCTTTAATTACAAGCATCAAGCACGATCAAGATAGCACATGCAACATGGTCATCCATGTTAGGCCAAGGGCTAGAGTCCAAAGGCCAATCTAAACTGAGCTTGAGGAGGATGCCTATATAAAGGGCAGAGGTTGGGCGGAGAGATGGGGAAAGAAAGTCATGGAACTATTTCTAGAAAAGGTGGTGCATGAATGCTCTATCTATCTTGCGCTCTTGAGGACGAAGGTGGATTGGGCATGGCCACTTCGAGGGAGAAGGAGCAACAGGTTGACCACCACCATATCGCGAGGGGCTGTACCCATTGTGTTCTTGCTGGGAAAGAGACCAACTTTCGACACAATACCTCTTCCTCTCAAGCCATGTGGCAAGCATGATGATAAGATTCCCTCTCTGTTGCACTGCCAAAAGGCGCTATCGCTTGAAGTTTGTTTGTTTCTCACTTGGACGTCCAAGAAAAGCCCGTTTGGGGTATTTTAAAAAAAAAACGATCTCAAGGGAGGGTGCCCACGGCATCCCCCCACTTTCTCTCTTTGAGCATAATCTTGGCAAGCTACCAAGTGATGATAACAGAGGCAAGCAAAAGCAAATTAAAAGTCTCGAATCTTTGAAAATTTAGAAAATTTCAGAGAATTTTGAGAGTTTCAAAGTATCTATCTCTTCAATATTCTTTATTCGTTGACGTTTGTGACTACCAAAAGGACATGAACAAGCCATACAAGCCGGTCGCTGCTAGCTACACATATTTGTTATCTACAAGTTGACGGTTTCTAGTCATCGAGGTAGACACTTTCTTTTTTATGGGCTTTCTAATAACGGCGAGGTTCATGATTGTGGGTGGTGATTATTGCAGTTCGCGGTTGACGTCAAAGATTGTCTATGATTGGATAATATCGAATTAGCAAGGCTAATCAATTTTGTTTGTGGTTGCTCATAGCCGGTTCAAGTTTGGTTTAAGTGGGTGACCTTCTCTCTAAGGTACATCTTTTCTCTGGCTAGCACAACACATTACACCATGGATTCAAATATTGACATGCAGCATACATTTGATTTTGAAGACTGGGTCAACACCTATATTATCTCTGAGATATTGTGGGCCTTTCAAAATACTTAAGCAAGTTGGTGACCGAGCCTGCAAACTCTTGTTACTTGCACACTCTCGTATTCATCCGGTATTTCATGTAACTCGTTTACATAAATGCTTGGATGGGGATGACAATGTCATTGACCAAAAAATTTTGGTTGATTTAATTGAACCTTCAGTCCAACCGCATGAGCCTGAACAAATCTTACACTATATCATGATTTACGTACTCGTCATCATGTGCATCGTGAAGCTTTAGTCAACTGGAAAGCCCGACCTGAAGAAGGTGCCACTTGGGAAAACATTACCGTTCTTAAGAAGAAATTTCCTACTTTTATTTTTGAGTACAAAAACACTTCTCCAAGGGGGGAGTAGAGGACCACCGAACCGCAACCTCGCCTAATACTAGAGTCGATACGACTGCATGTAGATCGAGAGAGTGAGCCAATGGATGTAGGTTGGGAGAGTCTCTCACCTATTTTCTTGCATATAGTAGTAGTTTAGCTAGTAGGATCCACTTATTGGCACATTCACCTTTAAATGGGAGGTTGTTGAGGTAAAGGCAAAGTGCCTTTTCCCGAGGCCGGACATCCGATGTCCAGTCGCCCACTACATACACTTCCCTTATCTTTGCACATATAAAGAATAAAGAGCTCCTCATTTGAAGCTTGCTCCACCCACACGACATTGTGTTGCTTCTTCCCCTTTCGCATGCACGCATGCATCCGGGCATTGCGCACTTTCACCCGTAAGGATGTGGACTCTTCACCATGGGAAAATAGGTCATTGAAGGACCTCTTTTCCGTGTGTGCACTCTATGGTCAGAGTAGGGTCTCTCTCTCTCTCTCTCTCTCTCTCTCTCACACACACACACACACACACACACACACACACACACACACACACTCTTACAAAAAAGGACTTGTGATTTTCATGATATTTCATCCTTACAAGGGAAAAATAAAACAAGGTGATGACTTACGATGGTCGGCTAAGGTAATGAAGCATATAATGTGAAACGATGAAGCATGCATATGCTAGGTGTGTGTGTGTGTGTGTGTGTGTGTGTGTGTGTGAGAGAGAGAGAGAGAGAGAGAGAGAGAGAGAGAGAGAGAGAGAGAGAGAGAGAGAGAGAGAGAGAGATTGAATTACCATCCATGGAGGTCAGATATGACCCATGGGACCAAAAATAGAACAGAGAAGTCGCTCCAAATATGTGAGGATGTTTGATACATATCAGTTAATGACTGAGGGTCCATCAAATGGGTAGAAGAAAAGAACAAAAACCTATGGTGACTCAGGTGAGGAGATAGCCGGTTTGGGAGATCGGAATTCTTGGATGATGGCTTTACCACCTCGATAGACTGTCCATTTACCTTGCTTGTGGGCTTCATGCATCCTCTTAAGTTCACTTGTTTTCATCTTGAGTTGCATCGTATAGAGAGAGAGAGAGAGAGAGAGAGAGAGAGAGAGAGAGAGAGAGAGAGAGAGAGAGAGAGAGAGAGAGAGAGAGAGAGAGAGAGAGAGAGAGATTGAGATTAGACTTTATATATCACTAACCTCATGGTCATTTTTGCCTATTGGAGTAAGCACAAGATTTGCCTTGTTGCATGTTCCCAATCAAGAATAGGCAACATGAGGTAGGGCATAGGAAAAATGCTGGGAGTAGTGCTAGGGTGGATAGAGATTAGTGGCATTCATGCTAGCTAATGATAGTTCTAATTGACAAAGACACAAAAATAACTTGATGCAAATAGATAGCTTGATTGCTAAGATGCAAGAAACAGAGAGAGTATTTTTACAATGAGGAGTGTGTGATTATATATAGCACTAGGTTGAAGCCTCTGCTGATGCAATGTATGAGGTGTAAGCATGTTGACCTTCATTCAATGCTCATGTGCTTAGAGGGAGAGAATCATGGGGTTCTAGAATAAAGGAGTCACATAGGTGATGGATGTGTGATCATGGCACTATGTGTGCCTCATGGATATGTATGGTCATCATGGCATAGAGAGAGAGGGTATTCCCATAGCACTCCATGGCTAGGGCAGTCCCAACAAACTCCCCCTTGAACTAGTCATGGATACTCTAATGTGATTCATCTAGGGTTTGTGATGGAACTTGATACATCATAAGAGATTCAACTTGATACATCTCTCTATGGTTCACAAGGTTGCCATTTAGTCATGCTTAGGTTCAATTCTAGAGTAATCCATAAATCATTATATGGGTGTAAATTATGGTTCTTCTTCATGTGTCATTGTCGTCTTCTTCATGGTCGACTCCATTCCTTGTGTTCGTGTCTTTGTTGTCTCCATGGTTCTTGTTCTTCTCATCTCTTCATGTCTTTCACGCTCATTTCCTTCATGTTTGTGTGCAGGTGCATGAATGATCATGATATCACCTTCGTATCGAAGTACAAAGAGATTCATGTTCGTAATTATTTTGATGCAAAGTACAAAAACTTAAATGAGATGTTTGATGCAAGCTTGGGGGTCTTACCGATAGAGGTATTCCTTCTATGGCAGTGTATATGCTCGACTAAAGTACCAAGACAATAATTTTTTTTTAAAAATGTGAGAAGAATAATCATAGCTTCCCCTCAAAATTTCCATAAATGCGGTGAACCTTGTAAGTGCAAGGAGCCATGAACCTTGTAAGTGCAAGGAGCTATTTGCCTCTCAACAAAATTCCATAAATACTTTTTTTTTAAAAATGTGAGAAGAATAATCATAGCTTCCCCTCAAATTTCCATAAATGTGGTGAATCTTGTAAGTGCAAGGAGCTATTTGCCTCTCAACAAAATTCTTGATTAGTGGAATGTTAACAGAGCCTATGATCTCATCTTCAACCATGCTTCTCTTAATCAAATACACGTATGTCAAGCTCTTGTGGTTCATCTAAAATCTCAAACAAGAAGCTTTTGTTTCAAACTAGACTCTTCCCTCCATCATGAATAGTCTTGCTCTTGTGCTTTTGTCCACCAATTGATAAAGTGGCATATGATTTAGACTTATCGAAAGCTTCAACATCCGTGAGATCCTAGACTTTGATGAGCTCAACCTCTATCTCATTTTCTAACAATCCCATTGGTCATTCGATGTATCCATCTTCCGATTGCAATTGCATTCTCGTTCGCCTAGATTCTAGTCTTCCCCAAGCTTCTCAAACTACTTTTGTTTCTATGGAGGTGTATGTCCCACTGTTTAGTACAGCCATGGTTTTTACATCGTTATACTCCATAGGAAGAGCTGTGTTTCCTTCTTTTCCCTCATAGTAATCTCCCACTTTTTTCATAGGAACAAAGTTGATAAGTTTACTTCAAGATTCTTCTAAGCGCAAATCTTTAGCTTTTTCTTTCATTAATCCTATTATCCTCACTCTCTATAAGGTGCTTTGTAAAAATCCACATAGATGTGTTCTAATCTTCAATACCTCACCCAATATTATGGTACATTAAATAGGTGTTGCATACCAATGATGTTTCCTCATTATCCCCAATCATGATCGTAAGGTCTTGAGTGTTTGGGCTATTGAAAATCTTGACTTCTCTGATCCCCAATCTCCATGTAGAGACTAAGTCCATGGTTGGTTGGTCTAGCCAAACTTCTTTGATTGGAGCTGATTTCAGAGTCAAGCTTTTGTCGTTTACCTCTATAACTCTTTCCCACAAGTGATTTGGCCAACCTTTCTCCACTAAGGGGATTCCTTCTATCTCATTCTCAGTTTCTGGTACTATCAATTCAGGTTTGTCATATTTTACTAAAGAATCCCTCGGTTCTTTAGTGTCATTTATTTCCACTGATTCTTGTTGTGTTTTGTCCTTTGCTTGATTTCCAATGGTTTTCATTTTTTATTTTTGTGCTTCCAACATTGACTGCGTGATCTGCACTATTTTTATGTTAGCTTCTAGCTTTGTTGCTTCCATATCAAGTGTTGGATAGTTCTTCGATTTTGTTTCCATTATTTGACCTGCTTTCAAGCTTGCGTGAAAGGCTTTCAAGGTATGTTAATGGGATCATAAATTTTTTCTATAGCATCTAAGATGTATGCTTCTAGGGTGGTATGTTTCTTGCTATACATTATAGCATACAAATCTTTTTTGAGTAAGCTATGTAAGAACAATGAAACAAGCCTCTCCTCGGTTGAAATTTCCAAATTTGGACATCTTTCGATGTATTGCCTCATTTTGCTTTCGTAATGCCTTATTGACTCTCAAAAACAAGGGGAGTATTGCTAGCAGGGAATGAGGGTAAGGAAGAGGAAGAAGAAACATTCTTACAAGAAATACATAGTTCCTCACTTATCATCAATCTTGTTGCTTAGCATAGCATAATAGCATGAAGATGGCAAGCTTTAGCATTGAAGCATGGCTCTTGGTTGGATTTGCATTCCATAGCCAAGAGTGTTTGTGTAGGCTATCAAATTCTCAATAAGCTTGGAGAAGGAGATGAAGCATGGCTCTTGGTTGGATTTGCATTCCATAGACAAGAGTGTCTGTGTAGGCTATCAACTTCTCAATAAGCTTCACACACTTGGCACTTCACACAATGAGAGAGAGAGAGAGAGAGAGAGAGAGAGAGAGAGAGAGAGAGAGAGAGAGAGAGAGAGAGAGAGAGAGAGAGAGAGAGAGAGAGAGAGAGAGAGAGAGAGAGAGAGAGAGAGAGTATACCCCTCAAGAAAGCCCTCTACTTGCATGGTGGACCCCCTCTTCTAGCTCATGCTTGTGGCTCATTGGATCTCTCAAGCCTAACCAATCACAAGCCTTGGTCACAACTAGGAATAGAGGTAGCCTTTGGACAAGTGTCCTCCTTTCCCCTTTGAGAGAGAGAGAGGACTTGATAAATGCTTAAACAATTAGTTTAATTAGCTAAATTATCATTTGACCCCTCTAGGGATCAAACCAATAGGCTTTAGGGACACTATGAGGTAAACCTAGCTAGAGGCTTGACATGTGTCCCATTTGCCTCTTTGAGCAAGGCTTGTCCTTTGGGTGAAGAAGGAGCCATTCAACCCACCTCCCCTACTCTTGGGGCTCACCCCCTCCTTTGTAGGCATATGTTTGAATTATTGAACAACTTAATCCCCTCTAGCACCTTAGTCATGAAGCACGGGGAGCACCTCAGGCACCTTAGTCAGCAAGCACGACAATCACCTCAAGCTTGGCCAGGTTTCCCACCTCAAGTACAACCCTAGCTTGCCTAAGTTCCTAGGTCTAAGGACTTTCAACACTAACCTTTGGAGGTCTTTAATGAAGCTAACCCTAAGGTTTTTCAAGCTCCATTAGCTAGCATTTCTCTTTGACAAACCATCTCTCATTTGGACCCATTGTCTTTGGCCCCATGTTGAGATAGATACATAAGCACATGTCTATATTCCAACTCTGGTTGTCCCGTTTATTCTCCCACATTAAACGATCAGTTTCATATAAGAAAATCATTTGGGTTAGTTAGATATTAGATTTTATGACATTACCTCTCTTGTGAATTCATAGTCTTCGTCGACTATGAGGTAGAGAAGATAAAGCCTTAGTCATTAGTCTATGTTTCTTAGCGGGTAGAGGATCCTGTTTTACCCTATGACATCATTCCAAGATTGATGACTAACCCATTTGGGGCTTGGGAGACTTAGCTACCGCAAGCATGTTTGCTCTTGAGTCCATTTCATTCTCCCAAAGTAGAGTGACAAATTCTACTTGGTGTTTGAGAGACGTCATCATCACAAACATGATTCTTAGCATGCTTACTACTTAAATTTGTGCACAATAAAAAGTAAATTAGTCATATAAGACAAAAACATTCATCATTTAAAAGAAACATTTACATTTTCTTACTCTAATGTAGCATTGTAAGCATTGACAAGGTTCATACTATCCTTAAGCCGTATTCCTTGCATCCATCTAGCATCTAGCATATTCAAAAGGATAATTTTTTAATTTAATAAGATATTGTCAGATAATCTTACCATGCCATAGTGCCTTGTCCTCATGAGAAAGGATAGCTTTGGGTTGTAGCACCTCTTCTTGGCCTTCGATTTTTGGGGGGTCCACAATAATTGGGTTTGTTGGTGGCTCTCCTTTGTAAGGTTTGAGTAGGATCACATGAAAAGCGTTGTGTATGAGCCAATGGTTGGGAAACATGAGTTGATAAGCCATGTCATTGATTGTCTTCAAGATTTGAAAAAGACCATAGTATCTTTTTGCTAGTTTAGCATAATACTTTTGATGGCCTGTAATATTTTTGCCCATTGTTTGCCTCAATCGAGCCTTGGGAAACTTGAGTAAGAGCCAATCATTTTCCTTGAACATTAAGGCCCTTCTGTGCTTATCAGCAATAGCCTTTTGCCTTTGTTGAGAGATGGATATATCCTCCTTAATCTTTTGGAAAAATTATTGTAGGTCATGAGCCTGAACAAGCGGGAGCCCCGTGGATGTTCTTTTTAGAAGGTAATAAGGGCTTATGCTATGGTTTAAGTGGGCAACCTTGAGAAGAAGTCCTTTATAGCTTCTATGCCAGATGCATGTTCTTGCCATCAAGCAATAAGAATACTTTTACACTGGGTTCTTCACATGGCGTACAAAAAATTTCGGACCGGTGATCAGCAATTTAACTATAAGGTTCATTCGATATTCAGCCATTGAACCAAAGAATAGAGTTACTATTCAATTATTGCAAGTCCCTAAGAAAGAACCGTGCATCCAATATCAAAAAGCTCTTCAAGCACTTAAAGACCACCTCGATAGCCGTCAACCCAAAGACTACTTCATTCCATGAAACTGTGACAAGGGATGACATAGTCAAGGAGGGGGGGAATGTTAGCAGCAAGCTAACCCATGTAACATTTTACGTGAGCTTCATTGTAAAAACACTTATTCTTTTGATAAATCAAGAATATTGTAACTCCTATTTGACGAGTGGATACTGTAATCTATGAGCCGGAGCTATAAGCTTCCAGATTGTATCAGCTAATCCTTGGTTAGAACTCCCAAATGGTTAGTTTTTGACCTAAGAAACCTTGGCTAAGGTATAAAAACCAACTTTGTAAAGTTTTAATTAAGTTTTTGGATAATAAATACACAGCGTGAGCTTACGACGTCTCCTCTCTCCTTCTCTTGCTTCTATCTCCCTTGTCGATTGTCACATTGCAGTGCCGTCTGTTGCGTTGCAACCACAGGCAAGAGCTCTACTCATTGATGTAAGCATATCATGATAAATCGTAGCATTTTTCATCACCGACCCATGGCCTAAATTTCATCATAAGTAGGAATCTAAATTAGGAAATCACAAAGTAAGTATAGCTAGAGTATTGGGGCATCATTGCTAAGCATTTAGATGCATTCAAGGTCGGAAACAACTAGGACAAAATCTCACTGATGTTAATAATCGCTTTTTTTGCCACTCATTGAAAGTGAGATATGAGACCATAAGCATGTGTGCTTAGGTCTTATATACTTGTCCTAGAAGTTTTATAGCATTTGGATGTCATCTGATGCTATAACGATCATGGTTTGCTTGCCGATTAGCGACTAGCTTTTGATGACTTAGGTTATTTGAGTGTAGCTTGAGTTAGATGCGTGTTGTCTATTGTTTTTCAAGAGATTGACACCCTCGTGTAGCCTCCATGCACTAGTTGAGTTAGTTTCGTCCCATGGATTGGCAATTATGTTTGTGGTTCTCGCCATGTTTGCAATAAGATAAGAGTGAGGTTAGGAAGCCCACCCACAATGGTCTCAAGTACAATTTACAACACTGGATGAGCAAGCATTGGGGATCCTTCTAACCTCTATAAGGGATAATCACATCCACTACTTTGCACTACTTCCTATGATGCATGGGTCACACTTGAGAGACATTTTGGAGCCATAGCCCCCAAACACTCCAAAATTTCTCTCAAAATGCAAGTCTATGGTCTCACCATGGAACCAGGATAATATCTCCCTTCTCTTTTCAATAGAATGAAAAGCATATGCATCCAATTGGAACACATAAAATTTTCGGTGGAGAGTGAAGACCAAGTAGCCATTCTACTCAAAGCGGTACTAGATGCTAACTACGATCATATTTTCATAGTGCTCAAAGGAAAGGATCCCATACTAAACTTAGAAGACATCATCCACTTGCTCTAAGAGAGCGAGAAGAAGATTAGAGATACAAAGATTTCAAGAGGAGCTTTTGTTTTGCTACATTATCAAGCAACTCAATGAAGAAGAGATGCAAACACTACAACCACACAAAACACAATGGTTACAAAAATAAACCCTTGTGTGTATTATGATAAAAATAGCCATGGGTCTAATTGGTGTCTATACAAAAATAAAAACAAATATAAAGACAATGTCATCATAAGTGAAGAATCTAGTGAAGAAGACAACATAATATGCTACGTAGATGTACTCCAAGCCACTCACATTCTCTAAACCCTAGTTGCTTACAATTCTCTAGGGGAGGAATTTTTGGACACCCTTGTTGTCTACCATTATCACGGGGAGGGAGTTTTAGCCTACACCCTACTATCACCACTCTCTAGGGGAGGCACTATCTTGTACACCTATCTAGATAGGAGACTTAATAGACCCCACTAGAAGGTCTCTTTGAAATTTTGATGTGCTTAAACACAAAAGGGAAGAATTGTGAGGATTTTTGCCTAACACCACCATGGAGCTTTCCCCTTACTCCATATGGGCTCAATTCTGTCTAGATTCAATGTATGTGTCTACTAGACTTTCCTACCACTTTTATTTGATTCGTGCATTGACTCTACATGGTACACACATCCACACAATCACTCATGGAGAGGTGAGGGAGAGGCATGCACGGCCTAGAAGAGATTTGGGCTAATATTGATGCCTACCAAAGCCAAGGTTGGGTATAACTAGTGGCAATGGAGCAGGAGGTGGTGTTTGTGGTTGCACTAGTATCGATAATGGCTGCAAGATCACTTGCATGGGTCAAGGTTGAATTGGGCTGAACTGGAGCTGTCTTGGATTCATATTGTTCTCTAAGAACAATCAAATTTGTCTCTAGTGTCTTGGCTCCAGCATCGGCACATTCTGTTGGGCTATAGGCAATGTGCCTTACCTAGGCAAAACATAGCCGCCCACTTACTTTTTCCCTATTCTTTGTAAATATACAAGAATAAGGAGCGCTCTCAGTCTTCCACTTGAGAGATTGTAGCTCCACCCCACATACCTCTCCTCTCCTCTTTTCTCCTTGCTTGCACCACATGCATCCGTGCACTCCAAACCTTCAACTAGTATCAAAGCTTGATTAGGTTCTATAGATCATAGGTACATGATTATTGCAATTGTCAAATCATAGGTTCTGTACAGTCACAGGTACATGATTACCACAATTGTTGGATTTTGTAAGCAATTTTTGTGGGATGCATGGTTAACATCACTTTTTCTATCTATTCATGCTTGGTTGAGAGATTTTTATCCCAATCTTGAGTCTTTGCTACTCATTGTGCTTGCATTATCACTTGGCACTTGATTACGTGTAGCTTTCTGCTAGTTTTGGTAGAGAGTGGACAATGAATTCAGTTTGTCCCACTCTTAAGCATTTGCTACTTGTTGTGCTTGTGTTATCACTTGGTGCCTGATTACATGTAGCTTTCTGCCAATTTTGGTAGAGGTTGGACATTGTATTTTGTTATCTCTTGGTAGATCCATCCATACATTGAGCTGCAAATTGTATGCAGCCACGCTAAGCACAATTAGGAGACTCAATACACAAAGGTAACAAGCCCAAAATTGGATTGATTATTGAACTAAAGTGCAAGTACATAGTGAGCCATTATATAGGCTTCTAGAGGGAGCTTTGAATGACATCATAGATGAAGGAGAAGAGTTATATTATCCCCTTGAATGGTTCAAAATGTAATATGTGTAGTGGCTAATACCAAAATACACATATCTTTCTTGCATAGTATTGTAAGAAGTTGTCTTCAAAAGAAATTAGATGCAAAAGAAATTTTGGCTAGAAATTTGTAAAAGAATTTCTTGCACACTGTAGACGGCTGGATAATCACCATATGGGAACGTGTTCTTAGAAGATGGGCAACAAATTACTTAGTAATTACTAGAGTAATTACTACAATAAAATCGAAGTGTTTAAATAGGGCCCATTACATTGTTATCGAGTTGGCAATTGTTATCACTTGTATTAGCGCTTTGGGCTATAATTGTACTTGAGCATCAATGGCAGTAGTGTTGGCTATACTTTCAATCTCTCTGTAATCATATTCACCGTAATCTCAATCATGGTATACATTTCAGTGATACTTACTTCTCGACCAGTCTTCTGAATCTGAATTTGAACCTTACTAAAGTCTATAAGTCTGATTCTTATTTCAGTATCCACATTTCAGTTTAGTCTCTGATTTCTGTCTAGTCTGCTGTCTGAAATCTTTCCACACTAGTAGCTGAAATCCTTCAACACTGGAATTAGCTGTCTCAAGAGATCAGCTCCAATTCCATTTTGGCGATCACGGTGGCTCGAGCTGAAGCTCGTTGACTGAAAGACTCTTCTCCAAGTTGAAGTTTTCAACAATGGCACCAAAGTCCAATCGTGGCCGGAAATCTACCAATCGTGTGGACCCCATTCCTGAGGAGTCAGGAAGAGAGTTTGACCCCAAGCAAGAGAAAATGACTGACCCTGAGGCTCAAGAGGAGCATAGTCAGGTTGAGGAGGTGCAGGACTCACAACACTCCAGTCATTCTCGACGCAGAAGGGCAGAACGGGAAGCACGAAAGGCAAAGAGTTCCAAGAGTTCTCAGCCTCGCCAGAGAGATGAGAATGTCAAGGGTAGAAAGGGAAGTCACCGTACTTCTAGCAGACAAAACAGAGAAGATACTGATACTGAGACAGAGACAGAGATTGATTGGGATGCTGACACTGACAATTGCAAGAAGGCTCCCAAGCGTCATTCTGAAGCCAAGAAGAGAAGTGGTGGGATCAACAGTAATCAAAATGATTACACCGCTTCCTTGAAGATTTCCTCTCCCATATTCAAAGGAGGGAAAAAGGATGATCCAGATGTTCACATACAAGCTTTCGAGCAGTATGCTGAACTAAAAAACATTGATGAAGATGATTGGGGGGAATATTTTCCACAAACCTTGAAGGAAGCAGCGAGGAAATGGTATTACCTTTACCCTGCATGCCAGCTGAGATCATATAACAAATTACTTAAGGCCTTCAGGTTGGAATATTTCGACAATCGAGGGGATGAGGATATTCTCTGTGAATTGGATCAGATCAAACAGAGGAATTTGTCAGTTTGCAGCTATGTCGAAAAGATAAAAGAATTGACCAGGCAGTTGCAAGAACCGCCGTCTAAGAAGAGATTGAGGGCATGGTTTCTGAATGGGTTCAGAAGCAAAAAGCTTAGAGAACAAGAAGTACCAGCCCCTACAAAGAAATTCAATGATCTAGTCCAAAGAGCATTAAAACTGGAAGAGCAGGCTAAGAAAGAAAAGAGCCACAAGAAGCGAAGGACCAGTAGCAGTAGTTCGGCTACTAAAGCTTCTGATTCCAGTGCAACGTCCAGCAGCTCCGAGAGCAGCTCCAATGAGTGGACAAAGGAGAAATCAAAGAAGGGATCATGGACCAAGAAAATTGAAGAAATGGCTAGGCAGATTGCAGAAATTAGCCACACAAGACAGCCGGTCCGGAAGATGGAGACTTGGTGTTCAAGATGTAAATCCAAGGACTACATCTCCACTGAATGTCCACAATGTACCTACTGCAACGCCTTTGGTCACCTATGGAATAATTGTGGCATCAGAATTCACCATTTTAAGAAAGGAAAGGATCTATCAGTGGTTGCCTACACTGAACCAGTGAAGGCAAAACCAATCAAAGTAGCTCAAGAAGAGAGACCAGGTACCAATGGTACTGGTCAAGGATGTGGCGGATACCAACCAGGAATGGGCAGAGGAAGAGGAAGAGGCAACTTCCAGACCAGGAGCATGAATTGCTATACCTGTGGGAAGTATGGTCATTTTGCAGCCGAATGTCCAGATGCACCGGTAATGACTGCTACTGAGGCTAAGGCACCACAGCCAGTCCCAGTCACAGTAGTTACCAGGAGCAAGGGAGTGATCATTGAAGAAATTCCAAACATTTCAGAAGTACCAGTCAATCCTAACAACAGCAAGTGGGCCCAAAAAAGGGAATTTTGGAAGGCCAAAGGTAAAGAAAAGGTGGTAGATGAGTGGCAAGAGAAGCGAGAACTAGCCGCTAAAATCACAGAGGATTTAGCTAAGAAGCTGCCAGAGCAACCAGAGAGTTCCGAAGCTAGAGTCATTCAGAAGATACCAGCCCAATTGACTGATAAAGATCAATCGGTACCGACCATGACAGAGACCATGCTAGCTGTAGTACATGGACTAGCTGATGAAATGGGAGTGGATGGAAAGAGTAGAAGTACTGCTAAAGAAGAATGGCAGTGTGAAGACACTAGTTCTTGTTACCATATACTTGTGGTAGTGATGTGTGTGAACACACTAGGATCGCCGGGGCATTTTTTCCCTCTTTAGGAGGTTTTTTTCCCCCGTGCATTGTATATACGCCCATCACTCTAGGGCTATCTATCTTTCCATTGCACACTAAGTAACACTCTCTCCATTGTGTGCCTTGAGCTTCCTTCGTCTTCTCCAAGCTGTGTGTGTTTCTCTGCAACCCTAATTCCAAAAATTGGTATCAGAGCAGGTCACGTCCTACCGGGCTTAGTCGGCAGCTGCTCCAGCACACGCCTGCTCACTTTCTCCGATTTCAGTGAGGTTTGGTGAGCGTTCACGGGTCGATAAATACTTGAGGCGAGCTTGTAGAGCTCGGTCTGCTCAGAATTTTGATTTGGGCTCATTTCGGCCTCCGTTTCCACTACGAGAAGTACTGCACAGGCTATTTCGTCATTTTGTGCATCATTTCTGTCAGTACCTTTTTCTGCATAACAGGTGCCTTACAGTCTTCTACGGTTTGTGCTATATAGCACAGGTTGTTCCCGCTCCGTTTCTCCTATTTTCGGGCAGTTTTCACATCAGGTGCAGCATTTACCATGGCTGACAACAACAACACAGATGTTTGCTGCTGAGGACAGGTTGGATGGGGACAACTACCCTATGTGGGCTTATATGATGCAACTTGTTCTTGTGTCAAAGGGTGTCTGGAACATTGTGCAGGGCATTGATGTACGTCCAGGTTCTGAGGATGTAGGCAATGTTGAGGATGTTGCAGGTCTTGCTGCAAGGATTGCAGATGTTAGAGTTGTTTTGCCTATGACAGAACAGGCTCGTTGGGATGTTAAGGATGCGCAGGCTCATGCATTGATTGCGTTGTCTGTGAAGCGCACCATTGTTCCTCTTATCCGTTCAGCAAAATCTGCAAAACAGGCTTGGGATATTCTAGCAGGTCTTTATGCAAGCCACAATGAGGCTAAAATTGCTTAGCTGCGTAAAGAGCTGGAGTCGAAGATTATGCATGAGGAAGATGATATGGACACTTTCCTTGCTAGTGTCAAGGATATCAATGAGCAGCTTATTTCTGCAGGTGAAGTCATTTCAGACAGTTCCCTTGTGCAGACGGTTCTTGATGCCTTACCAGATTCCTACCAGACATTTGCTAGTACTTGGAGACTGATGACCCAAGGAAATCCTGAAGTTGTCAAGTTTGATGCATTATGCACATTGCTGTTGCAAGAGTCACTTTCCAGAAAAAACAAGACTAGACAGCGTGCAGTTGAATAGGCTTTTATTGCTTCTCAAAGAAAGAGTGGAAACAGTAATGCAGCCACTTCTTATGGTTCTGCTGTGAGTGGCAAAAATTTTGTTCCTAATGCTTCTGCTGGCAGTACTTCGTCTGGCAATTCTGGTGATAAGGGCAAAAAGAAGATGCGTTGCCATTATTGTAAAGCTAATGATCACTTGATCAAGTCGTGTCCTAAGTTGAAGGCCAAAGAGGCTAAGAAGAAACAGGGTGGTTCCACTACAAATGCTGGTTCCACTACAAATGTAGCCATTGTTGAGTCTTCTATGAAAGGAGACTGTAATGCTGATGTTGATGCAGAATGGGCGTTTAGCGCAGAGTGCACTTAAAATCCTGCTGTCCATGATGCATGCTTGTCAGTTGCTGTAGATTCACATGTGTGGTATTTCGACAGTGGTGCTACAAAGCACATTACCTCACATCGTGAATTGTTTACCTCTCTTGAGTCTGTCCCTCATGGGAATTCAGTCACTTGTGCCAACAATGCCTCTTATCTAGTTCAAGGAGTTGGAAAGATTGTGCTTACTGCTGCTAATGGCAGTTCTTTCACACTTGTTGATGCACTTTATTTACCTGGGATCAAGAAGAATCTCTTGTCTGTATCCGCACTTGCTAGACTTGGACTTGTAGTCAAATTTGTGGATGAAAGATGTACAATTCATGATCTCAATTTTGGTGATGAAATTGTTGCATCTAGGCTTTTGTGCTATGGGCTATATAAGCTCACTTTGTATGACAAGTGTAGACAAAATTTTGCAAATGCTGTTGCAGATTCAAGGGCTATTTCAGATGCAAAACTTTGGCATGCACGTTTTGGTCATCTGAATTTTGCCAGTTTGCTGCGTTTGCAGAAATCTGATATGGTTGCTTCTTTGCCGCCTCTTGAAGCACCTATCAAACATGTTTGTGAAGGCTGTATTCTGGGTAAAATGCAGCGTTCTAAGTTTCCAAAGGATGGTTCAGTTCGGGCCACATGTAGGTTGCAGCTTGTGCATAGTGATGTTTGTGGGCCCATGCAAACTCCATCCTTGGGCAATTACCTGTACTTCGTGACTTTCATTGATGATTACTCCAAGCATGCGTGGGTATTTCCGCTTAAAGAGAAGTCCAAAGTTTTTATATGCTTCAAACAATTTTTGGCTATGGCTGAAAATGTCTCGAAATGTACTATGGGCACCCTCCGTTCCGATCGAGGGGGGGAGTATATGTCTCATGAATTTAATGCATTTCTAGCTAGTCGTGGGATAAAACACCAATGTACAGTGCCTTATACACCTCAGAAAAATGGTGTTGCTGAGAGGAAAAACAGGTCACTGACGGAAATGTCACGATGTATGGTCAAAAGTCAAGCTTTACCACATTCCTTTTGGCTTGAGGCCATCATGTGTGCCACTTATGTACAAAACAGGTGTCCTACGAAAGCTTTGCAGTCTATTACTCCATATGAAGCATGGCATGATAGAAAGCCTTCTATTGAGCACATGTGTGTTTTTGGCTATTTGGCATATGCTTTGGTGCCACAAGTGCAGCGCAGAAAATTGGATGATAAGGCTGTCAAATGTATTTTTGTTGGTTATAGTGCTGAAAGCAAAGGTTACAGGTTGTATCATCCGCAAACAAAATGTATTCTGGTTTCTCCGGATGTAGTGTTTGTGGAAGATTTTGTTCAGCCCTTGCTGTCATGTACTAGAGACAGTAATGTAAGCTCACAAGACATTTATGACACTTTGTTGCCTCTTTTCAGTGGTGGAAATACGAATGTAAGTTCCAATGAGGCAAATGTAAAGCCTATGGGGGTTTCTGAAAATGTTTTAGATCAGCCTATTACTGATGCAGATGTACATGATGTACTTGATGAGGAAAGGGTTGAAAATGAGCAGGCTAGAGGTATGCCAAAATGGCTGGTGCACACTTTGCGTGACAGTAAATTGGATGCACCTTTGTCTAGTCGTACTCGTTCAGGCTCTCGCCATGCATCTTATGCATCAGATTGTTATGCTTTGGCTGTGTCTAGCTTACATGATGTTGAGGAGCCTCTGTCTTTTGATGAAGCACAGAATTCAGAAAATTGGATGGCTGCCATGCAATCAGAATATGATGCACTTATAGAAAATGACACATGGACTTTATGTGATTTGCCTCATGGAAAAAAGGCCATTGGTACGAAGTGGGTTTACAAGTTGAAATGCAAGCCGGATGGTGAGATTGATCACCATAAGGATCGACTTGTTGCAAAGGGTTATGCACAGCAAAAAGGCATAGACTATGAAGAGACTTTTGCTCCCACTTGTCGTATGACTACTGTGCGTTTTCTACGTGCATTGGCAGCTCATTTTGGTTGGGATGTACATCAATCATACATTGTTACTGCTTTCTTGAATGGTGACATATTTGAGGAAGTTTATGTAACGCAGCCTCGCGGTTTTGTCATAAAAGGACAAGAGGACAAAGTGTGCAAATGTAACAAGGATTTGTATGGGTTGAAGCAATCTCCTCGTGCTTGGTATGAGAAAGCTGACACTCATTTGGTCAAACAAGGCTTTCGTAACAGTCCAACAGAAAGCACATTGTATGTAAAGCGTGAGGGTGATGTATTTCTCATCGTGGTTCTTTATGTTGATGATTTGCTGATCACTGGACCAAATGAGAGACATATTGCTGAATTTAAGGCTGATTTGAATGCTACTTTCAAGATGAAATATTTGGTGCTGCTGCATCATTATTTGGGCATACAGTTTAAGCAATGTGATGGTGGTATTGCTTTGCGTTAGAAAAGTTACATAGAGACATTGCTATGTAAGTTTGGACTTGAGGATTGCAAACCTATTGCCACTCCCATGGAAACAGGTTTGAAGTTGAGTCTACATGATGCTGGCGATCCTGCTGATGTCACTCTTTACCAAACTGCTGTTGGCTGCCTCATTTATGTATGCAACATGAGGCCGGATATTCAGTTTGTAGTCTCACAGGTCAGGAGATTTATGCATAGCCCAGGGTGTAAGAATTGGCAGGATGTCAAGAGTATTTTTTGCTACCTTAGTGGCACTTTACATCTTGGCTTGTTTTATCCCAAGGGGGGATCATTGCCACCAGGCTGACATGCTTTTTCGGACTCAGATTGGGCTGGTTGTTATGACACGCGAGTGTCCACAAGTGGTTTTTGTTTCATGCTTGGCAGTTCATGTATATCATGGTTGAGCAAGAAGCAACCTACTGTGGCCACTTCGAGTTGTGAGGCTGAGTACAGGGCAATCTTCACAGCTACGGTTGAGTGTGTATGGCTCAGACGCCTTATGGATGATTTGGGTGTTGGACAAGACACTGCCAACACTATCTACACTGACAGTCAGAGCGCATTAGCAGTTGCGAGGAACCCATTTTTTCATGCTCGCACAAAGCACATTGAGGTGCATTACCACTATGTCAGGGAGAGGCTCTCAGCAGGAGAGATCAGCTTGGCTTATGTGCCAACACAGGACAACCTTGCAGATCTTTTCACAAAGGCTTTGGCTTACTCCCCTTTGTGGACTGATCCTGTCCTCAGAGCATGACACTTCCCTTTACTCATGTGCCAGCTCTTGTTCACCGCATCACTCCAGGGGGGATTTGTTACCATATACTTGTGGTAGTGATGTGTGTGAACACACTAGGACCGCCGGGGCATTTTTTCCCTCTTTAGGAGGTTTTTTGCCCCCGTGCATTGTATATACGCCCATCACTCTAGGGCTATCTATCTTTCCATTGCACACTAAGTAACACACTCTCTATTGTGTGCCTTGAGCTTCCTTCATCTTCTCCAAGCTGTGTGTGTTTCTCTGCAACCCTAATTCCAACAGTGCTTCAAGCTCAGACAATCAGTCTAACCAGGAGCGAGAGGAAATTCAGGTGAAAATTTGTGATAGAGTCCAGAAGCTGACTATAGAGCTGGTGGATATAAGAAAGACCTTACCTAAGGTGGCCAACTTTATCAGACAACGTAGGAAGAGTGAGGCAGAGGCCAGAACAGTTGACCTGACGGCTGTCCGGGATGATGAAGTTCTACTTATTCAGGTAGACTACAAGGTCAGGAAGCAGGGGGAACCTCTTTCAAGCGTCATACTGGATGGAGGAGCAGGAGTCAACATAATGGGAGCCCATCTTCAACAAAGAATGGGTATCACTAACATGAAACCAACACCATTCAAAGTAAGAATGGCAGATCATCGAGTCGTACAAGCGACGGGTATGATTGAAAACATGCAGATAAGAGTTGGGAGGGAGAAATTCAAAACCAGTTTCCTAGTCTTGGATGTGCAGGGAGCATATGGAATGCTACTAGGCCGCCCATGGTTAAGAACAACACATGCTGTTCATGACTATGCAAAACAAACTTTAACCATAGAAGGGGCCAGTGGCAGAATCAAAATCCAGACCTACAAGAAGATTCTACAATCAGGTCTCTGGTGGCAAACAATGATTGCTGATGTCAGAAGCTTTTGTAAAACTTGTGACATATGCCAAAGAATGGTGGACTGACCAACAGCTGCAGACATGACTCCCTTAATGCCAATACAACCATTGGGAGTATGCATGAAATGGGGACTGGATTTTATGGGACCTTTTAAGAAGGTGACTCCCAGGAAGAACAAGTACATCGTGATGGCTACTTGTTATGTTACCAAGTGGGTTGAAGCTAAGGCTCTTCCTGACAACACAGCCAAGTCAATTGCAAGGTTTCTGTTTGAGAATATTGTCTGCCGATATGGATGTCCAGTGGAAATTGTGACCGATCAAGGGAAACATTTTATCAACGATACTATGGAAATCCGATTGGATATGCTTCCAGTCAAGCATCGGAAATCTACTCCTTACTATCCCAGATGCAATGGACCGGCTGAAAGTAGCAATAAGACAATTAAGACTATTCTCCTAGGTGGTGCAAAAGAAACCAGACCAGTGGGATTTGAAGCTTCAGACTGCTCTATGGGCTTATAGGATAGCTTATAAGGTAACGACTGGAATGACACCATTCAGAATGGTGTATGGTACTGAAGCTGTGGTTCCTATGGAGTTTGTAATCCCTAGTCTAAGAATGGCTGTGAAGTATGGATTAGACTGCAACCAAAATCTTAAGAAAAGACTGAATGAACTGATGCAGTTAGATGAACTCATGCAAAGAGCTATATTGGAACAGGAAATTGTTCAACAAAGAAGGAAGCACTGGCATGATCGCCGAATTAAAGTCTGAGAATTCCAGAAAGGAGACTTAGTGCTTCTATATCAGTCTAAATTGGGTTAAAAGAAGCCGAATTTGAAGATTGCCTGGGCAGGACCTTTTGAGGTCGATTGGGTCTTCTCCAATGGCACAGTCAGATTGAAAGATTTATCTGGACTGATGTTGTTGGGAGTATATAATGGAGCAAAGATCAAACTTTATTATTCAAAGACCAGATAAACTGGGTTGGAACAAGGTACTAAGGAACTAAAGGTTGTTAATCAAGAGATACCGGAATCAGACATTTTTGGTCTTTTCCATGTGCAACCAGTTCCAGCTTCAGAACCAGTACCAGAAGAACCAGATCAGGCTGACCTGAGAAACAATACTAGTATGGTCTAGCCAGAGTGGGAGTCAGTTCAGAACCAGTATGGACACACTTTCCAAATTTTAAGTGGCCAACGGTCAAGTGGTATGCCAGTGGTAATTATTGCAAGGATGGTAATTATTGCAAGGATGGGTTGCAGTCTTGTCCAATGCATGTTTGCCACGACAGCAACGGCGCACACAAGTCTAGGAGCGGCAAGTGGTGGAGCTTTTATGGTGCGAACACGTATAACAGTAAGGAGAGTTAGCATTTTTCTTCATAAATCTCCTGCGCGACGCTTTCCTCCTGTCAACCATTCTCCATCGCCAAACTCCGAGGTTTCTTCACTACAGCCACAAACTTCGACCTCTGACGAGATAGCTGACTGTCAGACAGCCTTACCAGCGACATCAGGAAACGGCTTTGGCACAAGTAAGTCCTCTTCGCCTTCGCCTATTTCATCGTCGTCGACCTCACAGTGTATGGGTAGAAGGAAACACTCAGAGAAGATGCAGGAAACTCTTGAAGAAACCCAGGCTATAGTTGTTGAGGCAAAGGCAAGCCTTCATGTTCTTCCATACAGTAAAATCTAGCGATATGTCTTTACTGATCACGCAATGACTCTGCTACAACTCTGGGATCTGCGAGTTGTGTTGCAAGCTACAAGGATTGCTTTTGATGCAGATATCATCAAGCAAGTTCTTGATTCCTTTGATGCTGACACTAGCAGTGCTATGATAAATAATAGGAAGGTGTCAGTGACACCAGAAGCTATTGCATTTGCATTTCGGATGCCTAATGAGCCCAAACCGTCTGTGGCAGCTGCGCAACAAATAAGTATTGCTCTAAAGGAGGAGGAAACAACTAGAAAGAAGCGCAAGGCAAGTGCTCAAGGAGTTCCAGTAGCAGGATTGGAAGCCTCCGCTGCTTACAGGTTTGTAGCTGAAGCAGTCAGTCTTAAGAATAACCCAACGTATGTGTCAGAGAAATTATTTGCTATGCTGCTGGCCAAGATACTGGATCCACAAGTCCATATCAACCTTTGTCAAATACTCTCGCATAATGTACTCCAACAGACTGTCAAGCTGAAATCTCAAACTGTTTTCAAGGCATGGTATGTCTGGCAATTCCTGTATTGGGCTACTGCTGCAGATGTTAATGAGCAGGTAAAGCAGGCTTGGAGTGAGCAGCCCATTTTTGAACCAAAGAAGATTGAACTGTCCTTAGACGATGAGGAAACAGACAGTCAAACGATTTCCAATGACCTGAAAAGGAAAGCCACTGCAGAGGAAGCTGGCAGTTCAAAGAAGCCAAGAATTACACTGACAAAAAGCAGTGAGTTCTTGAAGCAAATAGAAAGCTAGGTTAAGGCAGTGAGCACTGAGAAAGCCGAGAAAAGTAAAACTGAGCAGCAATTTGCTCAGAAAACTGTGCCTGATCAGTCAGTTGTCAAACATACAGTTGCTACTGGCTCTGGGAAAGATCATGTAAAGCCAGTCACTGAGGAGAAGGTACCAAACCAGTCAGGGGACAAAGGCAAGAGTCAACTGGACAAAGAGAAAAGTAAAACTGAGTAGCAATTTTCTCAGAAAACTATGCCTGATCAGTCAGTTGTCAAACATACAGTTGCTACTGGCTCTGGGAAAGATCATGTAAAGCTAGTCACTGAGGAGAAGGTACCAAACCAGTCAAGGGACAAAGGCAAGAGTCAACTGGACAAAGGGAAAGGTCCAGCGTCCTCGAATTTGTCTGGAGAAGTTCCTGCCATTTCTGGAAACCCTCTTGAACTGGTTAAAACGGATAAGTTGCAGCAAATGCAAACTCAGAAATTGAAAGGGCATCTTTTGCTCAGCAACACTGATTATGCAACTTTACCCTACGTGGCTCCTGTGGCAATATATGAACCTGTTGATTCTGATCCAACCACGATTAAAGACAGATGTTCAGTACTGATACAGTCTTCTTGGAATACCATTGTCAGTTGTATGGGACAATTGGTGGAGGCTGCTGGATAAGAAGACGAAGTCAAAAAGCTTTAAGCTGACTTGGCAGAAGCACAACATCAGATTGCAACACTCCAGAAAGCCCAGGAAGCGCAGAACATACAACACAGGGTACTGGAAGCTCAATCAGAAAGGGCTCAGGAGTTGTTGAACAAAAAGTTAGCTAAAGCTGAGTCTGAAATTATGATCGTGAAAAATCAAAGGAATGAAGCACTGAGAGCTGCCGAGCGAGCTGAAACAATGCTCAGGATGAAGCGGGCAGAATTCAAAAAGCTGCTATTGCACCATACAGCTCTGAAGCGTTCGCTGACTGACAGATACATCTACAATAGCTTGTCTAAAATTTTAAACCCCATAGGCAATGCTATTTTCGACTTAGAAAATTTAAAGTCCTTGATGGAAAGTATGCAGAGCGATTTGCAGGACAAGATGGGTGAGTTCAATAATGCTCTGATGAACCAATCTATAATGGATTATATTGAGCAACAGACTTCCCCGAATGAGGATGGAGAAGATGAAGAAGATAAAGCCGATCAGGAGGAGGAGGATCAAGAAACTGGGCATACAAAGGATGATGATGATGCCCCACCACCATCTCCACCTCCAGGACCTGGTACTGGTGGGACAGGGCCAGATGAAGGAGGCCAGTCACAGACAGACCAGCCACATACCAAAATGAGGGTCAGCAGGAAGGACAGGATAAAGAGCACAGTCGGGTCATCAGTAGACTGAAGAGCAGCAGCCCAGTAACACTGGGAATCAGCCAACTGATCAGTCCCATCACAGCAGAGAGGCTAAAGGGAAAATGAAGGTTCAGAATGAGGGACCAGTGACTGATCATCAGCATTCACTACAGCTCATTACTTTGAATAAGCAGCTAAGACATCAACAAGCCTCCATCACCAGATAGTATCTGGAGGATGATGCTCTCTGGATTGATTTAGAAAGATTTCAAAGACTATATGTGGGAGCCAGGGAAATGGTAGAACATTGGAAATCCATTGCTTTCCATGATAAAGAAGCTTGTAGACTACCTACGCATCCCAGTACAGTTCAGTTGTTGGAACGAGTTCCGGAATGGATACTCAATGCTGATGAGAAAGTGGCAAACCCGCACTGGCAAAGACAGTCTACTGCACATTGTCGGTCTTTAGCTCTAGAACTGGAACTTCTGCTGGGTAACAAACCAACTTACCGCTGCATGAAGGATGTTAGGGTCCAACTCAAGGAAGTTCTGGTACAACTGCAAGCTGCCAGAGGTGTTTTGGATCAGAGAGTGAAAGCCATTCTTGAGGACCAGACAGCCACTAGCACAGGACCCCAAATGCAAATGTCAGTAGGAGCACAGGCAACTTCTCTCCAAACCCTATTCCAGCTAGTGAGTATCACTAGAAAGATGATGCAACAAGAGAACTAGGCTGTTCTCAATTTCTTGGAATTTGTGTCGGATTCTCCAGTTCTCTTGTATGATGTTCCAGCAAGAGAAACTGAGCTGCCAAGATTCTTTCTAGCGCTGTATCCTCAACATCAAGAACCAGTTGATCGACTCATATATTTCAAAATAATTGATGAGCTTCAGGATTGGTATGAGCGATCAACCGTGGAATGGAAGACTTGGCAGACATTGCTCAATTGCTCAATGATGCTCTTCAAATCAGTGACATTCAGGCAATGAAAGAAGAGCTACATAGGATTCAGCTGTGTATGGGCCAGTGGAAGATTCAGGTCAGAGGATTGACTAGGATTACTAATCAGTTGCTACAGCTTACGGTCGAATCTTCCAAACTGCCTGAGAAAGACATTGCAGCAAAGCCGGGTCTAGCACCGCAGTACAGAGAGATGGCTGAGATTCTTTTTGAAGCTCGCGTCAAAACAAATCAGCCTCTTCCAGAAGGATGGATCCATACTGCTTCGCATTGTCATAAGCTGGCCAGAACCAGAATGACCAAGGGTAAGCGTACACTCTATGATCCTGACACCAAAACCTATCATTCTCTCACACCTTATGAGGTAGAGATGACCACAGACCGGTGGGATCAGCTTGAGCAGGAGGCCATTTACCGAGTGATTCAGAAGGAGAATGCTGGTGCTGGGACTTCTCAAGCACCATCCCAGTCACAGAGCAAAGGCAAAAGGAAGATGGTCCAATGGAAGGATACTGGGTAGTTCCATGTCAGAATTCAATGGCGACTTTTCTTCTCAGCATGCAGGGAGAGATGACAGTTCTACCTTGGCCTGATGACAGCTCCACCTTGGCCTGGTGAGAGCTCCACCTTGGCCTTCTCCGCTACCTTCCGCAATCCTTGGTCCTTCTTGAACTCGCATCCCAACATCAGAACCAGACAATGGATTTTTCAGTTCCACACCAGAACCAGACGATGGATTTTTCAGTCTCACATCAGCATCAGACGGGAATTTTTCCAAATTTTTGGAATCTTGCCAAAATTCAAGAAAGAAGGGAAGGATGTAGACGGCTGTATAATCACCATGTGGGAACGTGTTCTTAGAAGATGGGCAACGAACTACTTGGTAATTACTAGAGTAATTACTACAGTAAAACCGAAGTGTATAAATAGGGCCCATTACATTGTTATCGGGTTGGCAATTGTTATCACTTGTATCGGTGCTTTGGGCTACAATTGTACTTGAGCATCAGTGGCAGTAGTGTCGGCTATACTTTCTAGTTCTTTGTAATCATATTCGCCGTAATCTCAATCATGGTATACATTTCAGTGATACTTACTTCTCGACCAGTCTTCTGAATCTGAATCTGAACCTTACTACAATCTATAAGTCTGATTCTTATTTCAGTATCCACATTTCAGTTTAGTCTCTGATTTCTGTCTAGTCTGTTGTCTGAAATCTTTCCACACTAGTAGCTGAAATCCTTCAACACTGGAATTAGCTGTCTCAAGAGATCAGCTCCAATTCCACACACCAATTTTAGTAGAAAATATTTTAATTGAAGGCAAAAGATGTTGTAGAATTGAAGTGTTCTTGTGTAGCAAATTGTGAAGGATAGCAAATTTAAAGTAGATTTTGGAAATATTTTGATTGTTTTGTTGAGTTTTTGCACTCGTTTGTTTAACTATTTTGGGGTTTGAGTCTTCAAAATGCCTTTTGCATCCATTAGGTGTGCCAAGTTCCAAGTGTTATCAGAATAACCCACTAATCGAAAAAAGCAGGTCACCAAGCATAGTGCCAATCCAAATCAGCCAAGCCCCATAAAACCCTATCGGTTGCTATAAAGGCAAGGTGCCATACAGACATTGGTGTGCCCACACAGTGATCCAGATGTATCATTTTTCATAGCAATGTATTCTACATCTTGTGTAGTGTCTTTTCAATTTGAGAGAGGTACACCACAAAGCACTCATACACAATAGAGTCAACACTACATAGATGCACATGTTGGACCATACGGCCTAGCAAGTGGCTCGTAGAGGATCTACAAGTAAATATGTATGAAACTTTATCTTTGAGTAGATATGTTGAAACTTTGGAGTGCCATTGGAGTTTGTAAGTGATCAAGGAAAATATTTTAGACATTATCTTGTCAAAGAGTTGGTGAAAAAACTTGGGGATTAATCACAAGTATGATACTCCTTACCATCCATAATCCCATGGATTGGTAGAAGCATTCAATGAAGCTTTGCAAAAGATACTTTTCAAGCTTATGGAAGAGCATCCAAAGAATTGGGGTTTGCTTCACCTATGGGGGGGTGTAGGCTATATGCTACCTTCAATAATGACAGTACAAGGAAGGTATGGGTGTACTACATGAAGGAGAAAGGGAGGTGCTCAATCACTTTCAAAACTTGAAGATTATAGGTAAAAACAAACAAAGAAGTATATAAAATTATTAAGGTGAGATGGAGGGTGAGAGTCATTCTCCAATGACTTTATAAATTGTTGGGAGTCCCATCGTTGCATAGCTTCAATGACCAACAAAATTATCAATCCGGAGGGATGAGCTACCCGGCTAGGGCATGGAAAAACTCACACTATTAGTGAGCTAATCATGGCAACATGAATGGTTAACTCTATGAGGTGAGCTTCTTGGCCTATGGAGGAGCTAAGCCACAATGAAGGGAAATCTCCACATCCACTTCTCTTCACCTCCAATCAACCCAATCACACACTACAATTGCAAGACGCAAAACACTAATCCTATCATGCAACACACGAATTGCAAGCACACACACATAGATCTATTGAGCACCACACTCCAATCAAACCTACATGCACACACAAGCAAGAGAGGGCAATCACACAAGATTAGAGAGGGATTAACCACTAATTAGTTAAGATCTAGCTAATCTAAGCATCATAGGCAATCAGAAGAGCATGAGAGAGGCATAGTGAAAGAGAATAAAGCATTGATTAGTGTTAACCAAGTCACATGAGCAAAGAGAAGCTCAAGGACTCCATAGCCACACACCTCAAGAGCTCTCACCAAAGAGTGCTCTCAACAAATGAGAACCCTAATTTCTTTTACACACTGCCTTATACGCCCAGGGTAAAAATATGCAATGTCCGAGTGCCCAAGGCCTTTAGGGCTCCACTAGTTACTAAATTTGCTACCTAGGCACACTAACTGACCTATTCTTTATAGCTTGGAACTCACATTGAGCCCATAGCACATTAAAATATTACAATGGCTTGAAATAAATTGGGAATTTACAATACATGATCATTTTGGAAAAGCATGAAAAATGTGTAACTCCAAACTTTACTACTTCTTTGAATTTATCCTCGATGTGCATCCGTACATCTTCAGTCTTTAGTAGCTTTTGTTAGCTGATGTTGAATCAGTTAACATTCCCCCCTTTTGATTTTATTGCCCGTCCTTGGGCACTATTGAAAAGTGTCCGTGGAGGTTGTGGAAGGTTTTTGATCGGTTCTTGATGGTATGATTGTCTTCATTTGTCGTTGAATTTTTTGATGAGGTTCAATATGTTGCAACATCTTGATTGGTCCGTCTATGTCTGATGTGAGAGATGATGTTGCATTTCTCCATCGTAATAGCATAATGATGAGGCTTTTGTTTATTTATGAAAAGTATGCACAAGAGAAGTAAAATGATGAGGATCTAAATTACGGTATAATACCTGGATGACCAAAATAAAAAAAATCTAGTGGGAAAAAAGTGCCTTTTGGGATACATGCATCATTGGAGTACTTATTAGCATGGGAAATATTAATAAAGTACTCAAGGGATTATTTGCTGATAGATATAGAATAAGACAATGTGATATCCGTGGAAGGTTACTGGGCCGATGCCAATTTGCCAAGGTCAACACCAAGCCTCGGGGGGTTCACTATGTCTAAAACTACCATATCACATGCGTTCAAGACATGGTTGTAAAACCCCTTATCTCTGAATTTTGTTAAGAATATAATGTACCCTTTTCTTTTAAAATCTGTAAGTTTTTTTTAAATTTGAAAAAATAATGCCCTTCTATATATATACTTTTGTAAGTTTCAAGAACTTTAAATACCCTTCTATTGAACTCACGTGATAGGTTACATTTTTATTAGGTGACCTCCCCGGGCACCAAGCGATGGGGAGCGTTGGGCAGTTAGCATTCACTTGGCACTGACTCCACTGTCGCATGTAATGATTTTAACCCCAAGGTCACCACCATGTGATGGGGAGCATTGGGCAGTCCCCAAGATTTTTATTCGCCTAGTATTGACTCAACTTCATGATCTGTAATCACATCACCATGGTCTCCATCGTCGGTTACACCAAGGTCAATACCAAGCGATAGGGAGCATTGGGAAATCCCCAAGCTTCCTATTCACTCAGTATTGACTCCACTAAATTTTGTTTTTACATTGTCAGCTATCATGCCCCAAGGTCTTTGCCGTCACCTATAATGGCTTTAACACCTAGGTCAACACCAAGCGATAGGGAGCGTTGGGCGATCCCCAAGCTTCCTATTTGCTTAGTAGTGACCCCACTGCATGACTTGTTGGTTAGCATGACATTGGTTTGCTTGTTGTAGTCCACTCAAGGTGCATAGGTGGAAGCAAAAAAGAGTGTCTAATGCATATGTCCAATGATGGGACATCCTATATATGCATACATAGAAATGCGTGAAAAACAATATGCTGTGCAAGAAAGATTTTGAGGGGTTCTTCAGAAAGATGGTGTAGCTATAAAATCATATGACATGGATTTGCAAGTTGACACCCCTTTAAGAATGGTTTTAGTAGTCAAGGATATGTGCTCTCATCTTACTGTGCATTGTGCATGAGTGTTGGACACTAAGACATTCCACCGTTGTAAGTTATTAGACTTTGACTCTTATGCTCATCACATCCAACATCAGCATCCCGACTTAGATATGCTCAACTCTTCCAGCTTGAGCATAAGCCTAATAACTACGACTCTTAGCACAGAGTTTAATATGAATTGAAGCTTTGGGACTAATGCTTTGCTCATTTTATGGCTCAACAACCCGACTCTGGCTATGCCAAAGAGTGTTTTTTTGCACCCTGGCGACTTGACCCTTTACATTCTTGTGCTTACTATAAACATTTCTTCAGGTAAAAGTAAGCTTGAATCCTCAAAAAGAGGATTAGTGAAGTACCAACTTGGCATTGAAGGATTCTTTTGCCGTACCTGTTTTATCATCTTTGAATCTGCAGTCACGTTGGTTGGGTCATCCTTCTTTGACTATGAAGACTCCATTCTCTCTTTGATTCTCCAATTGGGCCTGTTGATAGGAGTCTTTGATGTTGTTGTAGGCCTTTGTTCACTATCGGCGTTTGGATTTTGACTAGGAGCATTGGAAGACTTAGGAATCCAAATCCCTTGATGACCTTTGTATCTCCATTGTTGACTTTTTTTTGCTTTAGGTCTTGTTGAGCTATTGAGATCTTCATGCAGGTCTGGTGTAGTTGCAGTTGGTTGGTATCCAAATCTTTGTATAACCTGTGTAGAATCCTTGTTTAAGAGGAATATTCTTTGAGATCCATCTTTGTTTTGTATCCTCTTGAGAGTTGTGGTAAACTTTAGCATCTTTCGATGTGGTTCTGTTGTATACCTGCTTCTTAGGTATCCTATGATATTGTCGAAATTGATACCTTGTGGGTCTTCTTTCTTGGGAGGGACTTGAAGTTACTTCATATGCTCTAACTTGTGGTTTTGGCACCCATATCTATATGTTACCTCCATAAAACTCATGTTCTTTTAAGATCCATTGTGATGCTATCCATCCCATGTGTTTGTCTTTCAGTGTTGATTTCTTGTCTTTAATCCAAATCGGATAATGGACTTTAACTTAACTGCTCAAAAAAAACACTTGCTTGACTTTCCTTTTCTTTCTTGAGTACTTTGGCTGATATATCTTTGCTTTGTTGGGTGGCTCCTTAGAGGTTTTAGTTGGGTCAGCAATTGACTTGAAGTTTTGAAAGCCTTTGTTGCTTGAAGAAGCTGGTCCATGAGGGTTCTTTGATGTAAAGGCATATGTTGTCACACCTTCTTTGCTAATCGGTGGAGGTTCCACTTTAGCTTTACCTTTGTCTGCAAGATTTGTCTTTGATTCTTGTGACTTTTGAAACTCTGAATCTGACATTAACTGTACTTGTAAATGTTGTTGGCTATCTCTTGGAAAAGAGAGTATTAGCATTTTATCTTTTTTGTAGGCCTTATGTTGGTCTAACCACTGATGTCCAAGGATGAAATCTGCATGCATTTCCTTTAAAGGCTTCACTTGAAACTTTTACCTGCTCTTCATGCTTCTGGATGCTAAGGGTAGCAACCATTTCTTTTTTACTTGTAGCCTTACCCATGATTTCTCTGTTACCTGGCTTGCTCCGTGTAATCTCTAGAATACTCTGGATGTTGTCTGCAACCATATTGCACTTCGCTTCTTTATCCAGTAGAGCATTGCATCTAACACTTGCTCCTTTTTTTACTGCTCATAACTATAGCTATTCTTGTTGTTGGTTCTATTGAAGATCTTTGTCTTGCTTTTGCCATGGGCTCATCTTGAATTAACTTTGTCTCTATGGAGGGTGGCTTGAGACTATGTTTTCCAATTTGACTTTCTTCAACTAATTTAGATGGCAATGTCTGGATCTTTGGACTTCCTATTGTTTCTTGGTTGTCTGCAATCTCGTTCTTCTTAACTTCTGGCTTTGGTGGCATTCTCTGATCAATAGCTTTCATGGTTTTCCTTTGTTTTGTTTCATCTACACTTTCTATTGTCTGATTTTCTTTAAGCTCTCTTGAAGTTCTATTCAATGGAGATGAATCATCTTCAATATGATCTGCTTTGATATAAGTCTCCAATTTAACTGTGCTTGAGGACTTTGTGCTGTCGTCTGCGAGTGACCATTGTTGGTCTTCATTCTTTGCTGTCTCTGAAGACTGCATCTTCATTGAACTCTGTATCTCTAGGACCTTTTGGGACATTGACATTCCCTTTATGATGTTGCCTGACATATCCTTTGCTGTGATCACATGGAATTGAGCTATGATGATCTGTGAACTTACTTCAAGGGTGGTGGAGATGATTCCCCAACATTCTTCTCGTTTGTTTCCTGATATGCTCACAAATTCAAGAGCATCTTCTAGCTGTGGTTGGCCACATCTTTTCCAAGTGCAAAAAGACATGAGGTTCTTGTGTAACTAAAAATCTAGCTTTACTTCTCTTGACAGCTTTTCTTCGTTTTCACCAACAATGTTGCACTTGATCGTCTCGGGATTTCTTTCTGTATTGATTGCTTTTGTTGTGGCAGTGTCCTTGAATTGAACTTTTTCTTCAACTTCTTTGCTTTGATCACCTGCTTCAATTGATGTTGACTCCATTGGCTGTAATATTGCACCTTTTTAAAATTGTTGAGCATAGTCTACCTGCATCTGAGTAACCTTTGATCTGAGAAGATCCATTGTACTTTCTAGAAGAATCTGTCTCTTCGGAGGAGATTTTGGTGGTGACCTTTGTGTAGCCTTTCTGAACTTTTGCTCCCATTGACTTTCACATTTTTGTTACTTGTTCTGGAAGCTTGAGGCTTTGCATCATCTTTAGATAGTCTTTGACTTCAGTTGGTGGCTACTGACTTGTGGAGATCAGTTGAAACTTTTGTCCCTTATGATCTTCATATAAGCATTTGTCTGCAGATTTTGAGGGAACCTTTGTCAATTGGAGACTTCCAACAACCATATGATCTTTCAATGGTTTCTGCTTTGAAGGAGTTTGTTGGCTAGAAGCCCTAGGGCTTCTAACTGGTGTAGCATTTCGTGGCACACAAGCTGAGCTTGATGGATTTATAGCTCCCCCTTCCTAGGGTGATCACTATAGCTTGCTTCATTATAAGGGTTCAAAATTGTTTGGCTCTGATTGAGTCTCACCTTTTGGGACTGTGAAGGTACACTTTTGATAGCACTATTGATGGTTGGCATATGTGAACTTTTTGCATAGTTTCCTATGTTTCTTCTTCAAACATGAAAAATTATTCCTCAAGTCAAGCTATAAATAGCATTATCTTTTCCCTGATATTGTCTATCCATGGGTCTCCTATGATATGGGCTTCTGTGGTTTCATGACCCAAGGCATCATAGATGCTAGACTCTCGTCTATATCTACGATTGTTTTGGTCAAAGTATATGCTCATTTGGTCACAACATTGAAGCTTGATTTCCGATGGAGGAGAGTTTAGCTCTAAATAGATTTCTGGGTTCACTCGGGTAATATCCTTCAACTCTAGAGAGGATGGTCTATAATAGATTCTTTCCTCTAAATGAGCCATCTTTTCTGATCTATCACTGGATGCACTTCTATGAGCTGGTATGTGGCCCGTTCAAACACTGGTTGATCCTTTTTGTACAGTTTTCCTTTTTGGTCTACATAGTGTGCATATGAATCATGTGTACCATACAATGCTAACATCTTTCTGTTTGATGTGTCCCTTAGAATCATGAATGATTGCACACTTGTGGTAGTGGATGTGAAATCGTTTGCAAACCTAACCGCTTTTCAACATTTGGTGATATCTGGACACCTTGACCAAATTCATGTAGGAATTTGTTGTTCAAAGAATCAATTTTAAGCTTTTCAAGTGTCTGTGCATCTTTATGCTGATTTTGAACTTGCAGTGTTTTTGCTGGTGCTTCTAATGGTAATGCACAATCATCTGATTGCATTAGTGATGAGTTAAATGCACTTACATCAAAAAATCTGCTATGTTGCAGTTGTGCATGTGTTGCCACTGCTACTAGCTTGCTCTGTTGTACTTGGATTCTCAGCTCGATTTGAGTCTGTGTCGATGGGTTCTGTAAAAACTGTCTTCTAGCAGATTTTGGTTTCGATTAGAAGAATTTCTACTGCTCATACTAGCCTAATCTGCAATCACATGTGAGTTGTGCCACTGTTCATCCGATTAAAAGCTCAATTTGCAATGCAATTGCTCGCACTTGCACAATGAATTCTAGTCCCTGGCGTTCTTAGTCTGAACTATGGGAACACTGTCCAGAACTATGATAGAACTGTGATGAACTCGGCTCGAATGATCACCAAAACTGTTTTCGCACTCTCTGGTTTTTTTTTCTAGTGATTTTCTGTTGTTTATGGCTTTTTCATTGTTTGTTCGGTGTGTGACTCTTTCGGCTTTGCTTTTTTGTTTTTCTACCTCTTTCAATGACTTTCTTTTTATTTTACAAAATTTTTGTGATTTTTCTAATTTTTTTTGTGAATTTTTTATATTTTTTGGAGTTTTTGAAGGTTTTATGAATTTTGTGATTTATTGAATTTTTTTTTATTAAATTTTCAAATTTATGTGAATTTTCTACAATTTTTAGGGATTTATTCGTGAATTTTTTGATTTTTTAATGAGTTTTTAAAAAATAAATCCCTTTTTTGATTTTTTAATTGGATTTTGGAGTTTTTAAATGTTTGTGATTTAATTTTATTTTTTTTTGTGAATTTTTTTTGACTAATATACAAATATATGAAATGAAAGTGAGAGAAAAATAAAATAAAATGAAATTGAGTTCAAAAGAAATGAAATTTAAAAGGAATGAAAATGAAATGAAATGAAATAAAAAAGAAACAAAATGAAATGAATACAATAAAAAGTCAATGACACAAAAAAGTAAAATGAATACAATAAAATGTCAATGACACAAAAGACAAAAGGCTCAAGTAGGCACCTGTTCAAAAAAGAGAGAAAGAAGACAACATGAAAAGAGAGGTCCCCCTTTTTTTTCTTTGGTGTCTTCTTGTAGGATAATGAATTGTGTGTGTAGGGGTGCCTTCACACATGTGTGTGTGTGTGGTGGTTGACGACGTTCACGCGTACAGAGGTGGGAGACGAGAGAGAGAAAGTTAGAGAGAGAGATAGTGCGTCCACACAGCTAGAGAGAGAGTTAGAGAGAGAGGGAGAGTTAGAGAGAGAGTTAATTATCACGATTCGAGAGAGAGAAAGAGGTGATTCTCACTTATACACAACGTCGGGAGTCCCTTTTTTGCATCAGAGCGTGAAATTTTATCGCGGACTCCGCATGACCGTCAAAAATATGCCGGAACGTACGCTCATGCTCGTGATAAACCAGCCGGATCTCGTCGAAACCACTTTTTTTTAATTTTTATTTTGTTAATGGCTGAAAAAGCCACATTTTAGTCCAAAATTAGCCGAAACGCTAAAAATCACCCAAAAATCCAAAAAATCACTAGAAAAATCCAAAAAATTCAAGGACAATTCTAGAAATCTTAGAAAACCATCGACAATCACAATCAAACATTTTCGTCACACATAAGTACACCAAAAATAGAAGATTTTACCGAAAATACCAAATTTGACAAAATCGTCAACCCGACCCTCGAAAATAGTAAAACGCTCAAAATTTGGCAAACGAAAGTCCAAAAGCGCTCGAAATCAAGCCAAAAGCATACATTCAAAACAACTCGTAAAGATTGCAAGATATCAACTTTTTATGGAATTAACAAAAAATTAATGCAAAAATTGTCAAAAAGTTACAAAAATTGTCTAAAAAATATCATTTTTAAAGAAAAGATCTCCACACATAGGGGGTTAGTGCAGCCCAATAAAATGACAAAAAGCACATCAATTCAATTGCCAGTTAATTTGATCAATAAAATCTAAAGTAGGCAATTGAATCGATAAAATTAGTGGCAAAATTAGGTCAAAATTTGACACAATTGGAGTGTGTAAATCCCTGTTTTAAACTAAAAAATGCAGCAATTTAAATATGCAATCAAAACATTGAATTAATCATGCACATTAAGCACTTTTTAGGCACACACACACACACAAAATTGGCAATGTTTACCAATCTTTAGGTGCACACACAAAAGGGTTAATCTTGCTGAAATTGCATTGTGACTTCACAAATCATTAGTTGGACATGACCACAACACAAATCAATCATCACAATTGAAAAATCATTGAGCACACATTGATTTTTAGGTGCACAAACAAGGGCAAAATAGTGCACACAAACCTAAAATTAGGCATACACACTCTCAATTAAAATGCACATACACTTGATTTTAGTGCACACACACTTGCAATTGACCATTCAAGTATGCAATTAATTCAATTAGGCACCCAGTTAGCAATGTACATTCACCAATTAACAATTGAAACTTGTCAAATTCATACGCCACCAAATCTTAAAATTTTTGGCATTACGACGGCATGAAAACGAACAATCGAAAAATTTTCAATCCAACATAGCATCAACATTATATTGCATCATGGTGGGATTTGTATATAATTCTACACATCTTTAGATTGTAGGGAGGTTGAGAATACGACCTTGATTACCTTTCCATTGAAGATCAATTGAATGGTTGAATGCTCCAATCCTTCATAGAAAATTATTAAGTTAGCAAAAATTAGTGAAATTAGCAAGGGGTTAGTGTGAAATTAGAGGGTGTAAACACACAATTGGCAAGGTATGGTAACACATTAGAGAATTATAAACACATTGCTTCATGCACACACATCCAAAATCCAAAAAAACATAAACACACAAGTGAAATTAGTGAGGAAACACATTCGATTATGCCACAATTACACTAACATAGGCCATTGTCCCTGGCAGCGGCGCCAAATGTTGGGGGTCCCATTGTTGCATAGCTCTAATGACCAAAAAAATTATCAATCCGGAGGGATCAACTATCCGGCTAGGACATGGAAACACTCACACAATTAGTGAGCTAATCATGGCAATACGAATGGTTAAATCTATGAGGTGAGCTTCTTGGCCTATGGAGGAGCTAATCCACAATGAAGGGCAATCTCCACATCCACTTCTCTTCACCTTCAATCAACCCAATCACACACACTACAATTGCAAGACGCACACAACACTAATCCTATCATGCAACACACTAATCACAATCACACACACATAGATCTATCGAGCACCACACTCCAATCAAACGTACATGTATATAAGCAAGAGAAGGCAATCGCACAAGATTAGAGAGGGATTAACCACTAATTAGTTAAGATCTAACTAATCTAAGAATCATACAATCAGAAGAAGCATAGTGAAAGAGAATTAAGCATTGATTAGTGTTAATCAAGTCACATGAACAAGGAGAAGCTCAAGGACTCTATAGCCATACACCTCAAGAGCTCTCACCAAAATGAGCTTGAGAACCCTAATTTCTTTTACACACTTCTTTATATACCTAGGGTAAAAATATGCAATGTTCGAGCACCCAAGGCCTTTAGGGCTCCACCACTTACTAAATCTGCTACCTAGGCACACTAATTGACCTACTCTTTATAGCTTGGAACTCCCATTGAGCCCGTAACACATTAAAGTATTACAATGGCTTGAAATAAATCGGGAATTTACAATACATGGCCATTTTGGGAAAATATGAAAAATATGTAAGTCCAATCTTTACTGCTTCTTTGAATTCATCCTCGATGTGCATCCGTACATCTTCGGTCTTTAGCAGCTTCTGTTAATTGACGTTGACTCAGCTAACAAAAATATTTGAAAAAGCATGAAATTCAAAATGAAAGTATACTCACAAAAAAATGATATTTTTGAGCAAAAGAATAGACACATTGCAAAAATTGCAAGGAAAATCCTAAATGAGAAGAATTTGCCTAATTTTTGTTGAGTTGAAGTAGTATCTACGACTATCTACATTATGAACGCGACTCCCACTCTTGGGGGAGTCACTATGTATAAATTGTTTTTATCACATAAATTCAAGGACTATTTATAAAACTCTTTATCTATGAATTTTATATAAATAAAATACACCCTTTTTGTCATAAAATATAATATCTAACTTTACCAAATGACTTTCTCATATTAAACTGATCATTTAATATGCGAAGATAAAAGGGGAACAAGAGTTAGGATATAGATATGTGCTTCTAGACCTATCTCAATAGGGGACCAAAAGGAGAAATGGTTGCATCTCAATAGGGGACCAAAAGGAGACGGTCTACCAAAGAGCAATGTGCAATAAGTGCTTCTAGATTCACCTCAGCAAAGGGACCAAGAGCAGAGATGGTTACATCTGAATAGGGGTCCAAAAGGAGGTAGTCTATCAAAGAGAAACGTGCATCTAATGGAGCTTAAAAGACCTTAGGGTTTTAGGCAAGCTAGGGCTTACCTTCAAGTGGGAATCCTACCCAAGCATGAGGTGCTTGTCGGCTTGCTAAGTGTTTGTGGGAACCTTGTTCAAGCTTGAGGTGCTTCTCATATGCTTAAATGACTAAGGTGCTTGAAGTATTCAATTCAACAATGATCTCTCAAGATGCATAAACCATTTCCATGCTTAACTGACTAGGTGCTTGAAGTGTTCAATTCAAACCAAATGACTTAAGACGCATAAAAGACACATGTCAAAATCCTCCACTTGTGGCCCTCATGATGTGCTTGAATCCTATTGGATAGGCTTTAAAGGGGTCCAATGAGAATTTAGATGCATAAACATAAATAATTAAGTTCTTTCTCTCAAAGAGGAAAAATAAGACACATGTCCAAATGATATAATTAAATAATACTAGGGAGAGAAAGAGAGAGAGAGAGAGAGAGAGAGAGAGAGAGAGAGAGAGAGAGAGAGAGGTGAACCAACCATGAGAGGGGGGGTATACTCTCCCACACACACACACACTCTCTCATTCTGTAAAGTGCAAAGTGCAAGAGCTCCATCTCTTGAGAAGTGGAGAGCCTACACCAACACTCTTGGCTATGGAATGCAAATCCAACCAAGAGACATGCTTCAATGCTTAAGCTTTCCATCTTTTTCATCTTCATTACTATGCTATTATGCTATGCTAAGCAAGAAGAGAGATGATAAGTGAGGAACTATTTCTTTCTCCTATGAATGATTCTTCTTCCTCTTCCCTACCCTCATTCCCCGCTAGCTCTCTCCACCTTCGAAGGTGTTTGAGGCCTTGGGACTGAGGCTTGGGATAGTTAATGCTTTTTGCAAAGTTTATGTTATGCTCGTGATGTATGAGGATTTCCATCTTCATAGAATCACCAAGGTCACAAGGAACACAAAGATTGTATTGTACCGAGTGTCTCTTGAGTGTGGTATAATCTATAATACAAACGCCTTTTGGAGGGGGGACCGGCTCCAAGTAAATCCGGTCCTCAACTATTGTCATGTTCTCTAATACTCTCTCTCTTGCAAAAGTATTGTTCATGCCAAGTTAATTATGTACTATGTTTATGTTGCTACCATCAATTAAGTTCACCACCTATGTTCTCAAAGTGATCTCACAAAAATGCTCACTTTAATTACCTTAATTCCACTATTCTCAAAGTTCATAGGCCATTCCCATTACATTGGTATCAGAGCATTTGGTTTCTCTTTTATTGCTTAAGACAAGAGGTCCTTAAGTTCCCTATTAATGGTTTATTTTGTTAATTATATTAGGGTAAGTGGGACTAGGATCTATTATTGGTTTTGTCGAGCCCACTATGTGGGATATGGTGCACACCTCGAGAGCTTTGGTCTTAATAATGGGGTCTTTTTAGACATACCTACGGCTTTACCATTATTGAACCATAAGAAGTTCAAAAGGAGCTATCCCTCGACAATTTTTCTATGTTAGACCCACCTCACTACTCTCTATAATTAACCAATTCGAGCCTAAGTGCTTATTTTCAAAGTCTAAGAGGAGTAGCAACTAAGATTTTGAATTGCCAAAGGTTTCACTAAGTAAACACATAAGTATAATTAGCATGTCTGACAATAACCAAGAGAGTAAAATGAACATTGATAACTTTGATTTTTCACATGAAGGTGCTAATGATGATGCCCCCATGTTTATCAATTATCTTGTTACTAGGTTGCATCAAGCTATGGGCAACCCTACTTTGCAAGCCGAAGTTACTCAACAACTTCGTGTTTATGGGATTTCCCTTCCTCTCCAAGAGGAGAGAGAATTTAGGAGGCCTCTTGATGAGACTCCCGAAAGAAGACTCTCTCCCATAAGAGAGGAGGAATCCAAAGAATGAGAAAGAATAAAATCCCTAAGTTCCTCTAAAGATGTGGCTCCATGAAGACGACGGTCTAGACCAACTCCTCCCAGTTGCTTCAAGGATCAATTTCCAACAAGGGCGAGAAGAAATTTCAAGCCCATGGAAAACAAGGATCGAAATGAAGCTAAAGGGAAGATCAATGCTCAAAACTCTTCCCAAGGACACATCAACACCAACAACAACAAGGCAAGGGAGAAATGGGCTTACAAAGGTAAAAATAAGCTCTCTCCCAAAGAATTAGAGGCCTTTCGTAAAGACCATAAATTATTTAAGTGTGGGGAGCAAGGACATGGTTATCGTTCTTGCCCCAAAAGAAATGTACGCAATGACACTCCTAGAGCTTCCATGGTTGAAGCTCCAAAAGAGGATACTCATTCCAAAGACTCATCCCTCTCCTATGCTTGGGGAAAAGGGAGCAGGATGTCTTCATCTTGTTTGACCCTGGCTCTACTCACAACTTCATATCAACGGAGTTGGCCACCAAGTTGGGCATTCATGCTTTTGAGATGGGAGATACTGTAACTGCTGAAAAATCTTTCAAGGGATAGCCCGCCTCTGTTAATCCCTTGATTGGGAAGTTGAGGCTTCATGTCCAAAGCTATGTTGACAAAGAATCTCCCCTCTCCAACATGAGGATATTATCCTAGGGGCACCATGGTTCAACCGCATGGCTGCCAACATAAAGTTCCCAAAAATCTACTTCATCTACAAGGAAAAGAGCATGTACATAGATGCTAATGAGTCGGGGAACACCCTGGTAAATACGCTTGGTTTTCATAAGTCAATGAAAAGCTCTATTTTTGCATATATGATATTTGTTAGAGAATCTGTAAATGATTCTAATGTTTTCACAAGTAGCAATAAGGAAATCAAGAGGAATTAGAGTTGTCTAATTTTGTAAATCGATTCCAAGATGTTTTCATTGATGACATCCCTAGTAAGCTACCTCCAAAAAAAGGGAATGATGAACCATGCAGTAGAGCTTCTACTAGGAAGCTCACCACCTAATAAACCTCCTTATTGAGTTTCACAAGCTCAACAAGAGGAGATTATGAGGCAAGTGCATGAATTGGTGGAAAAAGGGATGGTGAGGCCTAGCTCCTCTCCATTCTGTTCACCAGCATTTTAAGTGTAAAAGAAAGATGGCACATATCACATGTGTATGGACTATAGAGCACTAAATAGAATCACTATAAAAAAATTATTTCTCGTGCCGCGGGTAGAAGATCTATTTGATAAGTTACAAGTTTTGGCCTGACAAATGCTCCAACCGCATTCAAACTCACGATGGACAAAAACCTTTAGGCCACTCAAATTCTCTTGAGGAGTACAAGTGACACCTCCAGGTAATCTTTCAAGTTGTGAGAGAGAATAAGCTTTTCATTAATCAAAATAAAAGTGAATTTTTCCTACAAGAGATTCAATATTTAGGTCACATCATCTCTCAAGATGGTATTCGTATGGATCCATCAAATTTGGAGGTAATAAAAGCATGGCCTAATCCAAGGAATCTACATGAGCTAAGAAGCTTTATTGATATGTGTGCATACTATAGATGCTTCATTGAAAAATTCTCTCAAATAGAAGGACCATTGCATGACTGAACAAGGAAGAATGTTAAGAACTCATGGAATGCTAAAGAACAAAATGCTTTTGACAAGCTCAAAGAGAAGTTTACCTCCGAGTCTTACCACGCACCGAGCGAGTTTTTTCGAGCAAAGACAAACCCAAGCAAGTGTTTGTACACGCAATATAGTAAATTTTATCATCGACAAAATATTTATTGTTTGTTATATAATGATGCAAATACAACAAAAAGAGTTTTCAATGGATATACTACCTCCTAAATTCCAAAAGATCAAAGTTTACTTTTAAAAAAAGTAGCACAATATTTGAAAATATTATCTTCTGGCTCAATCTCTATTTATCTAACTGTAATCTCCTCTGCTTATGCTCTTCTTTGGCTTGGATTTTTCTCGCTTGGGCTTTACATGTTTGAGCATGAAGTAAGATTGATAGACCAATAAGAGCTATAGACCTTTACTTAATTCTTAAGTGATCCTTTGTTTATTTTTGTAAGGTAAGTGCTCCCTTGTCTAATAATTTGGTTCTTGGTTATCATTTATACTTAAGAGCATGTGCATCCTTCCACCTCTTAGCCACATCAATTTGATAGCAATTTATTGCACCTCATTAGTTCATTTATACACCAATCGCCTTCCATGTTGTCTTGCCATGCCCATACTACAAGGTTGTGATCTTCATACAAGGGCACCCTTTTTACATGACACCTTGCTTTTTCATCAACTTTTGACATTCATATTTATAAGCTAACAATTGAATTTTTAGCTCTTGCTCATTGTCTGCATAGGTTATGAGGTGAAAAAAGTAAACCATTTTTTTTAACGTCAAAATATATACTATAGAAAACGATATATGATAAGTTCTACAATGAGAGTTTACGTAGGTAATTTTTATTAAAAAAACATTAAAACTCTATAACTTCCTTAAAAAATTATATTTTTTAAACTTATCAACCCATATTGATAGCAAATACCATCTTGATTGTTAAATATCATATTTGAAAGCCTTTATTTATCATTTACTATAAGTAGTCAATGAGAAACTGATTTTTGCAAAATGTTGTTTAAGAGGTAATTTTTAGACTTTCAAAGCTCTTTTCAAACAATTCATGCTATCATTGTGGAAACTCATGTTCTAAGTTGAATCTAGGGGTTAAAACCAAGATACTACATATTTTTTGGAGACTTTAGAAAGCATGAATCCTCTAAATAAATTTGGATTTTGAAATTTATGACATACGATTTATAGTTGATTTACTCTTTTCATCTAAAAAACCAATTAAATGAGTATTCAAATGCCCCAAATGCCTTGTTATCAAGGAATTAGCTATACTTTATTGGTTTTGTCAAACTTTTCAAGTATTGTGTGGAGTTTTCTAGTTACTATCTTGTACATAAAATATCAAGAATTTCTAGCATGTGTAGTGTTACAACAAAGAAAAAAGTACGTCATTTAGTTTCTTCAACGCTCTTCAATTATAATTTTCCTTGGAATCATACATGTATATATAACTAGTCAAGACTTTAATGCACGGATATAATGTGTTTTACTTTATATATGATCCAATTTATAAGGCATGTCTGTTTGACCCACATAGCTAGGCATAATTAAATACAAATGTATTTTTTTTTTCTTTGAGTAAAAGCCTACGTGATTACATAGCATTGGTATAAACGAGCAAACTAAATTTTTCTCCTAGGTCTTTGGATTTTTTTAACGCTTATCGTGCCTACTCTTTGAAATATGTGAATGTAGATTTGTGTGACTAAATTTATGGGTCAATTTGGTTATCCTTGTAGGCTCAGATATGTAAGGAAATATTTTTTAAGAACTCTATTACTAGTATACAAATGCTTCTTAAAGGGAATTGTATAGATTCTTTCTTTCAAGCACATGGTATTTTTTTGAAGATTAAGAAAAAAGGACGTTAAAGTGTCCTTTTTGGTACCAAACTAGTGTTAAGGGGAGGATCACATAAAATCTGCAATTTCTCAATACTACTCTAGAGCTTGTGAGCCTTGATGTAGTCCGATACTCGCTTGAGGGCATCAGGCCTCGTGGTCTCCGAGGTTTGCAAGATGGGAGCCAGGATAGAGGAGACCCTATGTAGAGGATTTGAGCGCCACTACTGGCTCGAGAGGCGTGAGCCACTCAGCTGGAACTGACTCTGAGATGTCCTGACACATGCTCTGAACCCCTCTCATGCCCTGTAGCTGGACAGCCTGCACCTCCTCTGACAAACCTGTGAACTCTAGCCAGTCACCTAGAGAGCGCGCTGGACCTGCTGCCATGGGACCCCAAGAAACATGAGGCCTACTCCCAACCAAGTGGCCTCTCTGAGTGCTAACCATGGGGTTCCAGACGAGGGGCTGCCGTAGGCGCTCCTCCGTGCACGTCGGCTGTCTCTGCTCTAGGCCACGCCGTAATAGCTCCCAAGAACGCAGCAAACTCACAGCGAATCGGTCCTCCAGTCTCCTGCTCAAACCAACTCGGCGCAACTCTGTAAAGATCCATCTGGTCGAAGGTTGCCAAGGGCCTCCTAACTGAGGCACCCTGGCATGAAGCCTCTACAGCAAGAACTCCTTCCAGGGCTCCTCGCCTGGAAGAAGTCCTCTGACGACGAACTTCCCAAGAAGGGATCTGCTCTGCTGTGCTGGATCAATGATCCCAAGCCCTCCCTGCGAACAAGGAAGTGTGATGACCGACCAAGCCACCTTGGCTCGGGCAATCTCAGTGTCGCGACCTGACCAAAGGAAGTTCCTGATCATCCTCTCGACCTGGCTGATGCAAGAACTCGAGAAGATCCAGCAAGAAGTGATGTACCACATAGTCGCCAACAACACCTGGTTGGCAACTACTACTCTACCAGCCCGCGAAAGTCGTGCTGAGCTCCAATGTAACAGCTTTCTCTTGATGGACAGGATAAGAGGAGCAATCTGCTGCTCGGGGGACAAGTCCAAACCAACCTAACAACCCAAGTACCGAACTGTAGTCCCTGGAGGAATCCACCTGAAACCCTCTCCTGGCATCCAATCTGGCACAGGAGCACTACCAACCGAGAAAGCCACTGTCTTTCTCCAGTTGATCAGTGCACCCGATGCACAACAAAGGGTCTCCAAAGCCTGCCCACATCTGTGTAAATTGGCCTCTTGACCCTCTTAGTACAAGGCTGAGTCGTCTGCAAACTCAGCGTCCAGAAGCTCATCTCCCCGTATAGGGAGTGCTAAGCTCCTCAAACCAACCTGCTGTGACACCAAAAATCTGCTAATCATCTCCGCATAGAACAGAAAGAGAAAGGGGGCAAGAGGACAACCCTGTCTGATCGATCGTGTGAGCATGAAGTGCTCACCTCTACCTCCTACCAAAAGCACCTGACTGTGAGCCTGTCTGTATAAAGCTGACACCCCTCTGATCCAAGCATCTGAGAAGCCCATCCTACGAAGCGTGCCCTCTAGAAACTCCCAGTCAACTCTGTCGTATGCCTTCTCAAAATCGAGAAGAAGAATCACAAGGTCCTCCCCACGGAGACGTGCCAGGGTAGAAGCCTCCCAGAAAGTGAAGATGTTGTCAAGGATACTGCGTTCCTTGACAAAACCTGTCTGAGTCCCATGTATAAGGCTCTCCAAAAGTGGCTGAATCCTCAAACTCAGAGCCTTGGCAAGAATTTTGTAGGCTGAGTTGAGGATGGTGATGGGGCGCCACTGTCGAATCTCATCCAAGGAGCCACCCTCCTTCGGAATGAGGTAAATCAGGCCCTCACTCATGCTATCCGGAATCACTCCTGTGTGCAGAATGTACTGAAAGGCACTACAAAGATCTGGGCGAAGCAGGTCCCAGTACTCCAAGAAGAAGCTGGGAGTCATCCCATCCTCACTTGGACAGCAACCACGAGGGAGGGCCCTAAGAGCCGTGTGCATCTCCTCAAGCTGAAGAGGTATCTCTAGCCTCTGGCGCATCTCCTCAGTCACAAGACAAGGCATCTGCGCCCAAACCTGCTCCCTGCATGCATCCTGTCTCTCTGACCGGGGCTCAGCCGACAGTAGCTCACGGTAAAAGTCAGTAGCAATTGCACGCATATCCTCAGGCTCACAAACAGTTGACCCATCGGGTCTCCTCAGCTGATTGACCTTGGCATGCGAGTGCCGAGGTCCCAGTGTCTCAAAAAAGGCACATGTCACTCTGTCACCCACCTGAGTCCACTGAGATGCCTGTCGGTGAAAGGCAAACTCATGGCGCCTCTCCTCTGTGCAAGCAAGCTCTTGTCGAGCCTGCTGTAACTGCTCCTCCAACCATGGACTGTCTGGATGCTGCTCCTGCATCCTCTGAAGTGAAGCAATGCCTCGTTTGAGACGCTACTCCTCCTCTCTCACTGCAGCCCGTCGAGCCAAAGACTCCTAGAGAAAAAAGTGGCTAAGCTGAGCTAGGCCTAAGGCCACTCTATCTGCAGGTAGAGCCTGACTGTCCATGCCCTCTATCCAGAGAGCCTCTACCCTCTCTCTGAGTGCTGAGTCCAACAAGACCCGCTCTGGGATGCGAAGCATCGTGCTCCCACTGCTCTGCCTGTCTGCCACTGTGAGGATCACTGGTGCATGGTCCGAGAAGAATGTCCCTGCCAGGATGCCCACTGATCCCCCCAAGTCACTGAAGTGGTCCCTAGTGTAGAAGCGATCTATCCGTGATAGATTCACTCCTCCCACTCTGCAGTCCAATCTAGAGAAGGCAAGACTCTGTGGAGGCCTCACAAAGCCAGAATGTTGCCATGTATCCGAGACCCTCAAAGTCATACACAACCTCTCCCAAGCTGCTAACTCAACTCCATGTACAGTAGCATGGCTGCTTCCGATCCTGTCAGAGGGGTCCTCCAACATGTTGAAGTCCCCACCTACACACCAATGGTCAACCTGTGGCAAAGACTCAACAATCAGTGACCAAAACTCTGCACGAGAACTCGCCACATTGGGCGCATATATGTTCAGGAAGCCCACAAGGCCACCCTGAACCTGCAAAGTAATCCACTGAGCTCTGCCTGGCACAATAATCCCTCTGCCCACAATGGCCTGCTACAATGAGTCCGCAATAGTCATACGTACCCCACCCTGGATGCCTCCAGGTCCAAAAGCAGCTGACCAAAAGGTATCATAACATCCCCGCAAAATCTGACCACATCGCCGAATGCGGCTCTCAGACAAATGGTGCTCCTGAAGCATAAGGAGATCAATCTCTCCTCCCACAAGACAACGCTAAAGCTCCTGATGCAATCGGCCCCGTTGTCGCTAAAACTGGGGCCCACCTAATCCCTGCACGTTCCACGAGATGATCCTCATGGGGAGCGAGAGAGAACAGATGCTTCCGCAGCAGCAAGACGGGCTATCTTCGAGGCAGGCTTGGATGGGGAGTAATCCGCATCCGAGCGTCCTCTAAATAGGCGAGCCTGTAGTGAGTGCCTGGTCCAAGCCCAAGCAAAGCGAGCCGTGCGCAAAGCAACCTCCTCTGTCCAGGAGTCCTCATGAATGTATACATAGCAAGGCAAACACTACGTATCAGAAAAAAAGTACACCACAATGCCAGCCTACATCCTGCTGAGTCTGGGGGTGTCACCGCAAACTTGGCCAGTGGCCACAAATTCTTCAGCAAATCTGTAACTCCAAGTTCTCCCATGTGGTGAGAGAACTCGAGAACCTGTGTATGCAACCATCCCTCCACTGAGTCTAGGGACCACTCTGTCTCGGTCCGACCACAGAGGGGAAAGAAGAAACCAACTGCTGAGTCCAACGCCTCTGTCCCCCTAGCGACGAGGAACAGAGCGTGGACCCTGAAGCAGGCTGCCTCATGGTCTGCTGCGGAATCGCCGAGAAAGCGAGTGAATCCGTAATCGAAGAAATCCCAGCGGCGTCGGAGGTCAATGCTCGTCAGACCACGAGGGATAGCTGCAAGGGAAGATGACTGAATCTGCAGAGGGGGCCGCAAGAAGGGCTGACCCTCTCTCGCTAGGCGACTCGTGGAAAAGGCACTGCCAAGAGATCTCCTAGCCGCTGGCGAGGGAGCAGTCTCCTGAGTTGACTGTGGTACTGAAGCAGGAGGAGGGGGAGAAGGAGCTGGGGGGGGCGGAGGAGAAGAGAAGAGGGGTGGGGCGACAAAGACAGGGGGACGAGGTGGGGAGTGGGTGGGAGTAGAGGGCGGGGGAGGGTATGAGGAGGAAGAGGGGAAATCTGAAGGTGGGGTGGCTGGCGAGGGTGAAGCGGAAGTGGAGGCTGGCGTAGGGGGCTCCTCCTGTTAAAGAGGACCAAAGCGGTTCCTCGTGGGAACCCACTGCTGCTGAGTAGGCACCTGATGGCCACTCTGAGTGCCAGGCTACCGCTGTGGCCCCTGGCGTCGATGACCACGGGCCTGCTGCCATCCCTCCTCCGCTGGAGCCCTAGGCTCGGAGGGTGGCTCAGAATCTGTGCGCTGTGCCACTGGCTGTGGCTGCGGCCCCAGCCTTGGCAGGCTGGGACTGAGGCTGAGGTGCAGGTCGAGGCCTCCTCCGTGGACAGGCCTTCGCTAGATGGCCCATCTGTCTGTAAATGAAGCATTGGTTTGGGAGACCCGAGTACTCCACACTCTGTCTTAACCAACCCCCACTCACCCGAGGCAGAAGGATGACCTTCGAAGCGTGTGGGTATCTCTGACCAAAACTCGAAGTGAAGGGATGCTAGCCGCCTTGGCAGCTACTGATGTTGCCGTACGAGGTGTCTCTAGGACAGTCCCGATGGCAGAGCCAATCCTGGAGAGAAGTGGAAGGTACTCCCTCCGTAAACCCGGAAAGCAGACTGAGATGGGGATGTCTGCCTCCTCTACTAGCACATCCGAAGTCAGGTCAAAACCATGTCGCCACTGTCGAAAGTGGGCGCGTGATGCTCGGATGGCCAGTGGACTCATAGCTATGACCTTGGAGGCCATCTCGGAAGTCTCGAACTCGATCTGGTAGTACCCCCGTCCGAGGATCTGGACATCCGAAATCTTGCCAACCTCTGCGAGAATGCGAGCCTGGAGAAGGTCTCGCAGCTCTCCTCTGCTAGGACGAGTGCCGAGAACCTTGTAGATGACAGAAGTCACCTGCAAGCACTCTACCTCTGCGGCAAGGCTCGCTTTCTCTGTCGGCGAAAGAGCAAGTCGAATGGTGGGCTCAGCGGGGTCGGGCGAGGGGGCTTCAGACAAGTCCCTCTGTGGCGGAGCTGGAGCCTCCATCTATGTCTACTGCTGAGTCGAAGAAGCGTATCGTGAAGAAGAACTGCAACCGAGTACGTCGAACACTAGTCCGAAGAAAAAGCGATGCAGAGCCAGGTGCAGAAAACCTTCGGGGGAAATGTGGACAGGGGGGGAGGATGGAGGAAAGGATACAGTGGCGAGCAAAGGAACAAAAGGCGGCGGGGGGGGGGGGGGGGGGGGGGGGGGGGGGAGAAAACAACCAGGGAATGGGGTGCAGCGGCGGGTTAAAGGGCAGCTGGGGGCAGTGGTGGCGGGCTGGGCTGGGCGAGAGGGGGGGGGCAGGGGAGGCAGCGCGAGGGCGAGGGGGGGCAGTGCGGGGGGGGGGCTGGAGGCAGCGCGAGGGTGAGAGAGAGAGGGGGGTTGAGGGGCAACAATGGCGCAGGGGGGGGGGGGGGGGAGCGTGCAACAGCAGTGAGCTTTTTGAGAGCTATTAGCATAGCTTCAGTATTAACTTTATTCCAGTTTGAACATCCACTCTTTCTTGTAAAGCATAGTTGCCAGTGTGCTTGCAATAAGCTCTCAAAAGAATAATCCACCATAACCCTGAAACCAGTCCATAAACAAGTATTGAGCTTGATGTCACAACATCTCTCTCCACCATAATGCCAATAATATCAACAAGTACAACCCATACATACAATTACAAAACATATAGCAACAACTTTCGAGCATGCAAATTCCAACACAAGTTACAACTTTCGCACTAAACTTGTTGTTATTACCTGAATCAACAAGTGCTACCCAACCTATGGCAACCTCACCAAAATCTGAATCAAACACCTCCTCCGTCACACCTTCATCGCTACCTTCAATGTAAACTGATGAGACAGCTAGACAACCAATGAATGTTTGAATCATGGACCCGACAAATTGTAGGAGATTGCATTTAAGAGAAGGTATCATCAATTGCCACCAAAATATACAGACCGCTATCATCGTGTGGAAGAAGCATTTCCCTGGAACATCGAAGAGATGAATAGAATAGTGACTGCAGGGGGATCTATCACGAAGACTCTAAATCTCTCTTAAGAAGCCTAAGTGAAACCATTTCTTTCAATACCTAAATTTCAAGTGGGTGGCCATGTATTCCCATGCGGCGATCTATCATGTGGCGACAACCAGGCAGTTTTGAAAAAAACATTGAACAAAGCGAATGTTCATGCTTGATGATGAAGTCATGCAAACTACCAATAGACAAATTTAAGTGTGTGCAGCGGTATAAGTTTTACCATTAATCTACATGGCCTAGATGCCTAAAACTTACCGCTGAATGCAATTACATAGCATGCTAGAACGCATCTTCTCAAGAGCTGGAAATCTCTCTCCTCAAAATGGGCTTCCTCGGTGCCCCTTTTACTCATCAAGAGAATACTGTCATCCAAACTGGTGTTTCTCGTCTCTTAACATGGCAGATGACCTTCTTGGCCCCTCGCGAGCTACCTTCTGGGTGCAGTGACCTCAGATTGCAATGGAGCAACTACAGACTTGTGCCGGGATTGTAGTTCCACACTTAGCAAATTTGGTGCTGCAGAGATTTGTGCTCTACATCCTCTCAACTCTAGAAACTCTCTGAAAGAGCACACGCCAGCGTGCGCTCTTTGAGAGAGTTTTTTTACTTGGTGAGCCTAAGGCTCTTTTTGCAGCAGCAGCCACCACGTGGCATTACATTTAGATTTAAAAAAAACATCATTGCCATGAAAAGCTCTTAAAAAAACTCCCCACAAAAAGCTACCAAGTGAATAAAATAAAAAAACCACTTTGCATTGCTCAATTGCTCTCATATAGAAACAATTCGAACTTCTCCACAAGCAGGTTCGAACTTCTCCCCATTGCCATATTCGTCTCATTACGGTTTTGTGAGAGTGGGCGACAACGGTGTCCCTCAAGCTGCAGAAGAGCCTCGCGTCTAGCATGCTAGAGTGTGGGAAGCGCAAGGTCTGGCTTGATCCCAATGAGGTCAACGAAATCTCTATGGCCAATTCATGGAAAAATATCAGAAAGCTGGTCAAGGATGGCTTTCTGATTCGGAAACCAACCAGGATACACTCGCGGGCACGAGAAAAGCGTGCTTTGGAGGCTAAAAGGAAAGGCCGTCATTCAGGATATGGTAAGAGGCGGGGTACTAGGGAGGCCAAGCTACCCTCTAAAGTTCTCTGGTTGAGGAGGATACGAGTGCTTCGCCGGTTTTGCTGAGAAAGTACCGGGAGGCTAAGAAGATTGACAAGCATATGTACCATGATATGTATATGAAGGTCAAGGGTAACGTGTTCAAAAATAAGTGCATGCTCATGGAGAGTATTCACAAGTCTAAAGCTGAGAAGGCTCATGAGAAGACACTGTCTGATCAGTTTGAAGCCTGTAGAGCAAGGGAAAAGCTATCAGGGCCGAGTGAAAAAGTGTCAAGAGGGAAGAGTGCTTGGCACAGTAATTGAGTACTGAAGCAACACCAACGATCCCTACAGCTGCCCCTGAGGCCACCAAGAAGTCCAATAAGTGAGCGACATAGCAAGATTTAGCTAAGAGCTATGACTCGTTAGTACTTAAATAGAAACCTTGGACCTTTGACCTTGTGCAATGAGATATAGTTTTGAGCGACATAGCAAGATTTAGGTAAGAGTTGTGACTCGTTAGTACTTAAATAGAAACCTTGGACCTTTGAGCTTGTGTAATGAGATACAGTTTTTGCGTTACTCTTGAAAGCATGACTATTGCAAGACTAAAAGGGTTTGCATTTTTCAATTTTTCCCCATCTCTTTCTTTGACTATTGGTTATTGTTGTCGAGACTGTTACTAGAGTTTTAACGTCGTAAAAAACTATCCCAAGAGATCTTAAAGATCTAGCCAATGAGGAGAGAGAGAAGTGTGATTTAGCAGTTGCGCCTCTCCAAAGGTCTCCTTTTGCTGCCGCTACTTGTCCCCAATAGAAGTTTTGAACTCTTGCCTCGCAGAAGCACGTGCTCTCACTCCCCTGCCTTGCTTAGTCCAAAAACCACCATGATTCTTCACATTGGATGCTTAGTAGGGTTGGGAAAAACCTACTCAAGCCGCAACACCAAAAATGATGGTGTGACAAGAGATTAGGTCGGCCTGCGTCAACATGCAGAAGCTCTACTTGTGACAGAGTACAAGGCCGCGTGATTCACGTCAACACAGATATGTTGATCCTACAACATGCACGATCTCCCCCCCCTCAACCTCTTCCCTTCCGGCCTTCCCTCACCCATATACAATCCCCTCCTCCTCCTCCTCCTCCTCTCTCTCTCTCTCTCTCTCTCTCTCTCTCTCTCTCTCTCCCCCCCCCCCCCCCCCCTCCATCTCTTTAAAAAAAAATTCCACGCTGGCGTGGCTCTTTCAGAGACTTTTTTTTTACGAGATTGAGAGAGAGTGAGGAGAGAGAAAGACAAGGGGAAGGGTTGAAAAAAAAAACCTAGGTTTAGTGTAATCACATCTCCAAATCTTGAGATTTACCTCTAATTTTTAAATTTGAAAGTGAGAAAACCTACAAAATATAGAGAAATTTAGCGTCATTTGGTGTAAAAACCTTCAGATTTAGTCAGTTTACCACTAAAATTCTCATAGGTAGGTTTGCCAAGTTTTCAGAACAAAGTTTTTTTCGAGCACTGGTCCTTGCCCGTACGTGAAAGAGTTCACGTCTCTTTCAAAGAGATTTTTTGAAGGGTTTTGTTTATACTATATAGTTGTTGAAAATGACGATGATTAAACTTGAGGACCTTCTTGCCCTATTCCTTCAAAACCAAATTTGTAAATGATTAGGGACCTTGAGATTTAACTTTCCTAGTCAACACAATTGTCTCAACATGGCACAATGTTGTTTGTTGTAGCACAACCAACCTCCCAGTTACCCCTTGGAGGGAGTTACCTTATGGGGTGCTAAGGACCGAGGCTTGGGCCACATCATTCTACAAGAGGACAGATGCAATGCTATACTACCATCCATTTGAATTGTTATGAGGCATTGATGGACGTACAACTCCCAAACAATAGATAGAGTACAAACAAAAATGGAGGGCTAAGCCGCATTAGGAAAAGCGAGGGAAAAGAATTTCAAAGGAGTACAATGAATATCATACACCATGGCTCTAAGAAGTGCATACAACATAGGGGCATCACATGTTGGGTGAGTAATCAGGGTCGAGGCATTTTGATGGACAACTGAGTAGACTAGTAATGCTGAGCAGTCTAGGAACTTTTAGCTGTGCTCATATAAACATGGAAAATTTAAGAGAAGGTTTTTACACTAAATTTCTCTAAACTGTGTAGGTTTATTCACCATCTACTTTGAGTTTTGAAGATGAATCTCAAAATTTGTAGGTGGAATTACACTAAACCTAGGTTTCTATCGATATGGGTAGGTGGAAGAGAACTAGCATGTGGACAAAGTTGTCATAAGAAAATTGGTCATAGATTTATCAACCTTGCGTACTCTTCTATCAAAGCACTCTTCATAATCCCCAACCATTACCACCTCCCTTGACACGTTTTTTCGCCACCACCTTTGGCAACACCACTAACCCCCCCCCGAGATAGAAGGCTACCTATGATTGTGTGATCCAAACTTTAATATATACCATGATGTGGATTTTCTCAAAAGCATAGCCTCATTACAATAATATAATTATTTTCAAGTTTCCACTGTTTTCTCTATAGTAACTTAAAATACATAGTATGTTATTGTACATCAACCCACAATAAATTGAGGTAGAGCAAGAGAGAGGAGGAGAAGAAGAAGAAAAAGTGAAGAGAAGCTCAAGCTCCCAAACTCTCCTTATTCATGACATTTGTTTGAGTGGCAACAACCTTACTCTTTTAGTGTAAGTCTCGTGGTCCTACATGTAGGGAGGTAAGAATAGGAGATTTATATCCATTGGAATCATGGTGCCACTATTCCCAACAAGGATCGATGGTGGTAGAAATGAGCTTCTAGTCTCTGAGGGAAACTAGTTTCAAGAAGAGGAATATCAATACGCCATTGTATGGGTTCCAATTGTTATAGCCCATCAAAGGAAACATTCTACCAAACCCTTGTTCAAGGGGTTTTTTCTGTCAGAAATTTGTGGTCGTTTGTATAGTGTGGCTTAGCTAGTCTTGCCCGTTTTAGGGATTGCTCGGAAAATCTCGCTCTACATTTGAGATTCCTCCTTACCTCCTAACCAATCCTTATGCTTCCGGATCTCTCAAAGCCATTTGAGGTCCAATGTGATGTTTGTGGTGATTTCCTTGGAGCAATTTTGCTTCAAAAAGGGCATGCCATAGCATATGAGAGCCAAAGGCTCAATGCCGATGAATGGGTCTTGCGCATATACAAAAAAGATCTTTCAGCTATTCTACATGCCCTAGACACATGGAAACACTATCTCTTGGGGACTCCATTCATCCTACGAATGGATCACAAAGCCTCAAGAACTTCATAACACAAACCAAGCTTTCCGACAAACAAATGAGGTGGGAAAATTTTCTTTCGCAATTTAAATTTCATATTGCTCACATTGATGGAAAACACAATCAAGTGGTCGATGCACTATCACAACGGCCAAGGGTAAATATGGTGTCTATAGCAACTCACAATGATCTATCTTTATGATAGATGAGTATGCTATTGATTGAAACTTTAAGTACGTAACTACAACCTTTGCATTAGGAAAGGAAGAAAAAAAGAACCATTCACCTTGGAGGATGGTTATCTTCCAAACGGCAATAGGCTATGTGTTACTCACCCATACAATAAGAAAGTCATGTATGAATACCATGCTTCTCATTATGCGAGGCAAAAAAGGATTCCATAATCTACTCTGAGTAGAAATGCATTTATGTTGGTCTACCATGAAAAGTAAACATACAAGAGTATGTTTCAAAATACGTGGTATACCAAAAATTAAAATTCGATCAAGGGAAGAAACTTGGATTGTTTCAGTCGACAGACTTAGCAAGAAAACACACTCTATGCCTGTCAAAAAGACTATTAAGGCACATCAAATGACAACCCTCTTTAGAGCTCAAATTTTCAAGTATCATGGCTTGCCAACATCCATAGTGTCGGACAAAGATCCTAGAATGACAAGTTATTTCTAGAAGGCTCTCTTTGAGAATCTAGGAAGTAGACTAAATTTCTCTTTTGGCCTATCATCCACAAATGGATGACCAAGATGAAATAACTAATCTAATGATTCTGGAATCTACTAAAAGCCTATGTCATGGAAGTAGATCAACGTTCTCAATGAGAGAAGTACCTACCTCTTATAGAGTATGCATATGTTGGACGGGAAGTCTCACACACCCATGAAGTGCATGCAAACACTACCTAGATCAACATAATGTCCATCGAGGACACAGATGACACGATAGGCACACGAAGGAAATCTCTTTAGCTTGTTAGGCTGAGACCATCCTACACATACAACACTCTGGAAGGCCAACTAAGCCACAATCAAGAACCTCACTGCTCTCAACTACACCACCTTGCCACATACACACATACGGAAGGTAACTCACCTAATCATGCCAGATTCATACGAAACTTAAGGAACACCATCCCCTCACTAGGATACACCTATCCCTAAGCTTCTACACTCAAAACCCTCACTCTAAACCCATCTGCGAAAAACGCGTAGGATGACAGAGAAGAATTTTGAAAGTGCCCGGAACTGAAATTTATGAGTACCTATGCGTAGCTTATGTCGCCACGATTCTATAGACTACTAGCACGCAGAAAACAGACATCGTTTGATACACTTACGGCCACAAATAGCTTGTAGATACGTTGGCGTGTGCGCTTCGTCTTGTGTGGAATGCTTGGCGTCCTCGCGTAGCTCTCCTCGAGCCTACAACAATGGTGCAGTCGGATCTCCAATGTGTTGAGCGAGCAGGGCCTAGCAAGAGGATGAAGCTCACACTCACTCTCTTTCTCTCTCACACACACCAGACGGCAGCATAAAGTTTGATTATGATTAAAAGTCTTTTTTACAAAATGACCTAGGTACCTTATATACTAAGGCTACCTTAGGTTTAACCAAAAATGGGGTTGACAGGGTCAAATGGCTTTGTATTTACAATCTGGAAGTGCCATTGCACCCCGGCTTCTGAAACTAGAATAACTACTCATTACAAATGACGTTTATAGCCATAATCCGCAGCATTTCATAACTCGCAAAAGATAAGACTTTGGTAAGAAACTTGAGTTATGTTGTGTTGTTGACCCAGCGGTCAACATTCCCACCTTCCGCGTTCATGTCGTCTCCGACATGACCTGATTGTTGATGGCAATGTGGTCTTTGTTGTCGTGTTGTTGTTGTAAAGAAAGTATAGACTATAGCCTTTGCAGTAGCTTGTCTTGTTCATCCAATCCGATGTACATAGTCTTCACATGATTCAGGAAAATCATAATTGATGACGAACTTTATGTCTTTCACATCCACGCTTTGAGCTGCAACATCTGTTTTTGTCATTATAGGTCTACTGCCAGATCTAAATTCAAAAAGAACCCAATGTCGTTTAACTTGACTCTTATCAGCATGGATAGAGAAAGCTCCATCCATCACTTGCTCCAGCAAATCTGTCAATTCGGAGTATTTGTGATTTTCAGAAACAACTTCTACAATCTGTAGAATTGAGTGATTGGCTTTCTGATCTTGTGAGACAATGACAACTTTGTAAGGATTTTGTAGAAATTGTATGGCTAAACCCTTAACTTCTTTAGGCCAAGTTGCACTCCAATGCAAAGTCTGTTTGTCAGGCCGAATCCAGGACTTAATTATTCTAATTTGAGGTTCAAAACCCTGCCGAGCATTCTATGTGCATTATCAAGGACAAGCTTTTGAGATCCTATGATTACTCTTATGTCTGCTCTTTGTCATTGAGGACTTCTTTGTTCTTGAGTTATGTTGTGTTGTTGACCTAGCAGTCAACACTTTGCTGTTGTTTTGGCTTCATCTGTTGCACTTGTATCTTTGTTGAACCACAACAAGAATGATCCATTAGAGAGGACATCGATCATCGTAACCATTCATCTTTTGAGATCCTCTGATTACTTTTATGTCGGTGCTTCTTCATTGGGGACTTCTTTGTTCCTGTGCAATCATGTTGTTAGTGTTGTCTGCAGCTTTTGTCATTGTAGGCCATTCTTCGACTCGCCTTGAGGAGAAGTATGCTATGATCAGAAATTGGTGCTCCAATTCATTTGTCAATTGATTTGAGTAGCATTTCCTTATTGTTGATGTAGAAGGAATATGTACAAGAGGATGGTGATAGGTGTCTTTAGATTAGGGTCTAAAACCTGGATGACCAAAGGGAAAAAACCCGGTGGGAAAAAAATGCCTTTGGTATACGCTCTTATTGGAGTTGAGCAGTTGAATGTGAAGTACATGTTCATAAATGTGAGTGCTTGGGTGAAACACAGAAAGAGTGCCTCATGCAAGTGCCAATTATGGGACACTCTATATGCATATGAGAAATTTGTCAACAAAAGCATGCAATGTGAAAGAAGGAGATGATGGATGTTTCGAGGAATAAATGTAGCACATGTGACATCAAAAGATGTCTCAATAGCTTCCACCTTTCCAAGAAGGGTTTTCAATGTAGAAGTTTCTCCACTCGTATCTCACTGTGCTCAGTATGTGAGTGTCTTTTGGACCTTCTCCTTCACTTCACCAGACTTAAGTACTTAGACTTCGACTCTTTTGCTCACCTATACCAGCATGAGCGACACAATGTAAATATGCTCAACTCTTCCATCTTGAGAAGTACCTAGAATAGCTAAGACGCTTAGACCACAGAGAATATTACTTGACGCTTTGGGACTAACACCGCACTCATTTTGTGGCTTAGCTACTCGACTCTGACTTGTATGACTTGTCGGTTGCATGTTGACACTGCTTTGTGACAAGTTCTTCAGCTGTTGTAGTGGCTGCTGAGACATACTTCGTGAAGTTTCATCGTTTTTCTGTACCTTCTTCTCTTTGTAGTGCTCAGGACTCTCGTCAGTCTTTTCTTCATGTGGATTATGGTTTTTTTAATTTTTTCTTAATAATAAACAAAGAAAATCTTAAAACAACTTGACAAAAGAAAAATCATTCAAATAGAAATCTAAATGCTATGTACACTATACACATGTCCCTAGGGGCTCATATATGGATTTTGTCCCCATACTCCTCTGTAACACTACTATGAGGGCATATACTCTAAATTTTGTCAAAAAATTATCACAATAAAACGCAAAAATTCAATGCATCTCACAAAACATTGCCCTCTAATAGTCATAATGTTAGGTCCGCATTCAGAATGCCTCCCCCCTTCCCATTTGGAGTCATCCTTTACGACAGGGTGTCGCAAAGGGTATGTGTTGTGCTTGGGCAATTAAAAGTTGTGCCTATGCAGGCCTTGTAATGTAGCCCTATTATGCATACACAGTCAATGCATGGAAAAGATTTATGTTGTGCAAGATGTGGGTATAAGCAATTTGCTTATTGGCATTTGTTGGCGAGGCTTCCTATTCTAAGCAATGTAATGGTCTTTGAAGCTCCTGTATTGTTGCTTGATTGAAGCGACTTGCTCTCTTCTAACTGTACTGTAATCGTAGGAAGAATTGTAAGAATTCAAGCGGTGATGCACTGACAACAGTTTTGTTCTTCTTCTTTGGGACCCATTTCTTTGTGATTATTGGCTGTTTTGTTGCTGAAGCTCGTTTGGGAACCCATACTTTCCCGTGCTTCGTTTGTGTTTGAAGAGACTTCTTTGGGATCCACCTTTTTGTTGTGTGAGTCGACAGTGGTCTTTGCTTCAGCCATTGTACGCTTGGTTGGGGACGGGATTTAGGCTATGAAAGTTGATATTGTGGTTGTTTTGGAATCCAAATGAATTCTTGACTTTTTTGTGCTTGAATCAACTTCTTTGGAGCCCAAACTTGAGTTGTGAAAGCTTGCGACTTTGTGATATTCTTACCCGTTCGTGCACGCTTTCCTTGTTTTTGTTTTGGTGTTGGATCTTGTGATTTGTCATTAGAGATCTTTGTCTTCTTGATCCATATCTGTTTTTGGCCGATCTGGCTTTTTGGTATCCAGATTTGTCGAGCTTTTTGGCTTTGACTTGTTGTCCTGTTCTTTTGACCTGTCATGGTTGTTGCTGAAGGGGTTGGTGATAGTGATGGCCTGAGTTGATGATAGGGGATGTCGTAAGATTCATCACTATCACTACTATCCTCATCAAGGTTGACTTCTTGTACTTTCCCTTGATTTTTTGGTTGGTAGTGGAAAGTTACTGTCTGTTTTCTCGTGGGTGATAGTTTCTTGGAGGACTTTTCTAGCCCATTGATTAGAGCATTGTTAGCTCGTTGCTCTAGTCTTATTTCTCCCAGCTGAGTCTTTGCATCCTTATTAGGAGCCATGTATGAGGATTCTTGTGGTGGCTGTGTCTTCACCGAGGACTTTGGAATCCACTTTTGATGCACTTTATTCGTGTAGCGATGACATTGATTCCTGGGTCGTTGATCTTCTTGAAGCTCGAAGTGTTCTACAGAGTCATAGAACTTGTCGTCTTCTTCATCTTTTGATTCTCCACATTTCTTTGTTTGCTCCTTATTTTGAGAGCTTGTTGATGTCTGGATCTCTTCATTTTCCTGGATTACACTCACTGCAAAATAAGGAACGACATCATAGCCATTTTCATCACAAAACTTTGTTGTGGGAGCATCCTCCACGGCGCACACGTCCAGAGTAGCCAAGATGTGTTCCCATCCAAAAGGCTCTAACTCTTCTTTAGGAAATGGTTCTAGGATATAGTCCATATCCTCTATAACTCGCTCTAGGATACATTCCTCACGTTTCAAGCTACCGCATTATGAAGCTCCACACATCCACAGTTCTTTAGGCTTACCTAACCAAGCTGGAAGTTCTGATCCTGCTACTGTGGCGGAATCAAACTCCTCAACCGGTGTTCTCATCACATCCCTATAGCTATGGTCCCTCAAGTTTATCTTTGTTATGGTTTCCATATGTCTCAGGTATATATGGTCATAACCCCAATGTTGGACCATTTTCAATTATCGCATGAATGGTCTTCCCAGAATGATGTCATAGTTGTTCTTCTTGCCAAAGTCAACAACAGCAAAAGTGTGTTCATATTCAATGCCACAAGAAGTAACAAGTACTTTTTCTAGCAGTCCTAGGGGCTTTTCCTTGTGTCCGTCTGCAAGCTGCAGGGTCATTCGTGTGGATATCAAGGCAGGTTTTCCCCATTTTTTCCAAACCTCTGTGGTTGCAATGGGCACACCAGCTCCACTATCAAGGATTTCCATGGTTTTTACACCATTGAATTCCATAGGAAGGGTGGTGTTTCCATCTTCTCCCTCGTAATACTTGCCTACCTTGTTTAATGGAACTGGCCTAGTATTTAGTTGAGGCATTTCAAGCTCTTTGATGCCTTCCTCGATTTGAGTCATTGGGGTTTTTACAACAAATTTCTCTAGACATTTACCCACATTAGCCCACATGTTTGGTCTTATTCTGAGCAACTCGGCTAACATTATTGTACAGGTGACTGGGGTAGATAGAATATCCACTAGCCCATTTGAATCGATGGCCTTGTTGGGAGACAGTCTCTTTGATGGGACTGCAACCACATCTGACTTGGTCTCGTACTCTCCCATGTAGGATGGTAGTGTTCTTAGCGAATGGGGTTGACTATCCATAGATTGTACAGATCCTTTGTTGCCCCAACACGATTGCACGTCTAGATTCATTTGAGATCCAGTCTCAAATTCCTCTATTGGTGGTAGAAACACTCCTCGTTCATCACCAGTCTTGTCTACTCGTCTTCTTAGGTCATCGGCTTCATTGTCCTCTCTTACTTGTTTCCACAATTCGTCAAGACCATCTATCTCTTTACAATCCTCAGGTATAGCTTGGTGAAATCCCTCAGAAGAGTTATCGTGGTATTCAGTACTATCCTTGGTTCTATTGCTGGGTCTTTGAGGTTTGTTCTGTGCTCATGACTAGAATCTGGCTCTTTTAGTTCCTAGTTTGGTGTGATTACTTGTGTAGGCATGACGCGGATCACATCCTCAGGTTTTGCAACTGGTGGTTCTAGTAAAGATTGGGCTGTTTGAATCATTTTCCTACACATTTCCAACCTTTGGTTTTCTAATTCCACATAGGGATATGTCATCCACCTCTGTTCTTGGGTTTGGTTGTTTTTGAGCCTCGCATCATAGGCTTTCAAGAGGGCATCTAATGTCTCATTAACCTTCTCTGCCAGCACCGATCCTCCTGAACTAGCACTTCTCGATTTCTCATCCGTGGATGGTTCTTCTAGAGGTTTAACCATCTGTGTAAGAGAAGGTGCCTCCTTTTCCTCATGTTGTTTTATCTTCTCCTCGGCTACGATAAGCTTCTCAGCTAGGGATTTTTGCTCTCGTTCCCTGCGTGCTTTCATCCTAGTCTTTCTAGCTTTCCAACTATTTCGTTTGCTCTTGGTTTTCTGACTAGGTGCGTCTATCTTTGGTCCATCATCTGTCTTTGGACTCATGTCACTTTTCGTGTTCTTTGTCTCTGGATTCTCATCAGCTTTCTTTTGAGCTTGTGCTCTCGTAACCACTTGAACTGGTACAACATTTTCATTTTCTGAGCTACTAGGTAGCTGAACAATCCCTAATACATTTGTCGTGCTTTTCCTGATTTGGTTTGGATTTTTTGGGCAATCGGGGATCAAGTGAGTGATGCCACACTCAAGACAATAGGCATTTACTTCAGTGATCTCCTTATGAGGACATTGTTTGACCAAGTGGTTGTCATGACTTTTGTGACAATTTGTCTCTGTTTGAGGAGATTCTTTTAGCATTTCCTCTTGGCTATAAGCAAGCTTTGACCTAGATAAGCCGTTATTTGCAATGAATCGCAATGTCCTTTTGTCCATTTCATACCTTCTTTCTTTCAACTGAAACCCGAGAGGTGGAGGTTGTACTGGCCTCACCACTCCATGTGTTTCTCTCACATTTTGTTGCTCCGAAGGACAGTACTCACTTTGGTTGCTATACCACATTGTAGCTGGTACTGGCGTTGGTTTATTTGATGCTTCCATCATTGGCATGTATCTCATGTCTATCGGCATTCTAGCACCTAGCAGCGGAGGTTTTTGTCCTAAGACAAGCTGTGGCCTTAAAACTCCTGCTGGTCCTGGCGCATTCCCTGTAATGTATCTAGGTGGAGTAGGTGCTCCTGGAGCAGGTTGTACATACCTCTCCCTAGCATTTTCCATGCTATAATAGCACTCTTCCCTCGTATGGTTCATCCATTTTCTCTCAATTTCACACCACTTTGGCTCTCCCAAATCAGACCTTACAAGAGGAATCAACCTCTTGACCAAGTCGTCGATAAACTTTTCTTGATCAATAGGTGTCATTGGCTTGGCAATGGACTCACTTATCTGTGAAACATTGTGCTGAGAGGATGTGTCATCTCCTTGACTCTTTAAGTCCTTTTCTTTGTATGCCTCACAGTTATCCACTAGATAAAGAGCTTCTTTGATCAACTCGTTTAGCGTCATCCTCCTTATCATAAACAGATCCTTCTGAAGGCCCGCATGTCTCATTCCCTGGATAAAGATCAACATCAGTCGTGCTTGCGTAGGTAATTCCGCTCTCGGACAGAGCTTAATGTATCTCTTGAGCCGTAATGATGCTTTGCGTACTGATTCATTCTCTTTCTGTTTGAATCTATGGATTTGCGAGACCGTGTTGTGAGCAATGCCTTTTGGCGAGAATTCTTCAATAAACTCCTCAAACAGCTCATCTAGGGTCTCAAAATCCCATTTTTCCACCGAGTCGAACCATGTAGCTGCATCATCTTCTAGAGTCAACCCAAATCCCGCAAACTGTGTCGCAAAATCTGAAACTTCCTCTGCTCTAATCACTCTTCTAAAAGCCGCTACGTGATCTCTCGGATCTTTATCTCCGGAGTATTTTCTGTTTACCCATTTCTGGACTTGGGATGGTCTAACTCGTGGATTGTCTACAAGTCTAACCAGAGATTCTCCCAATCCTTCTTTCGTTATCGCTCTTGAAGGGAATCCTGGTGGCTCTCTTCTTGGAATTCCTATAGGAATTCTTGTGTTTGGTGGAGGCATTTGTGGTCCTTCATTGACCAAATATCCACCTCTTTCTAGTACAGTCTGTGGATTTGTGCTTTCTACAACTCTGTATTCTCGTCCATACTTGTCGACAACTATAGATCTCCATTGACAGTCGACTCCGTATGTGTAGACATATAAGAGCTTGTAATCCGTTATCTCTTCTAGGTATGGATCTGAGCACCTATAAAGATTGACCTCATTGTCGTCAATGTATCTATATAGTCCTTCACTCTCATGACCAATAATCCAAACTCTCTCAACATGATGGATCTTTATCAATTGCAAGTTTGGAAGATCCATTGTGGGAGGATATTCCTCTATCGTCGGGATCTCCAAGCTTGTGTAAGCTGCGTTTGAATCTAGGGTAGACATGATTTCTGGGCTTAAGAGCTTTTGCTTGGTTCAAGTAGACTTAGTCCACTATGTTCAAGTGCTTTGGTTAGGGAAAATTCGAAACTATGTCGAAAATCGCAACCGTTTCGTCACAATTCTCGCAAATTGTCACTTTCAGACACCCCTAACTTGCGGATGAATTTTGAGGCCTCAAACGACGTTTTTTTCAAAGTTGAACTAAAAGATTGTTGTAGACATACATTTAGTTCAGGTTTTTCTCTAAGATCTGTAGAGCCACTGTCAGGCTACGTTTTGATATAAAAACTTTTCCGATCCGATACCGTTTGTGAAAGTTATGGTCAAAATAGTGAAATGCAGTTTCCAATTTCAATTTTAAAAGAAGATTTGGGATCTCTGTGACACTGTGAACACTTCTGTATGGTCAAAAGTACAGTTGGACCCTAAAACTGGCCTAGAGACATCCTACGCGTAGGATGGCTATATGCTCAGAATTTAACAAAATTTTGTCCAGAGACTCCCCTTAAGTCCAACAACACAATGGTATGCTTAGAATTTCATTTGGACCTAAAAATGGCCTTGAGACATCCTACGCGTAGGATGTCTTTTTGCTCAGAATGACTTGAAATTTTCATCCCAGTTTCTCCTTGATGTGTTGATCACAGTGGTGTGCTCATATGTTGGTTTGGAGTCCTAAATCAAGCTGGAGACATCCTTACGCGTAGGATGTCTTTTTGCTCTGTTTCAGCTCAAACTTGCACTGTAGCTTCCCCTTGATGTGCTAAACTCACAGCTATTTTTACTTTTTGATTCTGACACCTATAGGTTGGTCAAATGATCAAGAATCTGTTTCAAAAGCCTGATGTCTGTTCTGATGAATTCCTAAGTCAAATCAACTCCAATTTGGACCAAAATTGATTAGGAGGCTTGCCTAAGGCTATATGACAGCATGGTATGGTCACAGTAAAATTTTGGTTTCAGAATTATACCTTAGAAATCCTACGTGTAGGATGTCTAACTCCTCAGATTTGCCCCAAATTTGAACCACAAACTCTCCTTAAGGTGTTGATCACTGTGGTATGCTCAAAATTAAGTTTGGAGTGCAAAATCACACATATGACATCCTACGCGTAGGATGTCTTTTTGGCATGTTTGACCCCAGACTTGACCCAAAGCTTACCCTTGATGTCAGCAACACAATGGTGTGCTCAGATTTTGATTTGGATTTCAAAAGACCCCAATTTTAGCTGTTCTAGTCTTTTTCAATCAAAAATGCTAAAGTCTGTTCAATCTTCACTTTCACTGACCCAAATGAGATGAAATTTATCACATGCACTCAATACAACATTTAGAACATGCTATGGAGTCATCCTATGGTTTGGTCTCAAAATTAGGCCTTGGACACAATTTGGGTAGGATGTCTGGCAATTCTCGTCTTTTGGCTTTAATGTGTCAAAATTTGGTCAAATTTCCACTTTCCAGGTGAAAATAGGGTAAAACCTACCTTCTAAACACACTGGTCAACTCAAAATTTTAAAATTTCCACCAGATCACCCTATAGACATCCTACGCGTAGGATGTCTTTTGCTTATTTTTTGAGACTGAAGTGTCCCTGATGCTTCCTTATGCTCTCAGCAAGTGCAAGTATGCTTCACAATTGCAAAAACATGCAAAAATCACTCAATTTAAGCCTTTTCTGAAATTTTGCGTTTTCCGACTCCGCCTTTTGGCTTTTGGTCAACAAAAATAGGAAAAAACACCCAAGTCAATATGTTACTAGGGTAAACCCTACCCTCTGAACCCACTGGTGCAGTCAAAATTTTCAAATTTGGTCTCCAGAACCCCCTTGAGACATCCTACGCATAGGATGTCTATATTTGCAGAATTGCAGGTTTTCTTCACAGAACCCTTGCAAATGATCTTTTATATGCACATCATCAGTCAGTCATACAAAAAATCCACAAAAGCTTGTTTAATGCATTTTTACCCTCAAAAGCACACTTTTCCGTGATTTCAAATGCAATCAAGCACTTTAGCAAATAATTCAGTGCTGAATAGCTCTAGATCAGAATCGGATCACTTACCTAAAGCTACTCCTACAAATCATATGGGGTTTTGCATCTATGAGTAGAAAAACGCTTCACTGCCACACATGGACTAATAACCGCTTTTATCACCTCACAAATCACTCGCCCACCAACAACTACTCTTATCCACAGATCCTAACTAAACCTATCTAGTCGCAGACCCTCGGCAAGACACACACTTCCTGGCTATCCACTTGATCGCGGAATATCCTCTTCCGGATCCACTTAAGAAAAACGATTTCTTTAGCCAAAACTAAATCAAGCAACCATCACACGAGTGTTAGTAGGAAACCTACTTAGGTCCTTGTGTCCCCGACAGCGGCGCCAATGTTGGACGGGAAGTCTCACACACCCATGAAGTGCATGCAAACACTACCTAGATCAACATAATGCCAATCGAGGACACAGATGACACAATAGGCACACGAAGGAAATCTCTTTAGCTTGTTAGGCTGAGCCATCCTACACATACAACACTCTGGAAGGCCAACTAAGCCACAATCAAGAACCTCACTGCTCTCAACTACACCACCTTGCCACATACACACATACGGAAGGTAACTCACCTAATCATGCCAGATTCATACGAAACTTAAGGAACACCATCCCCTCACTAGAATACACCTGTCCCTAAGCTTCTACACTCAAAACCCTCACTCTAAACCCATCTGCGGAAAATGCGTAGGATGACAGAGCAGAATTTTGAAAGTGCCCGGAATTGAAATTTATGAGTACCTATGTGTAGCTTATGTCGCCACGATTCTATAGACTACTAGCACACAGAAAACAGACATTGTTTGATACACTTACGGCCACAAATAGCTTGTAGATGCGTCGGCATGTACGCTTCGTCTTGCGTGGAATGCTTGGCGTCGTCGCGTAGCTCTCCTTGAGCCTACAACAATGGTGCAGTCAGATCTCCAATGTGTTGAGCGAGCAAGGCGTAGCAAGAGGATGAAGCTCACACTCACTCTCTTTCTCTCTCACACACAGTAGACGACAGCGTAAAGTTTGATTATGATTAAAAGTCTTTTTTACAAAATGACCTAGGTACCTTATATACTAAGGCTACCTTAGGTTTAACCAAAAATGGGGTTGACAGGGTCAAATGGCTTTGTATTTACAATCTGGAAGTGCCATTGCACCCCGGCTTCTGAAACTAGAATAACTACTCATTACAAATGACGTTTATAGCCATAATCCGCAGCATTTCATAACTCGCAAAAGATAAGACTTTGGTACGAAACTTGAGTTATGTTGTGTTGTTGACCCAGTGGTCAAAAACATACAATGGCATTGTACATACCTCTATGGGGAAAGCACCTTTCGAGGCTAAAGAGGGAAGATCCAAAAGTCCCTTACTACTTAAAGTCTATGGGAAGATCTTCGCTGGTGATGAATGTAGCCGAGACTTACAAGATTATTTTCCAAAGATTAAAAAGGTTATATCCATCTCATAAAAAAGGCAAAAAGGGTTGCTGCTAATAAGCACATAAGAGCCTTAGCCTTTAAGAAAAATGATTGGGTTTTGCTAAAGTTTCTCAAGGCTCATCTAAGGCATACTACGGACAAGAATCCTACTAGCCACCAAGAGTATTATGCTAAACCAACAAAAAGATACTATGATCCCTTTTTTTCAAAATTATTAAGCCAATCAATGAGATGGCTTATTAGTTGAAGTTGCCCAACCATTGGCTCATTCACAATGTTAACCATCATGTGAGCCTACTCAAGCTTTACAAAGGAGAGCCACAAAAAGAACCAATAATTGAGGACCTACCAGAGATCGAAGATCAAGAAGAGGTGCTGCAGCCTGAATCGATTCTTTGACACCGACAAGGTATTAAGAAACGGTAAGATTATCCGATGATATCTTATCAAGTTTAAGGATTATCCTTTTAAAGATGCTAGATGGATGCAAGGAACCTAGCTTAAGGATAATATGATCAATGCTTACAATGCTACACTAAGCAAATGAAAATTCATTTTAAATAAACAATGTTTTTGTCTTATAAGACTCATTCTCTTTCTTTTAATGTGCACAAAATTTAAGAAGTAGCATGCTTAGGGGATCATGTTTGTGCTGACGACGTCTCCCAAACACCAAGTAGAACTTCTCACTCTACTTTGGAAGTATGATATGAACTAAAGAGAAGACATTCTTGGGGTAGCTAAATCTCCCGAGCACCAGATGGATAAGTCATCCATTCTAAAATGATGTTGTAGGGTAAAAAGGGATCCTCTACCCGCTAAAAAACGTGGACTAATGACTAGGCTGTATATTCTCTACCTCATAGTCAAGGATGACTATGATTTCAAGAGAGAGGTAATGTCATAAAATATAATAATGATGTCGTAGGGTAAAAAGGGATCCTCTACCCGCTAAGAAACATGGACTAATGACTAAGCTGTATCTTCTCTACCTCATAGTCGAGGATGACTATGATTTCAAGAGAGGGGTAATGTCATAAAATATAATATCTAACTTTACCAAATGATTTTCTCATATTAAACTAATTATTTAATATGGGAAGATAAAAGGAGAACAAGAGTAAGGATATAGATATGTGCTTCTAGACCTATCTCAACAGGGGACCAAAAGGAGAAATAATTGCATCTCAATAGGGGTTCAAAAGGAGATGGTCTACCAAAGAGCAATGTGTAATAAGTGCTTCTAGATTTACCTCATCAAGGGACCAAGAGGAGAGATGGTTAAATCTCAATAGGGGTCCAAAAGGAGGTAGTCTATCAAAAAGCAACGTAGACCTTAGGATTAGCTTCATTAAAGACCTCAAAAAGTTAGTGTTAAAAAGTCATTTGACCTTAGGCAAGCGAGGACTGACCTTGAGGTGGGAATCCTACCCAAGCATGAGGTGCTTGTCGGCTTGCTAAGTGTTTGTGGGAACCTTGTCCAAGCTTGAGGTGCATCTCATATGCTTAAATGACTAAGGTGCTTGAAGTTTTCAATTCAAAAATGATATCTAAAAATGCATAAACTGTCATACGAAGGGAATACCTAGGGGGGTCACGGACCTGGGCCAATAGATGACCGGTTGCCAATGTGGAATAGGGGATTCGGTAGCTAGGGGTTATATAAGGGAGGTTGGGTAGTGAATCGAGCCATGGAAATTCCCTGGGCCTCTCATTGGTATCAAAGCTAAACTTAGCCATGCAAGGGCATGGCCTTTTACTTTTTTGCATGTGCATGCAAGGGCACCGTGGAGTTCACCTCTTTCCAAGCGGGGACGAAGATGAAGGGACCCATGTGCAGGAACTCTTGAGGTGAGGGGAGGTGATGGGTTGACCGGCTCAGAACCCTGCACTATGGAGCTTGACGGGTGCGCGAGGCTGCAAGCAAGAAAACTCAACTTAGCTGCTCACGCGCCGAGGAGCAGTGCACTGTGCAGGGGGTGCACCTTTGCCCACTCGACGGCCTGATGCGCCATCACTGTTGTGTGGAGCATTTTCTTTCACACCCGGCGCCCAAAGGCCCTTGGCCTTAGGGAAAATTAAAAAAAAAAGCCTCCTTAGGATAGGTGCCCACGGTGGCAAACCCGGCAAGGATATCGTCAAGTGCCGCACCTTGGCACATCCCAGGCCACTGAAGTTGCAAACCTTGGGCAATTGCAGAGATTTGGCAATTTGGAAATTGCAGAGGTTGGGTGACTATTGCCAATTTTCCACAAATGTCTACTTGAGTAGTCGTTTGAGCAGTACTACTTTAAGGATTGAACATCAAATTGGTTTAAAGGAAAGCTCGATGGAGCGTGTTTGTGGTGCAAATCAAACACGATGGTTTTACGACAAGCTTGATATCTCGGATTTGCAACTTTCAACAACCATACACTTGCAGGTATCATTAGCCCGGCCACCTACTGACATCAATGGTGCATACTACGGCTACGAGGTTGTTTTTGAAATCAAGGTATTCTTCTTTCCCTCTCACACACTGCACAATGTTGCTACCATCAATTAAGTTCACCCTCTATGTTCTCAAAGAGATCTCACAAAAATTCTCACTTTAATTCTCTTAATTCCGCTATCCTCAAAGTTCATAGGCCATTTCCATTACACTTTTCCTATTCAATTTCCGCTTAGGGCTAGCTGCTTAGTGTTAGCTGCCTTCAGCTAGCTGCTTTGGTATTCAGTCGATTAGTCGTGCCACTTAGTCCTACTTGCTTCTTTATTTAGCCGCTTAGGCACTTAGAACTAGTCGAATAGGGCTAATGGGTATTCACATCACTTAATGAAGGTTAGCCGCTTAGGTATTCAGACGCTTAGCCGCACCGCTTAGTCCTACTCGCTTCATTATTTAGCCATTTAGCTACTTAATTAGTGCTTGTTTCTTAGGGAAAATCGGTATTCAAATCGCTTAGGGCTTACTACTTAGGGCTTACCGCTCAGGGATAGCCTCTTAGATAATCAACCTCTTTGTTGTGCCGCTTAGGCCAACCCACTTTGTTATTTAGTTGCTTAGCCACTTGGGGACAGCTGCTTAGGACTGAATACTTAGGGCTATCCGATTATATATATTTTAGTTGCTTAGCTGCTTAGGACTAACTATTAAGGGCTAGTCGATATTCAAGCCGTTTAGGGCTAGCCGCCTAAGGTATGTTACTTAGGGTAAGTAGTTGGACTGTTTTAGTCCACTTAGGGTTTAGGTCTTAGCTAGGACTAGTCGCCGATGTGTTTGGTTGTACAAAGATGCTCAAGGTTTAGTTGCTAGTATGTGGTTGTGTTATGACTATTAAAGTAGAAAAACACAAACAAATTTCAGAAACAGTGTTAGGAGGTTTTTGGAGCAAGGGATTGCGCATATGTATATACACATGCATGGTGCATCAAATAAAGGATTACCCATTTTCCAGAGCCAGGTGGTTACTTGGGGCCCACATGTGTACAAGTATGACAACATGTACATAGTGCATCGATTTCCACTATCACCAGTACCAGTGTGTTTTTTCTATAATAATGAGGAGTTGGTAGTGCGTAAAACTTCTTGATGAAGCTATCCGCGGGCCGATGACATGAGGTAAGAAGGTGCGTCAGATGGCATCTAGTGGCGTCAAGAGGTTAAATGGAGTCAAGAATTGCACGTGGATAAGTACGGACACAACGTGGGAGTTCTCTTGTGATAATTATGCAAAAAGGTCATCATGAGAACTGTATCTGGGGGACACTTCACATGGTTTCATGATGCATTATTGGAAGAAGTTGAGTGCCACGTGTGCGGATGGATGCAGTAGGGTGACAACTATGCACTGCGAGGCCACTTTTTGGCCTGTTCGGGGTCCGTTTGAGGTCAACTAAAAGGCCAAAGGTGCCAAGTAATAAAGCTAAGTGTGGGAACCGAAAAACCTGAGAGAAGACTAGAAAAAATGTGGAGAGAAGAGGAGGATCAACGGCAACTGAGTTTTTTGATGTTTTTGGAGCCTATTTTGGCCATAAACTGCTCATCCGAGGGTGGATTTGAGCACTTTGACATTGTAGATTGAGGTTTTGGGCCCTTTCGGACGCGATGATGCTGTCCATTTTTCCAAATTACTCACTTTTTTTTTTCTATTTTGGTTGTGTAAATTTCTCCTATGAGCAAAGATTCTGCTCCAATTTGTGATTGTATCTGGCATATTTTACCCATATTGTGTGAGCTATTTGCCCCATTGGTGTTGGACCAAGCTCAATTGTATCTAAACATCAGAAATTCTCCTCTTTTGAGCTGAGTTTTGTGTGTGTGTGTGTGTGTGTGTGTGTGTGTGCCTCTCTATGTGAAGTGGGCAAATGGATAGTCTCTCTCCTGTCACTCCATCGGTGTGTTCCTTGTCTCGGCCAGGTGGGTTGTGTAAGCCAAGTGGTGCCCCATAGTGTGTGTGTGTATCATCCCAAGAGTGTGTCGGATCATTATAGAGGCTTTGGTATGTGTTTCCATCCCGCTCACATTCTTTTGGTGCCCCCACTGAGGATCTTCTTCGAGAACCTTCAACTTTGGGATTGCAGGTTGCAAATTGCAGACTACAGGTTGCAGATCACGGATTACAGGTTACAGGTTATAGGTTACAAGTACATGTACATGTGATTCACACAGGTATAGGTAGCTGGAGTAGAGTGATATAATGGCAACGGAGTCACTTGGAGTCGCTGTGGGTATGCATCATTTGGCACCTGTTTGAGCGCATTGTCTTGTATTGTACGTTACTGTGGATACTGAGACATACTTGGTTTTATTTGGAGGTCCCAACCATTTCTGAGACTTGGTGTGGAAGATAGTCATTTTTGAGACTTGACTATACGAGATTTGCATAAGCTTTCGTGAGAGGGTCGATAGCGTGAGGTTTTATTGAGCTGGGGGATTCGGAAATGTGAGATCCTTTCAGTGATACAGGTAGCTGGAGCACCCTTTTTGTGACCTCGCCATAGGCTATGTAGTAGTGATTCCTACTTGATGCTCGGGTTCTATTGTTGGCAGGTTATGCATACATATACAGTCTATGTTTTGGGTTCTTACTACTCTACTTCTGGGGAAACTCTACCAAAAATTTTCCAAGTTGTGATGCTAGTTTTTGGTCTTGAAAGCCATTTATGATGTTATGCTGCTAAAATTTTGGCAAAATCAGAGGATAAGTCAGATGTACCTTCGTGGGAGCTGCACGGTTGGCTTTAATGGATGATCAAAACGTACCTCAATTCACTCCTTTTCATTTAACACAAAGAATCCAGATAAATGTTAATGTGTCCAGGAAGTTTTTTTCCAACATCACATAGTCTTTATGTTCGGGCCAAGAAGATTAAGAAAGATACTGGAATGCCCTTTGCCTGTTGTAATTTTGATGATTAACTATGAAAAATCATTTGATGTGCATGTGTTTGTCCTTATCTAAAGACAAGCTTCATTGAAGTTTCTAGGCATTGAGTCAATCAAAAGTTTTGGGTTCTTGCACGTGTTTGAAGGGGTTCTCAAAGCATCATAACTTGGGTAGCCATGGCTGTCTCTTATCTGGAATTTCATGGAAGAAGTGATGAAGATGTGGAAGACTTTTTGGAAAAGATGGAGGTCGCCTGCATTAGGAACTAGATTCATGACCCGGCACAGATGTTACGTCTTCTCCAGATTTGTTTGAAGAGTGATGCACGAGTTTGGTCCAAAGCATTTGAAGAGGAGCTACATGCGGCGGATCCACCTGTGAGATTAAGTTGGGGACAATCTAAGGCATGGATTGAAAGTGGAGTTTGTGAAGACAGAAGATCCTGACAAAGTGTGGAAAGAAGTACATGGTTTGGTGCAAAAGTAAGGTGAGCCAGTAGATGCGTACATACGTAAGTTTTCATTGGCATGGGAGAGGATGTGCAAGGCCTTAGCACCACAAGTACCCCCACCTGACATAATGAAGAAGGACAGGTTCTTGGATGGTCTTTGGGAGAATATACATTGGAGAGTGGACTCCTAAAGAAGCCTAGAACATATGAAGATGCATTGGAGGTGGCAAGGAACAAAGAGTGGAAGCTGCAGAAAATGAGCTAGCTAGGGGTGGAGTCTTCACCCAGGAGGCCTCAGTTTCAGCCTATGGACTCTTTACAAGGTCGTATGCCAGGGGTTCATCATGAACCAGTGGTTTCTATTACTCCTCAAGCTATGCCAACAATGGTCACTATAGCAGTGCAAGATGATGGGCTAAGGCAAGACATGAGGCAAGTGGTAGATTTGATGAAGAATCTCATCCTAAACATGTTAGGTAATGTGGGAAATAATCAAGGTCAAGGGAGGTTTGCAAATTAGCAAGGAGGTGAAGAAAGACCTAGGAATGGTGTTGGACAAAGCAATGGTAGGTTTTGGAGGCAGATGCCCACATGTTATAATTGTGGAGAGTTGGGACACATCAGCCCACAATGTAATAAGCCATCAAGGATGGGGGGAGACATGTATCCATTGCCAAGACAAGTGCTAACTAGGTCAAATGATTATGGCATTGAAATTAAGGGAGAAGAAGGAACCAGTGGATTAACCTAGGAGGAAAAGGGAAAGACAAAAGTGATAAGCGTGGTCACCTTGGAGAAGGTAGCAAAGCTGGAGAATACATTAGTGATGCCTATTGGGAAGAGGACCACAGAGGACAAGGAAGGAAGAAGTGCCCCAGGTCCTAGTAAGAAGAAGGGAAAGAGCCATGAAGGGAAAGAAGAAGGATGTTGATGTTGCATTTCTTTTGATTGACAAAGAAATCCATGAGTCTGGTTTACTCGCATTTGCAAATGAGGTTGAAGATGAAAGTGAAGGGCCATATGAAGTGATCGAAGAGCTGATGCAAACCAAGGTTGAATTGTCAAAGAAGTGGGAGTTGATGACACAAATGATCAGTGGAGACCTCTCAGTTATGGAGAAGGAGATATACTTGCACATGCTGGCTAGTTTTCCTGATTTGTTCATTACTTCATATGAATAAATTAGAGGGTTCAAAGGAGAAAATATGCATATAGAGCTGAAGGAAGGTGCTAACAGTGCGGCAAAGTCTAAGAAGGATGGGCCAAGAGCAAATGGAAGCCTTGCGAGAAGAGGTGGACAAGTTATTGAAGGTAGGGTTCATAGTCCCAGTGGAGACCACAGAATGGGTGAGTCCAGTAGTAGTCAACCCAAAGAAGGATGGGAAGTGGAGGATTTGTGTAGATTTTAAACCCTTAAATGCAACCACTAAGAAGAACCCATATCCTCTTCCATATATCAATCAAATCATGGATTCAGTGGAAGGTTATGAGAGGTACAGTGTGTGTGATGGTTTTTCAGGCTATTTTCAATTGAAGATTTCTCTTAAAGACCGAACAAAGACAACTTTCATTATGTCATGGGGATGCTATTGCTACACAGTATTGCCATTTGGGTTGTCAAATGGACCATCTTTCTATCAAGAGAGGGAAAATTGGGTATTGGCACCATTCATTGGTAGTTGTGTTAAAGCTTTTATGGATGACTTTTGTGTCTACAGCAGTAGGGTTGAACACCATGAGAAGCTGCAGATGGTATTGGCTCGATATGCTGAATGTGGAGGATAACTAAATCCAAAGAAATGTCATCTAGCACAGCCAAGGGTGAAGTTATTGGGCCACATGGTGTCAGAAAATGGCATTGAGGCTGATCCAGATAAGGTTAAGTCTATTATTCTTCTTCCATCACCTACGAGTACAAAACAATTGGCAACCTTTATACACAAAGTGAAGTACATTGCACGGTTTATTCCATTGTCTTCACAGCTCCTTTATCCATTACAACAAGTGGCAAAGCATGATCCATTGCAATGGGATGACAAGTGTGAAGAAGTGTTTCAAGAGGTGAAAGAGGTGTTAGGGGGGTTGTCAGCCATGCAGGATCCTGATTGGGAGCAAGTGTTTTATGTAAATCCATCAGTAGGGGATGATGCCATTGGAGCCATGCTATTGAAGAAGGGGAAGGGCAAACATTATATGAGGCCAGTGTATTGTGCAAGCCGAGTGAAGTTGGTAGCAGAGAGAAAATTCTCGGCCAATGTAATATTTGCTTGTCGATGATTTCTTCATTACTTGCTACCATGACCTTTTGTTTTCTTGATGAGTTACACCTTTTTGCCACAATTAATTAATGGCACTAACATGTCAAATGTGGTCAAGGAATGGGTAATTGAGCTGCAAGAGTTTGAGTTCTCTTTTCTAGTGGAAGACAATACAAGGGCTACCCTAGCTGATTTGCTGACTTACAAGGAGAGTCCCCTCCTTGTTAAGGAAGAGGTGGTGAGAAGGGTAGTTGAAGAAGTGCCATAGATCAGCAATGCACATGCTTTGTTCTTTGATGGCTCATACAGGAAGAGCCATGATGCGGCTTCAGGGGGTATAGCACTCTACGATCCAGAGGGGGAGTTAGTATGCAAGAGAGGGTTCAAATTGGATGCGCATAGTAACAATGAGGCTGAATATGCTACATTGGAAGCCGGATTACACATTTGTTTGAAGCATGAGATTAGAAAGTTGAGCATAAAAGGTGATGCCTTGTTAGTTGTGACGCAAGTGTTGGGTGTGTGGAAGAGCAAGAACACCTCATTGAAGGAAATGTGTTTTAGAATTAAAGGCCTGTTAAAAAAGTTTGAAGCATGGAGCATCAGACACATTGAACGTGCTCTAAATGGAGAGGCACATGAAGCTGCTCAAAGCATGATTGGGGAGCTATTTGTGTTTAGGACCAATTTACCTCTTTATCATGGCCGGGAAAGTTTGGCTTAAGAAGAGGAGTTTTTGCTAGCAAGAATCATTCCGAAAGGCATTCAGAAGTCTAAGAAGTATGGTTTTGTGCGTAAAGCATCGAGGTACAAATTGATTGGTAATGTCTTATACATGAAAGGGGTTGATCTGTGTTGAAACATCTACCTTGGCGGGAGGATCTTTATAGGGTGTTGGAAGAGAATCATGAAGGCGCATGTGGCGGCCATTTTGCTCTCAAGATTACCTTGCATAAGATCTTACAAGAGGGGTATGTATGGCCTAGTTTGCACAAGGATGTTCACCATTGGTGTAGGTCTTGTAATAGATGTCAAGCATTTGGGAAGAGAGTGTCGAAGCCAGAGCTACGAAAAACCATTATGGTGTTTGATGTGTTTGAAAAGTGGGGGATTGATGCAATAGGCCCGTTACCTATCACAAGCAGGGGAAAAAGCTATATTTTGACTGCAATGGACTATCTCTCTAGATGGGCATAGAATATAGCAGTAAAAAAAATCACTGCAAAGGATGTGGCAAAATTTGTGTACGATGAAATATGTTGCAAGTTTGGGGTGCCACTAGACAATATTTAGAGCTAAACTACGAGACTTTTTATGCGTGAAGGTGAAGATTAGGCAACAACATACCACTCCTTATTACCCGCAGTGTAATGGATAATATGAAATATTTAATGGTGAGTTGGTACAAATCTTTCAAAAGTGACAGAGCACCAAGGAAAGAATTGGGATTTGGAATTGCCTAGTGCATTATGGGCTTACCATACTTCAGTGAAGACAGGTACAGGTTTTACTCCATTTCATTTGGTATATGGAAAGGAAGCACTATTGCGTGTGGAAGTAGAGTTGCCTATGGTCAAGATGTTAGAGAAGTTGCTTGGGCCGCCTAGTGATGCATTCAAAGAGAGGCTCTTACAGTTACAAGAGGTTCAACTAGATAGGATGAGTGCATTGGAGCATTATGGGCAGATGCAAGATAGGGCTTTAGCAAAAATAAATGAAAAGGTCAAAAGTAAGGGTATCAAGAAACATGACTTGGTTTTGTGCTACGACAGTAAGCTGGAGAAGACATTCCAAGAGAAGTTTCAAGTTAAGTGGGAAGGCCTTTCAAGGTAGTGGAGTGTTTTCCAAATGGTACATATCAGCTGGCTAACCTGGATGGGATTTTACATAAGTCAAGGGTAAATGGATTGGTTCTTAAATTGTATCATGCTAGATTGATGATGGTGGAGCAAGATGAGCTATCTGTAGAACAAGTAATGTCTGTGAGAGATGAGGAGACCTGTGACGCGACGAGTCTCATTTGTCTTTTTGTTGCTGCTGATCATGAATGATCTAGCAGGCTAGGGGATGGGCAAACTATGTTAGGAGTTTTCTGGAGCAAGGGATTGTGCATATGATACACATGCATGGTGCATCAAATAAAGGATTACCCATTTCCCAAACCCAGGTGGTTACGTGGGGCCCACATGTGTACATGTAGGACATCATGTACATAGTGCATCAATTTTCACTATCACCAGTACCAGTGTGTTGTTTCTATAATAATGAGGAGTTTGTAGCGTGTAAAAATTATTGAGGAATCTATCCGTGGGTCGACGACATGAGGTAAGCAGGTGTGTCAGATGGCATCTAGTGGCATCAAGAGGTCGAATGGAGTCAAGACTTGCACGTGGATAAGTACGGACACAACATGGGTGTTCTCTTGTGATAATTATGCAAAATGGTCATCATGAAAACTATATTTGGGGGCCACTTCACGTGGTTGCATGATGCATTATTGGAAGAAGTTGAGTGCCATGTGCGGATGGATGTAGCAGGGTGACAACTCTGCACTGCGGAGCCACTTTTTGGCCTGTTTGGGGTCCGTTTGAGGTCAACTAAAAGGCCAAAGGTGCCCAAGTAATAAAGCTAAGTGTGGGAACCGAAAAATCTGAGAGAAGACTAGAAAAAAGTGGAGAGAAGAGGAGGAACATCCGCAACTGAGTTTTTGCTGTTTTTGGAGCTTGTTTTGGCCATAAACTGCTCATCCGAGGTCGGATTTGAGCACTTTGGAATTGTAGACTGGGGTTTTGGGCCATTCCGAACGCGATGGCACTATCCATTTTACCAAATTCCTGACTGTTTTTCTGCTATTTTGGTTGTGTAAGTTTCTCCTATGAGTGAAGCTTCTACTCCAATTTGTGATTGTATCTGACATATTTTACCCATATTATGTGAGCTATTTGCCCCATTGGTGTTGGGCCAAGCTCAATTGTATCTAAACATCAGAAATTCTCCTCTTTTGAGCTGAGTTTTGTGTGTGTGTGTGTGTGTGTGTGTGTGTTTGTGTGAAGTGGACAAATGGATAGTCTCTCTCCTGTCACTCCATCGGTGTGTTCCTTGTCTCGGCCAGATGGGTTGTGTAAGCCGAGTGGTGCCCCATAGTGTGTGTGTATCATCCCAAGAGTGTGTATCGGGTCATTATAAAGGTGTTATTTGTGTTTCCATCCTGCTCACAATAGCTTGTGTACTTCAAAAGCGCAAATGGACTTTGACAAACGAAGCAAAATAATGAAAAAATTGTTCAATAATGCAAATAGACTTTAGAAACGCAAACGAATTCCAAAAATGCAAATGATCTTTAGAAACGGCAATATGTATTAGATCGATCCGTATTAGATTTGTCCATTTAAGTAATTTGCATGTACTAGATTAGGGTTTCTACTGGATCTACTTACATGCATTGTCATGTAGACATGGGTATGTACTTATGTCGAACCCTCAAATAAATGCATTGAACAATAAAGATGAGATTATTACCTGGTGGTTCTAATCTCTGTGCACCTCTAAATCAAGGTGTGCAAGGATCGGGCTTGGCTAGAGAATGTGAGGTAGTTAGAGCTAGTGGCAACAAATGGTAGAAAAAATACAAATGGACTTCAGAAACAACTTGTCTACTTAAAAAACTCAAACTAAATTTGATAAACAAAGTAAAATAACACAAACGAACTTTAATAACAGAAATAGACTTCAGAAACGCAAATGAATTTCAAAAACACAAATGATATTTAGAAATGGCAGTCTATATTAGATCAGTATGTATTAGATCATTCCATTTAAGTAATCTGTATGTACTAGATTAGGGTTTGTACTAGATCTACGTACATACATTGTCATGTAGACGTGGGTGTGTTCTTATGTCAAATCCTTAAATATAGGAATTTACCAATAAAAACGAGATCATACCTGGTGGTCCTGATCTCCGTGCACCTCTAAACGGAGGTGTGCGGAGATCGGGCATGGCTAGAGAATGTGAGGTAATTAGAGCTAGTGGCAAATGGTAGAAAAAACACAAACGAACTTTAGAAATGGCTTGTGTGCTTCAAAAACACAAACGGACTTTGACAAACGAAGTAAAATAATGCAAACGGACTTCAATAACGCAAATAGACTTCAGAAACACAAACAAATACCAAAAACGCAAATGATCTTAAAAAATGGTGGTCTGTATTAGATTGGTCCGTATTAGATCGACCCATTTAAGTAATTCGTATGTACTAGACTGGGACTAAATTAGGGTTTGTATTGGAACTACGTCCATGTATTCTCATGTAGACGTGGGTGTGTTCTTATGTCAAACTCTTGAATATAGGCATTGACCAATAAAGACGAGATCATTACCCGGTGATCTCGACCTCCGTGCACCTCTGGACTGAGGTGTGTGGGGGTCGGGCATGGCTAGAGAATGTGAAGTAGTCAGAGCTAGCAGAAAATGGTAGAAAAAACACAAACAGACTTCAAAAACGTAAACAGACTTTAGAAACGGCTTGCGTACTTCAAAAATGCAAACGAACTTTGACAAATGAAGTAAAATAACACAAACGAAATTCAATAACGCAAACGACTTCATAAACATAAACAGATTCCAAAGCACAAATGATCTTTAGAAATGGCGATCTGTATTAGACTGGTCCATATTAGATCATTTCATTTAAGTAATCTGCATATACTAGATAAGGGTATGCACTTGATCTACGTACATGCATTGTCATGTAGATATGGATGTGTACTTATGTAAAGTCCTCAAATATAGGCATTGACTAATAAAGACGAGATCATTACCGGGTGGTCCTGATCTTCGTGCACCTCTAGACCGAGGTGTGTAGGGATTGGGCATGGCTAGAGAATGTGATGCAATGGAAATGGCCTATTAACTTTGAGAGAAGCGGAGATTAGAGAAGTACTTTTATGAACTACTTTGTGAGCACAGCGGGTGAACTTAACTGAAGGTAGCAACATAAACATAGCATTTAGTTAACTTGGCATGGACAATACTTTTGCAAGAGAGAGAGAGAGTTTAGAGAACATAACAACAGTTGAGGACCGGATTTATGTGGAGCCGGCGGTCCCCCCTCCAATAGTCATTTGTATTATAGTTTCTCCCATCAAGAGAGACTTGTTACAATACAATCTTTGTGTTCCTTGTGACCTAGGTGGTGCAATGAAGCTGGAAAGCTTCATGCATCACGAGCATAACATAAACTTTGTGGAAAGCATTAACTATCCCAAGCCTCAGTCACAAGACCTCAAACACCTTTGAAGGTGGAGGGAGCTAGCACGGAATGAGGGTAGGGAGGAGGAAGAAAAAACATTTTATAGGAGAAAGAATTAGTTACTCACTTATCACCATTCTTCTTGCTAGCATACATAATAGCATAGTAATGAAGATGGAAATATTAAGCATTGAATAATGGCTCTTGGTTTGATTTTCATTCCATAGCCAAGAGCATTGGTGTAGGCTCTCAACTTCTCTACTATCTTGGAGAAGGAGATGGAGATGCTGCACTTTTTGCACTTCACACAATGAGAGTGTGTGTGAGTGTGTGTGGGAGAGTATACCCCTCAAGCAAGCCCCTAGAATGCTTTGGTCGACCCCCCCTTGTAGCTCATGCTTGAAGCTCATTGGACCCCTCCAGGCCTAGCCAATCACAAGCAGGGGCATATCAAGCAACAAGGGTAGACTTGGGACAAGTGTCCCCCTTTCCCCTTTGAGAGAGAGGACTTGATAAATGCTAAAACAATTAAATAAATTAACTAATTTATCATTGGATCCCTTGGGAGGCCAACCAATAGGCGCTAGGCACACCATGAGGGAAACATGAGGAGGAGCTTGACAAGTGTCCCTTTTGCCTTCTTTGTACCAAGCTTGCCTTGTGTGAGGGTGTGTGTGTTCTCTCTCTACCCTCCTCTTATAGGGATAGTTACTGACTTCTGCACACCTTACCCCCAAGCACCTTAGCCAGCAAGCATGACAAAGCACCTCAAGCTTGGGTAGTGTTCCCACAAGCACCATAGGCTCCCTAGTCGGCAAGCACAACAAGCACCTCAAGCATCTTAGTCATCAAGCACGACAAGCACCTCAAGCACCTTAGTCCGCAAGCACAACAAGCACCTCAAGAACCTTAGTCAGCAAGCACGACAAATACCTCAAGCTTGGGCCAGCTCCCACCTCAATATCAGCCCTAGCTTACCTAAGGTCGAAGGGCCTTTTAACACTAACATTTGGAGGTCTTTAATGAAGTTAACCCTAAGGTCTTTAAGCTCCAATAGCTAGTCTTGCTCTTTGATAGACCATCTCTCATTTGGACCCCTTTACCTTTGGCAACGTGTTGAGATAGATTTGAAAGCACATGTCTATATTCTAACTCTTGTTCTCGTTTATTCTCGCACATTAAATGATCAGTTTAATATGAGAAAAGAATTTGGGTTGGTTAGATAATAGATTTTATGACATGTGAGGTAGTTAGAGCTAGCGAAAAATGGTAGAAAAACACAAACAGACTTAAAAAATGCAAAGGACTTCAAAAATGGGCCGTGTACTTCAAAAACACGAAGAAACTGCGAGACAAACGAAGTAAAATAACCCAAGCAGACTTCAATAACACAAATAGACTTCAAAAACGTAAACGGATTCCAAAAATGCAAATGATCATAAAAAATGGTGGTCTGTATTAGATCAGTCCGTACTAGATCGGTCCATTTATGTAATCCGCATGTACTAGATTAGGGTTTGTACTGGATCTACGTACATGCATTGTCATGTAGAGATGGGTGTGTACTTATGTCAAACCCTCGAATATAGGCATTGATCAATAAAGACGAGATTATTACCCAATGGTCCTGATCTCCGTGCACCTCTAGACCGAGTTGTACGGGGATTAGGCATGGCCAAACAATGTGAGGTAGTTAGAGCTAGCCACAAATGGTAAAAAAAACACAAATGGACTTAAAAAACGCAAATGATATTAAAAAACATACATAAATAGCCTTCAAAAACACAAACAAATTCCAAAAACACAAATGATCTTCAAAAATGACTATCTGTATTAGATCGATCCGTATTAGATTGATCCATTTAAGTAATCCGCATGTACTAGATTAGGCATGGCTAGAGAATGTGAGGTAGTTAGAGCTAGGAACAAATGGTAGAAAAAACACAAATAGACTTCAAAAATGCAAACGGACTTTAAAAATGAAAATGGAGTTCGATAGATAAAGTAAAATAACGCAAACAGGCTTCAATAACACAAATAAACTTCAGAAATGCAAACGGGTTCCATAAACGCAAATGATCTTTAGAAGCTTGGTGTGTACTAAATTAGAGTGCTCTAAATTACAACATTGTGAGTTAGGGTTTATGACCAGAATGGTTTGTTAATTTATTGCATCATTGGTAGATAAATTATAGACGATGGGATGGCATGTCCTTGTGCATGACGCAAGCATTAGATCTTTCAGAAATGAAGAATATGTGATCAACACATACACAATAACGGTCTCTTTTCCTTAGAGCACATAGAGAAACTACAAGATCTGCGTTATTGATCTCATTGTCCGGAGGCAATAGATCAATCCCTACAAGTAGATATTTCTCCAGTTTCATAGTAGAGAAGGTGATTATCAAACAAATAGCCATCGGTGGAGTCTACCTCATCAATACTTGATGCCACATTCCAAGGAGTTGAGATGGAGCAAATGTTAGATGCATTCTTTGACATGGACCCTTTCATTGAAAACCAGGCGACAACATTCAAGGAAACACTACGAATAAACCTGAATCATCTCATCCATATTGAAAGCATGAGAGCAATGATAAAGAGGGTTAGATGATGCAGACTCTTACACATATGTCGCTTTACAATGGTGCAAAAATCTTAGTTCTTTGTACCATTTTGGCAATGCTTAATCTGTAGTCAATTTATGGGTGGTCTGACACGAGTGTCATAGATCTTGTTAGGTAAATGTAATGTATCCTAAGCATCAACCCAAATTAAAGTTTAATAATATGATTGTTGTGTTCACTTGTTGATGTAATGATAGGTTGCTCAACAAGCAAACCTTGCCGGAGGGAGATCACATTCACCATATCCGTCCAACCACTAAAAAGCTTCTTACTAACAACCACAAAATATATTTCATGTCCTAATGATTGTATACTCTTTCACAATGAGCATGTGAATTTTGAGCAGTGTCCCAATTATGGACCAAACAGATATAGAGAGGACACACAAGGAAAATTTGTCCATGCAAAGATCCTTCGACACTTTCCTATCATGATGTGATGCACGTGCCTGTTGATTCTTGTGCATGTAAGCACATAGAGGAAAGATGGACTACATTTAAGGATAAGCCTCAATATTCGTTTTGGTCTGGAAATGGATGGAGTAAACCCATTTGGATTATGGATTTCTTCATGGAACACATGGCCTATTTGCTTGGTTAATTATAGTCTTCCACCATGACTAGCTATCAAGAAGGGCCATCTGTTGTTGTCACTAATCATCCCAAGAAAGTACAAGGCAAAGAACATGGATGTCTATCTGGCACCACTTATAGAAGATCTCCAAATATTGTGGACAGGGATCAATGTGGTTGACATGTCCCAACCGATTGGACGATGAAATGCCCATGTGCAAGGCATTCTTATGTGGACCATGCATGATTATCTAGGCTTTGATGATTGTTCAAGTAAGTATCTTTGAAACCCTCATGTGTATGCTATTCCTCGCCGTGCCAATGATTTCATTTTATTTTTATGATTTTTCAGGCTTGAGTTACTCGGATAATCATGCATGTCCAAAATGTGGTCATTGACTTGGCTTTTGTCACTCTAAGCATTTGAGCAAGACAATTTACGAGGAGCATAGTAGATTTTTCCTGAAATACATAAGCTTCATGGACCAAACATATGCAAACACGACATGCATCCACTAAAAACGAGCGATTGGAACTAGAGGGGGGAGATTTCAAGCCGCCCAGCATGAAGAGATTTTCTACTTTCCATGAACTCCTGCATTGGAGTGACTTTCTTATCAATCATCTGCTCGACCCAATGCAAATTTTTAAGAATATGGGGGAGATCCTATGGAAGACCATCACTGGAAAATGGGAGAGCAAGGCCCAAAGAGATGACCTACAAGTTATGGGTCAAATGCCGAATATGTGGCCTTGATTTAAGGGTGAAAGCATGAATAGGTGGAAAGCTATATATGTGATATAATTAAATAGCATAGCATAACATTGGGGGTGTGGTCACTGGTGCCATATTTCATACGTCCAAATTATATTCTAAAAAATGTTATACTAAAAAATCCAGCCTTCACACACCCACTTTGTTTCATGAGTAGTTCGCAGTTTCAAACACAGTGCCCCCCGACCCCCCCGTCTCTCTCTCTCTCTCTCTCTCTCTCTTGCGCGCGTGCTCAAGGTCTACTATGCTTAGAGCTTCTACTGTGCAAGCTTGGCTGCTTCAAGGACGATTGCAGTAACCTCCCTCTTCTCTTCGAGGTATGTCTCTCCCATTGAACATGTACACTCTTTACTTCTTGAGCACGCGCGCCCCACCTGGGATCATTTAGCTACATTAAGCTGCATTTGGAGCTGCATGAGTGCCACACCTTGCTCATTTGCAACAAGAGGCGAGCTCCCGAGGTAATTTGCTAGTCCACAAACTGCATGCAATCTTGGGGCAAATCCCATAGCACATCACCTTGAATGCCCTTCTTACAAGAGCAGAACCATGAAGTTCTTATTTCTTTTTAGCTGGGATGATAAGCGAGGGCACACCACGTCTCATGCGTTCATTGGATGATGTGCAGGTATATCACTTGAGATTGCATCATGGCACCTTCCTCAAAGCATCCGATTCAAGCAAGAAGTAGTCTAGTTAGGAACATTGAACCACCTCTGCATACGAAGTTTTGTCGTCTTGCCGAGGAATTTTATATGGAGCGTGGATTGCCATTGGAGGGAGTTGATACGCGTAGCTTGACAGGAAACAATGACATCTCTGAGGAGGACTGGGAAGCTATCTTTATATGCCCAAAGCCTGTTCCGGGTAGCCCGAAGAAAGTGAAGGCATACCATGCTCGGTCGGAGTTCTTACAAAAGCTTGTGTGGAGACACTGGGATGTCTACTAGGAGGGTCCCTTCATGTCAGAGGATCAAGTCAGAGGATCAAGTCAGAGAATTGCATAGGGCTGAGGGTTCTCAAAGCTCAAACACTTTTGCCATAAAGTTGCAAACGGAGATTGATTGTGTGCAAGACCCTGTAGCTTGACAACGCCTGATTGATTTGATTGGACAGTTCTCGAGTACTACTAGAGAGAACGTTGTTGAATTAGAAGACAATGTGGCTAAAGCAAAGGTGCATACCCTCCTACATGTGCTTCACTTTGTTTTGGAGTATGTGGTTCACTTCCATGTGGTTAGAGTGTTATGGATTGTATGGCTATGTACTGTATGAGCATATTCTATTTCTGCTATGTGCTATATAGCACAAAATATGTGCTATATGGCCAGACCATAGCCACCATCTTCATGGAGTGGGTGGTTATATGCTATGTGCTATGTGCTATATGGTCACAACATAGCCATCATCTTCATGGAGTGGGTGGTTATATGCTATTTGTGGTTATGTGCTATGTGCTTTATAGTTCAATCTAGGTGCAGCATGTCCACAATATTACCCTCATCTATTTGGAATGTGTGTGATTCTATGCTATATGCTTTGTGTGGTTATGTGTTATGTGATACATAGCACAATGGACATGTGTAATATGTGCTATATAGCATACATGTATGCTATTGAGACGGTCCGGGGCGGGCAACAAGAAGAGTGGCCTCTAGACACCCTTCAAGGCTCCCGTGCTGCTCAATGGGGCTGGGGCACAACACAACACAAACCAAAACCACAAACCCACCGCCAAATCCCAACTACACAAGGGGCACCACCTAGTTTAAGAGCGAACTAGGACGCAAAAGAGGAGAATCGTTAGAGCAACCCACAAACAAGCAAGGAATTTACACTAACCCTAACACCAATGGAATACTCTCACACACTAAAACACGAGAGAGAGAGAGAGAGAGAGAGAGAGAGAGAGAGAGAGAGAGAGAGAGAGAGAGAGAGAGAGAGAGAGAGAGAGATAGTGCTCGGGCTGCTTTGAAACGTATCGGTGATGATCAAGCAAACACAACTATATATTTAAGAAAGAGAGAGAAAGGGGGAGGGGGTGCTTGTTGCATTAATACCTTCTTACAAATCTGTCATGACAAATCAAAGTGAGATTAGTACTTGTTCAACATAGCTTGCGTAAATTTCACCACAACACATCACAAGAAAAGCCACCCCAATCACTGTCTTAAGGCCAGGGGAGTCCTCTCCACCCTGTCGCCCTCTTACAGTATGTGGGATTTATGGCTAGATTGATGACAACACCAGAGACAAGCTATCAAGAACTTAACAGAAAAAAACACCAAGACACTTACACATCATTGTTGTCCATTACTTCACGTTGGAAGGGAGACAAAGTATCCAAGCTTAGTCCAAATCTACCCTCCTTGATTTAGCGAATGTTGGGCTTACACTAGTAGGAGAAATGATAGATTTCCTACTCTCAATTGAATGATCACTCTCTCTCTTACAATGGCATAGATTTCCCTTGCTAATCCCCTATTACAACACATGCACATGCATAAGACAATGAGCTTCCACTCAAGAGCTCCTTCTAGAGAGGTTGAGCTTGGCTTCTCAAGCTATAGCATAGTGCTCTTGCTTATGGCTCTCCCCTTTTATGCTAGCTACACCCTCCTTTTATAGCAATTTTGAAGGCTAGGGTTACTCCTCTAACCATGGTTGGGTTAGATTTTCAGCAATTTATCTAATTTCTTTTGCTTGGAATTATCAAGAAGTTGGTGGGGAAAGAGAGAGGAGAGAAATGGAGGTGATAGGACTTTTCATAGTGGGTTAGTGTTAGTAGAGTTAGTATTAATTTACAAATGGAATTGAATATTTACAATGGGAGTATCCATGTAGGATACAAATAAGGAAGAAAAACTCTTAAGAGGTAAGAAAAGGTGGATTTCTTACAAGGTTGATGCTCCAAGTGTCTTGAGTAGGGCCAATTTTGACGCTTGTTGACGGTCCACTAGCTTTGACGGTACATTTTTTCTCCACTCTTGACCTTCCTTGAGAGACAAGGTAATTGAAGCTGAGTAATCAACCACCATGATGCTGTCTTTTAAGAGAAGAGGCTGAATTTTGTGGTTTTTTGATAGATATGGGTAATTTGGAGGAGGAAAAATGAGACTATGTGGTCAATTTTGGAATGGAATTGTGTGTGGGAGGTATGAGTTCACCATGGTTTCTCTTATTCTTCAAGGTTGAGGAGAAGGTGAGTAGTGTGCAGAGAGGAGTGGTGAGAGAGAATGGGGATGAGGAGTGGAGAAGTGTGTGTGAAAGAGGGAAAATGATTAAAGTGGAAGAGAGAGTGTGGCTGCATAGCATGGGAAAACTGGGGTCCACTAAAAAAATCATAGCTCACAGCTGGTAGCTCCAAAAAATCATGAAAACATTTGAGGTGATTATTGGAGCATGGGCTACATTTTCTCTTTTGACCACCGCTCCAAATTCGGGAGTGGAGGTAGGTGCCAAAATTTCACCAAAAACAAAAGCCTGTTTTTTATGCCTGCAAAAGTCTTTAGTGGCCCCCTTTTGTTGAATTTGTACAATGCATCCAAGAGTGAGCCCTCCTTTGTCATATTATAATACAAAGCATTCAAGTTGCCCTTGACCATGTATGGAGGAGGATTATTGGTGGAAATAAGAAATATATACAGGTGGACTAGTGTATGGACTTATTCATGGATTTAGCTCAATGAGCACATGGTGTTAGAATAAATGAGTAAAAAATTAATAAAAAATATGGGAGTAGTTATGGATTTGGATGAAGATATTGGAATCATTTGATATGGTCCCTCCTTGATTTATTTTTGGGTTAAAAGTGGAAAATGTTATGCAAGTAATAATATAATAAAAGTAACAAAGAAGAAGTAGAAATCAATTTTTTGTTTTCACGAGGATGAGGTGAAAATGTGGGAAGTGATTTGTATGAAGGAAAAATTATGAGGTTAGAGTATGTACATATTGGCAAAAAATAAAATTATTGGTGTAGAGGATGAAAGAAGGTGTACATAGTTAATAAAAACACCCACCTAAGTAGAAATATTTAAATAAATACCAAAATAATTATAAAAATCCCTATATTTAGGCCATTTATACAATGAAATATCTACACACACAGAGGCATAATATACTATTATTTTTTATATTTTTATTTATTATTTTTTTATTTGGCTCACCTAGCCAGTGACTAGCTAGCTGAGGGTTTTTAAGAAGATATGGGAAAAGTCCCGTGACTCACGCACGCCTATGTACAGTGAAATGGTAGGGATAGCCACAGTGTTTGGGTGATTTTGGTAGGGTGAGGTAAACTCACTGTGGCAATTAAAAGAGCCGAAAAAACGGCTATCATTAGTCCCCCTGGATGATGGTATATACATGTTCCATCATAGAGCATCTTTTCAAAGAGAGTGCTTCAGAGTCCTTGACGAGATCTTCATTGTTTGGCCCCTCAGAATTTTGGCTGAGTTACACTCATGCTTCATGTAACAATACTTACATAAGACAGCGGCCTTTGACAGATCTTTGGTAGATCCTTTGATAGAAGGCGACTCAAATAGGGCTTTCAAGCGATACCGTTTACTTTTCGGAGTGCTCTTTACCATTCAGTCCATAAGCTGATAGTAACTTGAATTGAAAGCTTCTTGACTATGTATGGCCTTGCCATCTTGTTTCAAATTGGCATCAAAACGATTGTCAAGTCGATTGTCCTACCTTAGCACAAGCTCTCCTTCCTTGATGCCTTTGTCCTTCAGTTTCTTGTCGTGCGTTTCTTTCGCTTGTGTGCTTTCCTCTTGTAGCACTCATATGCTGCTCTTCTTTTCCACTCAAGCTCCACTAACGTAAGAATTCGATCCATCCATGCCTCTTGATCATCTTGTGCTCCTTTGCCATGAAGTCGCATTGTTGGAATGTTGAGCTCGATAGGCTGCAAAGCCTCTTGACCATAGACCAAGTGAAATGGTGTGAACTCCGTGGCTTCCCTATATGTGGTTCGATATGCCTACAAGGCACCATCCAAGAAGTCATCCCATAATTTTGTCTTGTTTTGCACCATTTTCTAATGATTTGCAATGACACCATTAGCCTTCTCCAAAACCATTTTGACTGTGGGTAGTATGGTGTGCTATGACGATGTAGAATGTGAAGCTCTTCACAAACTTCTGTGAGCAAGCCCTTCCTAAACCTGGACCATTATCAGAAACAATTCCAAAGGTGTGCCAAATCTGCAACAAATGTGAGTGTACACAAAATTGCTAACTGTCCTCTCATTCACTCTTGCCACACTTTGAGCTTCCACCCACCTAGTCATATAGTCTACAGCCACTAGAATGTAGAGTTTACCATTTTTTGTCCTAGGATGGACCCATAGCATCAATGCCCCACTTTTCAAAGGGTCCATTTGCAAGCACTATTTGCCTCGGGCCATGCACCAACCTTCTATTTCCATTTATCTGACAATTGTGACAGCTTTTACACCAATGTTGAACATCCACATGCAAGCTTGGCCAAACATACCTGCAAGCAAAATCTTCTTCACAGTTGATTCTTGGGAAAAATGACCACCACATGCCTCTTCATGCCAAACCTTTAGAATGGCTGGAATTCCTCGATAGTTGGTACTCTTCTGCACACTTGATCCTTCCCTTTTTGATAGAGGGAGCCTTCTAGGAAGAGATAGAAACTTGCCTTCTTCATGAGTCTCCTCTTCTGAGATTCTGTGAAGTCTGGTGGAAACTCACCCTCCAAAATGTAGCCAATGATGGGAGCCAATGACTCCAATCCCTGGTACCTCGGTTGCTTCACAACAGCCGCCACCATGATGACCTGCACTTCTTTCTTTTACATGCAACGTCTTGTTGTGCAAGTAAATCAGCATCTTCATTCTGTTTCCTAGGAATATGATCATAGTTGCACTTCTTCAAATTGATTAAACAATCTACGAATGGCATGAACTTTTGTCCGTAAGCTCTCATTCTTGCATGCCAAATGCCTAAAATCTGTTTAACAATGAGAAGTGCATCTCACTTTACCATGAGGCGTTGTATCCCTTGGCCAATGCACATCTTCAAACCATGAAGTAGAGTGTCATATTCTTGCTTGTTGTTGCTAGCTGAACTTGGTAGATTGAACTTCTCTTTCATGACCACCTCTCCACTTGGGTTGAGCAACACTAGCCTCTTGCTTTCCTGTGGCTCGACGAAAAAAGCTCCATCAAGAACAAAGGTAAAAGCATTAGGAATACTTTTTGGTGGTGGGCAAATGTAGGGTCTTTACTTCAGGCACCTTAATCTCCTTTTCGTGCCCCTATAAGTGAGATCCCTGCCAATTGTGCGCACACTATCTTCTACCTTGAAAGAGTATTGAAATCTTGCAACTCCATAATCCACTTTGAGATCCTAGTACTAAGATTCATTTGAGATGACACCCAAGGGAACAAATTTCTGCAGTGAGAATTACAAAGGTTTTGGTAGCAGGTAGGATCTAAACTTTCTCACCGCAAACATGAGAGAAAGCATCATGAGTTCTGCTTCTGTGTAGTCTCTCTCCAAAGCATTCATGACCCTACTAGCAAAGTAGATGGGTCGCATCTTGTACTGTGGGGATCTTGTTGTAGCAACACAGCACCAATTGTTTCCTTTCCAAACTAGAGATACAAAGAATGTGTACTCCCAACAAGGAGGCATGAGTGTTGGTAGCTCTGACAAAATGACTTTAATTTACAAAAGTACTCTTCCAGCTCATCAGACCATGCAAATTCTACTTGTTGTGTCAATTTTGCAAAGGGTGAAGTAACTCCGAGGCTAAGTGAATGAAGCGTGACATATACTTCACCTTTTGAATGAATGAGATGACCTCCTTAAGACTCTTGGGTGATGGTAGCTCAATAAGAACCTTTGCCTTCGAAGGATCCACTTCAATGCCTTTGTAAGAAACTTTATGACCAAGCAAGATTACTTCATCCTCACCTATATGGCACTTGTCGGGTTTGAGTTGACCTCCCATGTCGTAGAGCTTCTTTAAACCTTCTTCTACCCTTTGTAGATGCAATGATTTTGAGCTATAAATACAGAAATCATCAATGAACACCCTAATTGACTTTCCAAAGAATGCTTGAAACACCATATTCATGAAACGTTGGAATGTTGCAGGAGCATTTGTCAGACCAAATGGCATGACTCTAAAAGCATAACAACCCCAAGGAGTGATAAAGGTTGTTTTCAATTGATCCTCCAGTGCAATCCCTATTTGAAAGTAACCTGAGTAACCATCGCACACAGTGTACTTCTCATGACAGCTACCTCATTTAGTATCTCATCCTGGAATGGGAGGGGAAAGTGATCTCTCTTTGTTGCCTCATTGAGGGGACGGTAATCCACACACACCCTCCACTTGCCGTTCTTCTTAGGAGTGACAACAACAGGAGAGACCCACTCTGAATTCTACTGGATAAATGAACTGCTGCTAGAAGCTTTCTTACCTCCTTGAGTAAAGCCTGCTCCTTGATGACTCCTAGCCTTCGTAGCTTCTGAGCCTTAGGTGTGGCCTCTGGGCTTCAACTCAATTTTGTGTTGAACAGCATCTACACGCACATCGGTGTAGTCTTTAGCAAAAAGCCTAGGAAACTTCCTTAGCACACATTTGAACTCCTCTCTTTATCCTTTGTAAGTGTTGTTGATAGCATACCTTCCAGCATTCCCTTCATCTTGATCACCTTCGTTCTCTTGAGGACCTACCTCCTCCAAGCCTTGACAAGAGGTCTCTTGGTTGCTTGGCTAGACCTTACCCCATGACTTCGATGGAAGACTCCTCTTCAGTAATGCTGCCGCTACTTTCTTCTTCTGAAGTGCTATCGGTCCAACTTCTTCCGTTCACTTTGAGATGATTCTTCATGGAGCTCCTCTTGACGTTGCTCCTTCATGTCAAAGACAACCTTCTTGTGATTGTCATTCCTGCAAATTAGCTTTCCACTCTCCAATCTGCAAAGCTCGCATTTTCATTAGCCATGGTCTTCCTAGGATAAATCGGTAACCATTTCCCTTGGTAGACATGACATAGAAATCCACTGCCTTCTTAATGCCAAAGGCCTCCACAAAAACATTTTTACAAATGCCTACGCACCTAGCCTTGCTATTGTTTGCCATCTTGACCCTAATTTCAGGTGTCTCATGGATGTGCATGCCTAGTTTTTGCATGAGTCCCTCTGTCATGATGCAAATTTGTGCACCCCCATCCACTAGACCTTTCCTAACCAATCTCCCTTTGATGTAACAGTCTAGCACGGTGTAATGTCCTCATTCATTTCAGCTTGTGCAATTTTTACAATAGGCACACTCTCTTTTACCTTTCTCCTAGTGCTAACTGCCCTTGTTAAATCCTCCTAACTTGTGGACATAATGCAAGAAATTGAGGCCATGAAATATCAGGACCCTTACCTCTCATGTCTTCCAACAAGTTGTACGGAGCCATACCATGTCCAAGAGGGAAGTCTTGGAGGTTGATACGACGTCGAGTCCTCTTGGTTTCCTTGGTTCCCTTTGCCTTCTTGCCTTGTCCATGGTCACTCTGTGATGTGACTCCTTCTTTCTCTTTACCTTTTCCTCGGCCACGCTTAATTCCATTGGCTTCCATGTCAACCTCATTTGAATTTGTCACCTCTACCACATGCACATTTGGATCTGGCAAAGGTGGAACTCCTTTACCCTTGTGGAGGTGGTTCTTGGTCCATTTGGCCTTTGTAGAAGCCTTGGTTGTTGACCAGTTCCTTCACTGCATTCATCACTGGGTAATTCAAGTTAGGCCTCCCTGGCTCCCCACGGGGCCAAGGACAATTATACATCCCACGTCCAGACTCTCCGCAATTCCAACATTGCAAGACTCTCTAGGTCGTGGATCTCGCTCTTCAGACTTCTTTGCTTGTCCCTTTGGACCTACAGCTTGTGCAAGGTGAATTGACAGGCTGCTTAAAGATTCGTTTAACTTCTCAATTACTTCCGCCGTTACCTCAGGAATCTCCCTCGATGTTAATGCTTGTGACTTACCTTTGGGTCTAAGACCTTCTATTGGAACCTCTCCCCTTAAGCACTTGAGTTTCCTATACTTCTCAGCAGCCCTAGTTTCAGCTGCATCAAAAGTAGCAGGTGCACCCGCCTCAACTTTTACCTTAAGGTCAGGAAAGAGTCGTCTATGAACCTCTCCTTCTTTAAAAATTCTGCACCATCACCAGGGTTAGCAACATTTCGTATCCATAGAGCCCAAAGACGTAGAAACTCTTGCTTGTACAAGTAGTAGTCATCTAAGTCTTTTCGCTTATGAGAAACAATGTCTTGCCATAGTTTCTGAGTGTTTTGGGGATCAAAGAAGTATCTCTTAAAACGATTCAAAACTTCTGTGTAATTCCCTTAACTTCCTCTGGCAAAGAGTCAAACCAAGTACTAGCATCTTTCCTAAGGACCACCTCAAACATTTCTACAGTTCTTGATCGGTTACTATCCTCTTGATACGGCAAGACATCTTGAAATTTGCTAAAAATAATTCTGCATCCTCTCCAGGCTCTCCAAAGAAAAGAGGATATCCAGACATTTGGCGTTGGCTCTCCATTATTATGAAAGATTACAATACGAGTTACAATAAGGGATACAATAGAGATCTAGAACCACTCGCCTGCAAATGAAGAAGTGAGAAAATACCACTCTAGGTTTTCTTCTTCAGCTATCCAAGCTTCAATAAGGTCTCGATTTGTTTGATCAAAACAAAAGGGTAGACTATTGATGAGCTCTAAGAAGGGTTGAAATTCTTCAAAGCTAAGGCGATAAACAAAAATCTCTAGAACTTCTTTTCTGGATCCAAAAGAGCAACCACGTCCCAAGTGATAAATTGCACTTGCTCTACAATTCCCAATGCACAAGCGGTTTGTATAAAAACTAGATCTTCATGCTCGTCGAAGGCCGTGAGAAAGTAGCAATTGACTAGGAGCTCCTTTCCTTCGAGATCCACACAGTCGGAGTGAGGCAACCTTCTCACAATTTCATAAAGAACATCCTCATCAAGTCCAATCAAGTCTGCAAGATTTAAAGACTCCACTTGTGCTACAAAATTCCTGGACAAAAAACTCCTTAGGATTATGGTTAAATCATTCAAAAGCATAAAGAGATTTACAATGTCTCTATGAACAAAGTGTCATAGAAAGTAGAGAAGGATGAGAATTTATACAAATTTGCAATCTTCTCTATGCTCTCTTTATTAAGACAAGCTCTGAATAGCTCCCTATCTCCTTTGTTGAAAGCGAAAGGAAGACTATTAATAAGATGCAAATGAGGGAAAAATTCACCAAATGTGAGTCTATGAAGCATGAACTCTGGCCGCAAGTTTCCTGAAGAGTCTTCCTCAATGGTGAAATGCACCCCAAACGCCAAATTTCACTCTATTTACCAATCTTAGGGCACACACTAGTTGGATGAATGCATGGTCTTCCTTAGTGCCCAACAACAAGAGGAAAAATGGAATCAACGCGTAGGACCTTCCGTCTTAACTTCACCACCCTCTTGTTATGAGGGAGACGCCTTACTACTTGCTCCTGCAACTCAATTGGTAATAGAGCTAGATCTCTAAGGATTGAACTTTCACTGCACACACATTCCCAGTTAGAACAAATGATCATTTTTTTGTTTCTTGTAACAACTTGGACAAAGAAAAAAACAAACATACACACTACTTTGCCGGGCTGCACTTCATTTTAAAATAAAATGAACACATGTACATCAAAAGAAGTGTGGTAGTTGATGAGAGGTAGAATGACAGGGTTTGGTGATGCAAGAATTTCTCCTGCTCTTTGGGCACCAAACATGAACACCATTCGTTGTTGAAAATGGATCTTTCTACTAATTGCAACGTTTATTCTAATGTGTGGAGTAAAATGAAAGGGAAAAACCTCTATTCCTGGGCCATTATCCATGGCCTATGCATGTCCTAATGCTTAAAACAAAACAAAAATATAGACGTCCAAACTAAGGTCGTACCTAATGAGAGGCAAAATAAAGGATTTACTGAAGCGTTTATCTCGGCAACCTAAGAGGACCTAAAATTCTACGAATGACACGTTGAAATTGCAACTTAGTACTAACAATTATGTGTACCTTTTGCCTTGCAATGGGAATGAAGGGATCATACAAAGCTTCGTGATTCATGCAAACTACTTGACTATGCTAAAGGTTAATTCTACACAAAAATACACAAGCCGTCCTCGTGGGGGCACCAATTTGGGGCGGTCCGGGGCGGGCAACAAGAAGAGTGGCCTCTAGACACCCTTCAAGGCTCCCGTGCTGCTCAATGGGGCTGGGGCACAACACAACACAACAACACAAACCAAAACCACAAACCCACCGCCAAATCCCAACTACACAAGGGGCACCACCTAGTTTAAGAGCGAACTAGGACGCAAAAGAGGAGAATCGTTAGAGCAACCCACAAACAAGCAAGGAATTTACACTAACCCTAACACCAATGGAATACTCTCACACACTAAAACACGAGAGAGAGAGAGAGAGAGAGAGAGAGAGAGAGAGAGAGAGAGAGAGAGAGAGAGAGAGAGAGAGAGAGAGAGAGAGAGATCTAGTTCTCGGGCTGCTTTGAAACGTATCGGTGATGATCAAGCAAAACAACTATATATTTAAGAAAGAGAGAGAAAGGGGGAGGGGGTGCTTGTTGCATTAATACCTTCTTACAAATCTGTCATGACAAATCAAAGTGAGATTAGTACTTGTTCAACATAGCTTGCGTAAATTTCACCACAACACATCACAAGAAAAGCCACCCCAATCACTGTCTTAAGGCCAGGGGAGTCCTCTCCACCCTGTCGCCCTCTTACAGTATGTGGGATTTATGGCTAGATTGATGACAACACCAGAGACAAGCTATCAAGAACTTAACAAAAAAAAACACCAAGACACTTACACATCATTGTTGTCCATTACTTCACGTTGGAAGGGAGACAAAGTATCCAAGCTTAGTCCAAATCCACCCTCCTTGATTTAGCGAATGTTGGGCTTACACTAGTAGGAGAAATGATAGATTTCCTACTCTCAATTGAATGATCACTCTCTCTCTTACAATGGCATAGATTTCCCTTGCTAATCCCCTATTACAACACATGCACATGCATAAGACAATGAGCTTCCACTCAAGAGCTCCTTCTAGAGAGGTTGAGCTTGGCTTCTCAAGCTATAGCATAGTGCTCTTGCTTATGGCTCCCCCCTTTTATGCTAGCTACACCCTCCTTTCATAGCAATTTTGAAGGCTAGGGTTACTCCTCTAACCATGGTTGGGTTAGATTTTCAGCAATTTATCTAATTTCTTTTGCTTGGAATTATCAAGAAGTTGGTGGGGAAAGAGAGAGGAGAGAAATGGAGGTGATAGGACTTTTCATAGTGGGTTAGTGTTAGTAGAGTTAGTATTAATTTACAAATGGAATTGAATATTTACAATGGGAGTATCCATGTAGGATACAAATAAGGAAGAAAAACTCTTAAGAGGTAAGAAAAGGTGGATTTCTTACAAGGTTGATGCTCCAAGTGTCTTGAGTAGGGCCAATTTTGACGCTTGTTGACGGTCCACTAGCTTTGACGGTAGATTTTTTCTCCACTCTTGACCTTCCTTGAGAGACAAGGTAATTGAAGCTGAGTAATCAACCACCATGATGCTGTCTTTTAAGAGAAGAGGCTGAATTTTGTGGTTTTTTGATAGATATGGGTAATTTGGAGGAGGAAAAATGAGACTATGTGGTCAATTTTGGAATGGAATTGTGTGTGGGAGGTATGAGTTCACCATGGTTTCTCTTATTCTTCAAGGTTGAGGAGAAGGTGAGTAGTGTGCAGAGAGGAGTGGTGAGAGAGATGGGGATGATGAGTGGAGAAGTGTGTGTGAAAGAGGAAAATGATAAAGTGGAAGAGAGAGTGTGGCTGCATAGCATGGGAAAACTGGGGTCCACTAAAAAAATCATAGCTCACAGCTGGTAGCTCCAAAAATCATGAAAACATTTGAGGTGATTATTGAGAGCATGGGCTACATTTTCTCTTTTGACTACCGCTCCAAATTCGGAGTGGAGATAGGTGCCAAAATTCTCACCAAAAAGCCTGTTTTTTATGCCTGCAAAAGTCTTTTAGTGGCCCCCTCCTTTGTTGAATTTGTACAATGCATCCAAGAGTGAGCCCCTCCTTTGTCATATTATAATACAAAGCATTCAAGTTGCCCTTGACCCATGCATGGAGGAGGATTATTGGTGAAATAAGAAATATATACATGGTGGGACTAGTGTATGGACTATTCATGGACTTTAGCTCAATGAGCACATGGTGTTAGAATAATGAGTAAAAATAATAATAAAAATATGGAGTAGTTATGGATATGGAAAGATATTGGAATCATATGATATGGTCCCTCCTTGAATTATTTTGGGTGAAAGAGGAAAATGTATGCAAGTAAATAATATAATAAAAGTAACCAATGAGTAGAAATCAATTTTTTGTTTTCACGAGGGTGAGGGTGAAAATGTGGGAGTGATTTGTATGAAGGAAAAATATGAGGTTAGAGTATGTACATATTGGCAAAAAAATAAAATTATGGTGTAAGAGGATGAAAGAAGGTGTACATAGGTTTAATAAAACACACACCTAAGTAGAAATATTTAAATAAAATACCAAAATAATTATAAAAAATCCCTATATTTAGGCCATATATACAATGAAATATCTACACACAAAGAGGCCATAATATACTTTTATTTTTTTATTTTTTATTTTTTATTTTTTTATTTGGCTCACCTAGCCCAGTGACTAGCTAGCTGAGGGTTTTTAAGAAGATATGGGAAAAGTCCCGTGACTCACGCACGCCTATGTACAGTGAAATGGTAGGGATAGCCACAGTGTTTGGGTGATTTTGGTAGGGTGAGGTAACTCACTGTGGCAATTACAAAGAGCCGAAAAAACGGCTATCATTAGCCCTCCCCCTGGATGATGGTATATTCATGTACCATCATAGAGCATCTTTTCCAAAGAGAGTGCTTCAGAGTCCTTGACGAGATCTTCATTGTTTGGCCCCTCGGAATTTTGGCTGCAGTTACACTCATGCTTCATGTGACAATACTTACATAAGACAGCGGCCTTTGGACAGATCTTTGGTAGATCCTTTGATAGAAGGCGACTCAAATAGGGCTTCAAGCGATACCCGTTTACTTTCTCGGAGTGCTCTTTACCATTCAAGTCCATAAGCTGATAGTAACTTGAATTGAAAGCCTTCTTGACTATGTATGGCCCTTGCCATCTTGTTTCAAACTTGGCATCAAAACGATTGTCAAGTCGATTGTCATACCTTAGCACAAGCTCTCCTTCCTTGATGCCTTTGTCCTTCAGTTTCTTGTCGTGCGTTTCTTTCGCTTGTGTGGCTTTCCTCTTGTAGCACTCATATGCTGCTTCTCTTTTCCACTCAAGCTCCACTAACGTAAGAATTCGATCCATCCATACCTCTTGATCATCTTGTGCTCCTTTGCCATGAAGTCGCATTGTTGGAATGTTGAGCTCGATAGGCTGCAAAGCCTCTTGACCATAGACCAAGTGAAATGGTGTGAACTCCGTGGCTTCCCTATATGTGGTTCGATATGCCTACAAGGCACCATCCAAGAAGTCATCCCATAATTTTGTCTTGTTTTGCACCATCTTTCTAATGATTCCTGCAATGACACCATTAGCCTTCTCCACCAAACCATTTGACTGTGGGTAGTATGGTGTGCTGTGACGATGTAGAATGTGAAGCTCTTCACAAACTTCTGTGAGCAAGCCCTTCCTAAACCCTGGACCATTATCAGAAACAATCTCCAAAGGTGTGCCAAATCTGCAACAAATGTGAGTGTACACAAACTTGCTAACTGTCCTCTCATTCACTCTTGCCACACTTTGAGCTTCCACCCACCTAGTCATATAGTCTACAGCCACTAGAATGTAGAGTTTACCATTTTTTGTCCTAGGCAGAGGACCCATAGCATCAATGCCCCACTTTTCAAAGGGTCCATTTGCAAGCACTATTTGCCTCGGGCCATGCACCAACCTTCTATTTCCATTTATCTGACAATTGTGACAGCTTTTACACCAATGTTGAACATCCACATGCAAGCTTGGCCAAACATACCTCGCAAGCAAAATCTTCTTCACAGTTGATTCTTGGGAAAAATGACCACCACATGCCTCTTCATGCAAACCTTTTAGAATGGCTGGAATTTCCTCGATAGTTGGTACTCTTCTGCACACTTGATCCTTCCCTTTTTGATAGAGGGAGCCTTCTAGGAAGAGATAGAAACTTGCCTTCTTCATGAGTCTCCTCTTCTGAGACTTCGTGAAGTCTGGTGGAAACTCACCCTCCAAAATGTAGCCAATGATGGGAGCCAATGACTCCAATCCCTGGTACCTCGGTTGCTTCACAACAGCCGCCACCATGATGACCTGCACTTCTTTCTTTACACATGCAACGGCTTGTTGTGCAAGTAAATCAGCATCTTCATTCTGTTTCCTAGGAATATGATATAGTTGCACTTCTTCAAATTGATTAAACAATCTACGAATGGCATGAACTTTTGTCCGTAAGCTCTCATTCTTGCATGCCCAAATGCCTAAAATCTGTTTAACAATGAGAAGTGCATCTCCCTTTACCATGAGGCGTTGTATCCCTTGGCCAATGCACATCTTCAAACCATGAAGTAGAGTGTCATATTCTGCTTCGTTGTTGCTAGCTGAACTTGGTAGATTGAACTTCTCTTTCATGACCACCTCTCCACTTGGGTTGAGCAACACTAGCCCTCTCCCTGATTTTCCTGTGGCTCGACGAAAAGCTCCATCAAAGAACAAAGTAAAAGCATTAGGAATACTTTTTGGTGGTGGCAATGGTAGGGTCTTTACTTCAGGCACCTTAATCTCCTTTTCGTGCACCCTATAAGTGAGAATCCCTGCCAATTGTGCACGCACACTATCTTCTACCTTGAAAGAGTATTGAAACTCTTGCAACTCCATAATCCACTTTGAGATCCTAGTACTAAGATTCATTTGAGATGACACCCAAGGGAACAAATTTTCTGCAGTGAGAATTACAAAAGGTTTTGGTAGCAGGTAGGATCTAAACTTTCTCACCGCAAACATGAGAGAAAGCATCATGAGTTCTGCTTCTGTGTAGTCTCTCTCCAAAGCATTCATGACCCTACTAGCAAAGTAGATGGGTCGCATCCTTGTACTGTGGGGATCTTGTTGTAGCAACACAGCACCAATTGTTTCCCTTCCAACACTAGAGATAACAAAGAATGTGTACTCCCAACAAGGAGGCATGAGTGTTGGTAGCTCTGACAAAATGACTTTAATTTTACAAAAGTACTCTTCCAGCTCATCAGACCATGCAAATTCTACTTGTTGTGTCAACTTTTGCAAAGGGTGAAGTAACTCCGAGGCTAAGTGAATGAAGCGTGACATATACTTCACCTTTTGAATGAATGAGATGACCTCCTTAAGACTCTTGGGTGATGGTAGCTCAATAAGAACCTTTGCCTTCGAAGGATCCACTTCAATGCCTTTGTAAGAAACTTTATGACCAAGCAAGATTACTTCATCCTCACCTATATGGCACTTGTCGGGGTTGAGTTGACCTCCCATGTCGTAGAGCTTCTTTAAACCTTCTTCTACCCTTTGTAGATGCAATGATTTTGAGCTATAAATACAGAAATCATCAATGAACACCCTAATTGACTTTCCAAAGAATGCTTGAAACACCATATTCATGAAACGTTGGAATGTTGCAGGAGCATTTGTCAGACCAAATGGCATGACTCTAAAAGCATAACAACCCCAAGGAGTGATAAAGGTTGTTTTCAATTGATCCTCCAGTGCAATCCCTATTTGAAAGTAACCTGAGTAACCATCGCACACAGTGTACTTCTCATGACCAGCTACCTCATTTAGTATCTCATCCTGGAATGGGAGGGGAAAGTGATCTCTCTTTGTTGCCTCATTGAGGGGACGGTAATCCACACACACCCTCCACTTGCCGTTCTTCTTAGGAGTGACAACAACAGGAGAGACCCACTCTGAATTCTCCACTAGATAAATGAACCCTGCTGCTAGAAGCTTTCTTACCTCCTTGAGTAAAGCCTGCTCCTTGATGACTCCTAGCCTTCGTAGCTTCTGAGCCTTAGGTGTGGCCTCTGGCTTCAACTCAATTTTGTGTTGAACAGCATCTACTCCACGCACATCGGTGTAGTCTTTAGCAAAAAGCCTAGGAAACTTCCTTAGCACACATTTGAACTCCTCTCTTTTATCCTTTGTAAGTGTTGTTGATAGCATACCTTCCAGCATCCCTTCATCTTGATCACCTTCGTTCTCTTGAGGACCTACCTCCTCCAAGCCTTGACAAGAGGTCTCTTGGTTGCTTGGCTTAGACCTTACCCCCATGACTTCGATGGAAGACTCCTCTTCAGTAATGCTGCCGCTACTTTCTTCTTCTGAAGTGCTATCGGTCCAACCTTCTTCCGTCTCACTTTGAGATGATTCTTCATGGAGCTCCTCTTGACGTTGCTCCTTCATGTCAAAGACAACCTTCTTGTGATTGTCATTCCTGCAAATTAGCTTTCCACTCTCCCAATCCTGCAAAGCTCGCATTTTCATTAGCCATGGTCTTCCTAGGATAAATCGGTAACCATTTCCCTTGGTAGACATGACATAGAAATCCACTGCCTTCTTAATGCCAAAGGCCTCCACAAAAACATTTTTACAAATGCCTACGCACCTAGCCTTGCTATTGTTTGCCATCTTGACCCTAATTTCAGGTGTCTCATGGATGTGCATGCCTAGTTTTTGCATGAGTCCCTCTGTCATGATGCAAATTTGTGCACCCCCATCCACTAGACCTTTCCTAACCAATCTCCCTTTGATGTAACAGTCTAGCACCGGTGTAATGTCCTCATTCATTTCAGCTTGTGCAATTTTTACAATAGGCACACTCTCTTTTACCTTTCTCCTAGTGCTAACTGCCCTTGTTAAATCCCTCCTAACTTGTGGACATAATGCAAGAAATTGAGGCCATGAAATATCAGGACCCTTACCTCTCATGTCTTCCAACAAGTTGTACGGAGCCATACCATGTCCAAGAGGGAAGTCTTGGAGGTTGATACGACGTCGAGTCCTCTTGGTTTCCTTGGTTCCCTTTGCCTTCTTGCCTTGTCCATGGTCACTCTGTGATGTGACTCCTTCTTTCTCTTTACCTTTTCCTCGGCCACGCTTAATTCCATTGGCTTCCATGTCAACCTCATTTGAATTTGTCACCTCTACCACATGCACATTTGGATCTGGCAAAGGTGGAACTCCTTCTACCCCTTGTGGAGGTGGTCTTGGTCCATTTGGCCTTTGTAGAAGCCTTGGTTGTTGACCAGTTCCTTCACCTGCATTCATCACTGGGTAATTCAAGTTAGGCCTCCCTGGCTCCCCACGGGGCCAAGGACAATTATACATCCCACGTCCAGACTCTCCGCAATTCCAACATTGCAAGACTCTCCTAGGTCGTGGATCTCGCTCTTCAGACTTCTTTGCTTGTCCCTTTGGACCTACAGCTTGTGCAAGGTGAATTGACAGGCTGCTTAAAGATTCGTTTAACTTCTCAATTACTTCCGCCGTTACCTCAGGAATCTCCCTCGATGTTAATGCTTGTGACTTACCTTTGGGTCTAAGACCTTCTATTGGAACCTCTCCCCTTAAGCACTTGAGTTTCCTATACTTCTCAGCAGCCCTAGTTTCAGCTGCATCAAAAGTAGCAGGTGCACCCGCCTCAACTTTTACCTTAAGGTCAGGAAAGAGTCCGTCTATGAACCTCTCCTTCTTTAAAAATTCTGCACCATCACCAGGGTTAGCAACATTTCGTATCCATAGAGCCCAAAGACGTAGAAACTCTTGCTTGTACAAGTAGTAGTCATCTAAGTCTTTTCGCTTATGAGAAACAATGTCTTGCCATAGTTTCTGAGTGTTTTGGGGATCAAAGAAGTATCTCTTAAAACGATTCAAAACTTCTGTGTAATTCCCCTTAACTTCCTCTGGCAAAGAGTCAAACCAAGTACTAGCATCTTTCCTAAGGACCACCTCAAACATTTCTACACGTTCTTGATCGGTTACTATCCTCTTGATACGGCAAGACATCTTGAAATTTGCTAAAAATAATTCTGCATCCTCTCCAGGCTCTCCAAAGAAAAGAGGATATCCAGACATTTGGCGTTGGCTCTCCATTATTATGAAAGATTACAATACGATTTACAATAAGGGATACAATAGAGATCTAGAACCACTCGCCTGCAAATGAAGAAGTGAGAAAATACCACTCTAGGTTTTCTTCTTCAGCTATCCAAGCTTCAATAAGGTCTCGATTTGTTTGATCAAAACAAAAGGGTAGACTATTGATGAGCTCTAAGAAGGGTTGAAATTCTTCAAAGCTAAGGCGATAAACAAAAATCTCTAGAACTTCCTTTTCTGGATCCAAAAGAGCAACCACGTCCCAAGTGATAAATTGCACTTGCTCTACAATTCCCAATGCACAAGCGGTTTGTATAAAAACTAGATCTTCATGCTCGTCGAAGGCCGTGAGAAAGTAGCAATTGACTAGGAGCTCCTTTCCTTCGAGTTCCACACAGTCGTAGTGAGGCAACCTTCTCACAATTTCATAAAGAACATCCTCATCAAGTCCAATCAAGTCTGCAAGATTTAAAGACTCCACTTGTGCTACAAAATTCCTGGACAAAAACTCCTTAGGATTATGGTTAAATCATTCAAAAGCACAAAGAGATTTACAATGTCTCTATGAACAAAGTGTCATAGAAAGTAGAGAAGGATGAGAATTTATACAAATTTGCAATCTTCTCTATGCTCTCTTTATTAAGACAAGCTCTGAATAGCTCCCTATCTCCTTTGTTGAAAGCGAAAGGAAGACTATTAATAAGATGCAAATGAGGGAAAAATTCACCAAATGTGAGTCTATGAAGCATGAACTCTGGCCGCAAGTTTCCTGAAGAGTCTTCCTCAATGGTGAAATGCACCCGCCAAACGCCAAATTTCACTCTATTTACCAATCTTAGGGCACACACTAGTTGGATGAATGCGTGGTCTTCCTTAGTGCCCAACAACAAGAGGAAAATGGAATCAACGCGTAGGACCTTCCGTCTTAACTTCACCACCCTCTTGTTATGAGGGAGACGCCTTACTACTTGCTCCTGCAACTCAATTGGTAATAGAGCTAGATCTCTAAGGATTGAACTTTCACTGCACACACATTCCCAGTTAGAACAAATGATCGTTTTTTTGTTTCTTGTAACAACTTGGACAAAGAAAAAACAAACATACACACTACTTTGCCGGGCTGCACTTCATTTTAAAATAAAATGAACACATGTACATCAAAAGAAGTGTGGTAGTTGATGAGAGGTAGAATGACAGGGTTTGGTGATGCAAGAATTTCTCCTGCTCTTTGGGCACCAAACATGAACACCATTCGTTGTTGAAAATGGATCTTTCTACTAATTGCAACGTTTATTCTAATGTGTGGAGTAAAATGAAAGGGAAAAACCTCTATTCCTGGGCCATTATCCATGGCCTATGCATGTCCTAATGCTTAAAACAAAACAAAAATATAGACGTCCAAACTAAGGTCGTACCTAATGAGAGGCAAAATAAAAGGATTTACTGAAGCGTTTATCTCGGCCAACCTAAGAGGACCTAAAATTCTACGAATGACACGTTGAAATTGCAAGTTAGTACTAACAATTATGTGTACCTTTTGCCTTGCAATGGGAATGAAGGGATCATACAAAGCTTCGTGATTCATGCAAACTACTTGACTATGCTAAAGGTTGATTCTACACAAAAATACACAAGCCGTCCTCAGTGGGGGCACCAATTTGGGGCGGTCCGGGGCGGGCAACAAGAAGAGTGGCCTCTAGACACCCTTCAAGGCTCCTGTGCTGCTCAATGGGGTTGGGGCACAACACAACACAAACCAAAACCACAAACCCACCGCCAAATCCCAACTACACAAGGGGCACCACCTAGTTTAAGAGCGAACTAGGACGCAAAAGAGGAGAATCGTTAGAGCAACCCACAAACAAGCAAGGAATTTACACTAACCCTAACACCAATGGAATACTCTCACACACTAAAACACGAGAGAGAGAGAGAGAGAGAGAGAGAGAGAGAGAGAGAGAGAGAGAGAGAGAGAGAGAGAGAGAGAGAGAGAGAGATCTAGTTCTCGGGCTGCTTTGAAACGTATCGGTGATGATCAAGCAAACACAACTATATATTTAAGAAAGAGAGAGAAAGGGGGAGGGGGTGCTTGTTGCATTAATACCTTCTTACAAATCTGTCATGACAAATCAAAGTGAGATTAGTACTTGTTCAACATAGCTTGCGTAAATTTCACCACAACACATCACAAGAAAAGCCACCCCAATCACTGTCTTAAGGCCAGGGGAGTCCTCTCCACCCTGTCGCCCTCTTACAGTATGTGGGATTTATGGCTAGATTGATGACAACACCAGAGACAAGCTATCAAGAACTTAACAAAAAAAAACACCAAGACACTTACACATCATTGTTGTCCATTACTTCACGTTGGAAGGGAGACAAAGTATCCAAGCTTAGTCCAAATCTACCCTCCTTGATTTAGCGAATGTTGGGCTTACACTAGTAGGAGAAATGATAGATTTCCTACTCTCAATTGAATGATCACTCTCTCTCTTACAATGGCATAGATTTCCCTTGCTAATCCCCTATTACAACACATGCACATGCATAAGACAATGAGCTTCCACTCAAGAGCTCCTTCTAGAGAGGTTGAGCTTGGCTTCTTAAGCTATAGCATAGTGCTCTTGCTTATGGCTCTCCCCTTTTATGCTAGCTACACCCTCCTTTTATAGCAATTTTGAAGGCTAGGGTTACTCCTCTAACCATGGTTGGGTTAGATTTTCAGCAATTTATCTAATTTCTTTTGCTTGGAATTATCAAGAAGTTGGTGGGGAAAGAGAGAGGAGAGAAATAGAGGTGATAGGACTTTTCATAGTGGGTTAGTGTTAGTAGAGTTAGTATTAATTTACAAATGGAATTGAATATTTACAATGGGAGTATCCATGTAGGATACAAATAAGGAAGAAAAACTCTTAAGAGGTAAGAAAAGGTGGATTTCTTACAAGGTTGATGCTCCAAGTGTCTTGAGTAGGGCCAATTTTGACGCTTGTTGACGGTCCACTAGCTTTGACGGTACATTTTTTCTCCACTCTTGACCTTCCTTGAGAGACAAGGTAATTGAAGCTGAGTAATCAACCACCATGATGCTGTCTTTTAAGAGAAGAGGCTGAATTTTGTGGTTTTTTGATAGATATGGGTAATTTGGAGGAGGAAAAATGAGACTAGGTGGTCAATTTTGGAATGGAATTGTGTGTGGGAGGTATGAGTTCACCATGGTTTCTCTTATTCTTCAAGGTTGAGGAGAAGGTGAGTAGTGTGCAGAGAGAAGTGGTGAGAGAGATGGGGATGATGAGTGGAGAAGTGTGTGTGAAAGAGGAAAATGATAAAGTGGAAGAGAGAGTGTGGCTGCATAGCATGGGAAAACTGGGGTCCACTAAAAAAATCATAGCTCACAGCTGGTAGCTCCAAAAATCATGAAAACATTTGAGGTGATTATTGAGAGCATGGGCTACATTTTCTCTTTTGACCACCGCTCCAAATTCGGAGTGGAGATAGGTGCCAAAATTCTCACCAAAAAGCCTGTTTTTTATGCCTGCAAAAGTCTTTTAGTGGCCCCCTCCTTTGTTGAATTTGTACAATGCATCCAAGAGTGAGCCCCTCCTTTGTCATATTATAATACAAAGCATTCAAGTTGCCCTTGACCCATGCATGGAGGAGGATTATTGGTGAAATAAGAAATATATACATGGTGGGACTAGTGTATGGACTATTCATGGACTTTAGCTCAATGAGCACATGGTGTTAGAATAATGAGTAAAAATAATAATAAAAATATGGAGTAGTTATGGATATGGAAAGATATTGGAATCATATGATATGGTCCCTCCTTGAATTATTTTGGGTGAAAGAGGAAAATGTATGCAAGTAAATAATATAATAAAAGTAACCAATGAGTAGAAATCAATTTTTTGTTTTCACGAGGGTGAGGGTGAAAATGTGGGAGTGATTTGTATAAAGGAAAAATATGAGGTTAGAGTATGTACATATTGGCAAAAAAATAAAATTATGGTGTAAGAGGATGAAAGAAGGTGTACATAGGTTTAATAAAACACACACCTAAGTAGAAATATTTAAATAAAATACCAAAATAATTATAAAAAATCCCTATATTTAGGCCATATATACAATGAAATATCTACACACAAAGAGGCCATAATATACTTTTATTTTTTTATTTTTTATTTTTTATTTTTTTATTTGGCTCACCTAGCCCAGTGACTAGCTAGCTGAGGGTTTTTAAGAAGATATGGGAAAAGTCCCGTGACTCACGCACGCCTATGTACAGTGAAATGGTAGGGATAGCCACAGTGTTTGGGTGATTTTGGTAGGGTGAGGTAACTCACTGTGGCAATTACAAAGAGCCGAAAAAACGGCTATCACTATATGCTCGCAGTATAGCCCTGAAGTGTGTGTTAAATATTGATATGTGCTACATAGCACAATATTTTTATGTGCTATGTGCTAAATAGCACATTTTGTGTGTTGTATGTTCACATATAGCCCTGGAGTGTGTGGAATAGTGAATTGTGCTATATAGCACAATCTCTTTTTTTGCTATGTGCTACATAGCACATCTCTAATTGTGATATGTGCTACATAGCACAATATTTGTGCTATGTGCTATGTGCTATGTCTCATATAGCCCACTACGTATCATATACCCAACAAGCTTGTGCTATATAGCATATAGAGAGAAAATGTTTGGGCTATATCTGGTATTTTAAAAAGTCTCTCTGCTATGATCTATGGTGCATACTCTATGTAGCACTTATAGCACATTATACTTGGACTGTGCTATGTGCTATATAGCACAGTGCATATCATATACCACATCAAGCTTGTGTTTATAGCATATAGAGTAAGTGCTTGTCTTATATGTGGTATTGCAAATAAGGGATAAGATTCACGTTGCATATTCTTTTCAACAATCTGCTTTTGTTGGGTTATTGAGACTTAAATTAGATGTGTTGTCTTCTTTGTTTCACAGGCACTACTTGCAGAAGTAGAGACCAACATAGCACAGGAATCAGAGCACTTTAAATTTTGTGTTACCATAGAGGACTTCGCATAACGTGGGAGCCAGTTTGATGAAGCCTTTTCCTCCTGTGGATTTTAAGCAGAGAATTAGCGAGGTGGCACTTAATGGGTTATACCATTGTGTAGGATGTGGATTCCCGTTCGATGCCAGAAGCTTGGATGTATTCTCCCTACCTTGCACCCATGTGTACCATATGCTATGCTTCGCGCATGTATGTAGGGACTATGGCTATTGTGTTGCACTAGATTGAAACATGTCTGTTCCCCCTAGAGCTAAGCATATGATTGTTCTGAAGGTGAAGAGTGAGATGAAAGAATCAAGTGCAGGTAGTCATTGTGTCAATTATTTACTACTACTATTGCAGGCCCACTTTCCATTGGTAGTTTAAACTCTTGCATTTAATGAAATCATTTGCAGGTACAGACATTGCAGTAGAGACCTGTATACAAGAATCATTGAGGACAAAAACAGAGAGAGTCTCTACACAGGCCACTGGTAGGTACCAAAATCAGTATTTATGTGTGTATTTTGGGATACTCCAAGTGAGACTTTGTAAATAGCTTGCTTTGTAGAACAATCATCGCATGCTTGCTCCAACAAGACGATGCATTCCACAAGGAAGAATGGCCTGATTACCCCAGGGATGCAGCCAGGCCTTGAAGCGGAGTATACTCGTAGGATGCAGCCAGCCCTTGAAGCGGAGTCTGCCGTAGGGGATGCAGTACGTAGAGTAGTTGAAGACATCTTGATGGCAAAGTCTTTTGCAGTCAAATCACCTAGGCAACAACTAACTCCAAGAAGGCTGTTGCGTTCTCCGTTGAGTGCCAAAGCATCACCAAGTGTGGACACTAGAGATGATGCATCAGATGAGGCAGTTGCAGATGCGGTGAAAGCAACACCCCCTCCAGCGGGAAAGAAGCCAACACCAAAGCACAAGAAATCGACTCCCAAGAACTTAGGTGGAAGTCCCACAATGGATATACCTCTTGATTCATTTAGGAAGATAAAGAAACTGAATGCAAAGCAATGAGTGTGTTTTTTTTGTAACTTCATGCAATTAGAAGATGTCTTTAGAAGGCATGTGCAATCCATTGCACCCCTATTGTATCCATGCTCATTGATGAATCAAGTGTTGAAATTTGTTAGTGACATGCCTCTTAATTCTTTGCATCGAGTAGTTGCAAACTATTTGATTTATTTTCTGTACATGTTTAGTAATATGTTTCTACTTTCTCTTGTCGTAGATAATCAAGAAGCTGAAAAAAGAGGAACTTGCATGAGACGCACTCGCTCTTCGGGGTTTCTAGATGAGGGGTCTGTAGGTTCACTGGCTCAGTCTTATCCTGTGAAGAATCCAAGAAGGGGTGCTACAGCTTCCAGGGAGGTTACAGGTAAAAAAAAAGTGTCTTTTGATACAGTTGAGGGGTCTGTAGGTTCACTGGCTCAGTCTTATCTTGTGAAGAATCCAAGAGGGGGTGCTACAGCTTCCAGGGGTTTTACAGGCAAAAAAAAGAGTCTTTTGATACAATTGATCCCTGCACACCTACTAGTACTGCTGAATTTGTTCCAAATGTCCCTAATGCAGTTGATGTGCAGGTTGTGCATGATGATGTGCATACACATGTTGACCGTGCTAAACTTGAAAAGGGTACATTACCCACCCCCACCACAGTTGAATCTACCACAAATGCCATTGATGATGCTATGGTAGTTGATGCCTGCACAGATGCCATTGCTGATGCTACGCCAGTTGAGGCCTGCACAAATGACATTGTGGATGCTATGGAAGTTGATGCTCGCACAGATTCTGCTGTTGATGGAAATGTTAATGATGGTGGAACAGAAAGTGTTGTTCATGCTGTCATAGATGCCCTTCTTGATGCAGTTGTGGCTATGGGTACAGATGCCACTGTTGAATCTGGCACAGATGCCATTGATGATGCTACCATAGTTGATGCCTGCACAGATGCCATTGTTGATGCTACGATAGTTGATGCCTGCAAAAATGATATTGTGGATGCTATGGAAGTTGATTCTCGCACAGATGCTGCTGCTAATGGCAATGTTAATGATGGTGGAACAGAAATTATTGTTCATGCTGTCATAGATGCCCTTCTTGACGTAGTTGTGGCTATGGGTACAGATGCCACTTTTGAATCTGGCACAGATGCCATTGATGATGCTACCACAGTTGATGCCTGCACAGAGGCCATTGCTGATGCTACGGTAGTTGATTCCTGCACAAATGACATTGTAGATGCTATGGAAGTTGATGCTAGCACAGATGCTGCTGTTGATGGCAATGTTAATGATGGTGGAACAGAAAGTATTGTTCATGCTGTCATGGATGCCCTTCTTGATGCACTTGTGCCTACGGGTACAGATCCCACTATTGAGGATACCAGAGGCATGGGTGAGGAGGTCCTCATTGAGAGAGAAGCTGGAACGCGTGAGGCAGTGGGTGCAAGTGATGTCACAGATCAAGCCCAGGTGGTCTGTCCAAGTGATGTAGCTGATGACATTGTTGATGCAGAGGAGACAAAGGGTACAGATGCCGTTGTTGAAGATATGGGAGGCTTGGGTGAGGAGGACCTCACTAAGAGAGTACCTGGAATAGGCTCAGCAGTGGGTAACAGTGATGTCGCGGCTTCTGCCGACACAGTTGAGGCATATGACAGAGCAGTTCAATCTGGAGAGGCAATGGGAGAAGTTCTCGTGGCTGCTACGGACATGAAAGAGGAAAATACACATAATACAACTGAGGCATGTATAGAGCAAAACATGAGGCAGGGAAAGGCGTAGAGGTGCCCACTGACAGAGCAGCTCAATCGGGAGAGGCAATGGGAGAACATTTCATGGCTGCTGTGGACACGAAAGAGGCAGTTGCACATGATACAACTGAGTCTTGTACAGATCCCACTTTTGGGAATACCAAAGGTAAAAGTCCAGAGGTCCCTATGGGTCGAGCGGCTGCTATAGATACAGATGAGGCAGGTACAAAGAATGCTGATAAAGAGGCCAAAAATGGACATGAATTTGAGAGGCAAGAGAGGCCGTGTCTTGTGGTAATGCCAGTACAGATTGTTGCACTGCCTCTTGCGTCTTTTGAGGACAAGAAGAGAAGGGATAATTTATGCATCATACTAGATGTGAATGGGCTTCTCATAAGGAGGTATAAGGTCTCCTTCTACAAAGGAATAGCGAGAAGCAGTATTCCTGATTGGGCAAGATCAAGGTATCAGGTAGTCACTGCGCCAAATGCTACAGGAAAGATGCAATTTGAATATGTGGTTAGGCCCAGTGCATCAATCTTTTTGCATGCACTGTTGCAAAGAGCACAAGTTGCACTATGGAGCTGCATGACCCAGGACAATCTAGCACTTGCTTTGAGTGCATGCTTTCCTAGGCTGAAAAAACAGCATTTCCTCGATATTATCGGTCAAGAGGGGTGTAGAGAGGCGAGCTTCAATCTAAATGAAGTTCCTGGGATCCCTCCATGTAGAGATAACGCAAAGCCCATATTTTTCAAGTGTTTGAAAGACTTTTGGAAGCACCATCCTAAGTTCAACTCTGATAATACACTGGTGGTGGATGACACACTCTACAAGTGTCTGCTCAACCCTCCCGGGACTTGTGTCTGTCCTACTTCATTTGAACCATCAGATATTTGTCAGTCCCCAATTTACCTGGTTAGCACATTGTTCCCTTGGTTAGTCAAGTGGACAGTCTCACCCAGCCCTTATGCTTATGCAAAGATGAACCAGTTTGAAAATCCTTTGGACAGTGTGTCTGCTCGTGTCATCAGCCACTATAGAAGTCAACGAGAAGTATGTAAGGAAGGTTGATTGTGGTTATGGAATCATGTATACAGGATTTTGTGCACTGAATGTACTTGCGATTACTATACAAAAAACTGACCTGTTCAAAGTTCTCTAAACTTAATGATTGAATGATGTAATTTTATTTTGCTGATATGATGTTGTCATACACTATGACATAATAGCATAGATAGGGAGATTGGCCTCTTATTACACACACTTACGCTATATGGCACACATAGTGCTCTCAATATGTAATATAGCTCTTTCACATACCACACATCATATCATAGACAGGAACATCATGCTATGTGATACACACACTTTTACTGTATAGCACACATGTTGCTATCTTACTACAATAGAGTCCTTTTATAGCATAGACAGGGACATTGGGCTATTATTACACACACTTGTACAATATAGCACACATAATAGCCTAGGTAGAGACAATGGACTATCTTGACACATTACTTGGCTACATATCACATATAGTAGCATGTACACAACTCCATAACACCCAATGGGTAGCTATTCATAAGAGTGAGATGATTGTAAGAATGAGACATGTTTACCAGAGAGTCATCAAGAAAGTGAATGGGATGCTCTTGGTAATGTTTTCTTCCCAATCGTTTCCGACAAATATCTTGGCTAAATTTTTTCAAGGTGCAACATGTTCACAATAGTAACCTCATTATCTGAAATGTGTGTGATTCTATGCTATGTGATCTGTGTGGTTGTGTGCTATGTGATACATAGCACAATGGACATGTGTAAGGAGGTACTGAATGGTGAAGGCTATATAGAACATAATATAAGCCTGTTAAATAGGTATCATGCTGCTTCATAGGGCATGGCATTGTAAATGGTTTCATGTAGTTCCGGAGATAAATAATATGTCTTTGAGGTAGCATCTACCAAAGGCATGTCAAACTTGATTGCCCAAACAAGGTGAGAGTACAGGTTAGTAACTCCCCTATCATCAAGTACAATGTAGTGATTTGGGTCCCCCTCTTGCTGTTGATAATAACACCCAGTGACAACATAAGTGTTTTTATCACATTTGCTTTTCCACTTATCTCTTAAGATGCAATCTGTCATCCATTTTCTCTTTGTACATCTCAAAAGAAAGAACTCTACACCTTCTGCATTGCCAACGTCTGCATTGAATGCAAAGTTATCACCGTCAATGAGATACTCACTCAACATATCCTGGGATCCCTCAAACATTGCAGCTTCATCTTCTGGTACCTCAGTCTCTTCTGCTACCTCAGAGAGTGGTTTCAATGCCTTATGTGTCCCCTTGCCTGCATATGATTTGCTGGAACAAGTCCTCCAATGGCCCTTCATGCAAGCATCACAAAAACAAGAAAGCCGCCTGGTCCTTAATTGAGTAGGATCATGACGACAAAAGCCTGAAATGCAATGGAGTGATCGAGATCCTGGTACTCTCTCACAACCCCATAGATTAGACCTGTCCGCTTCTGTCTCTTTTACTAGCCAAAATTTCCTATTTATAGTAGGACCTGCTTTAGTGGATTGTGCATAAGAGCTACATGCAGCATTGGACATTGTTCTTGTCAAAAATGCAACCATGTCTGTAGCTTGCCTAAGAACAACTCCATTACTCTTGAGTTGCTCATGTGTAAGGGCTCTCTTTATCACAGCGCCAACGCCATCATGCTCCCCTTGCCATGGCCAGAGCCAAAAAAATTCCATGTCATCTCTGTACTTGTTAGTTGGTAATATCTAGCAACAAAGTAAAATGGCCTTGCAGCCTTGAATTGCGAGGCTGCACCATCTGACCACACGCAGTGCTTCTTGAAATTCAGCCCCTGGTCTTTAAGTCACTGATCACAAAGAAGAAAACAATGCTGGACAAATAGCGTATCATGTTGCCTATCATCGGAGATGTAGAAATACATATGCTTGATAATACTATCATCTTTGTTGTCACGCATGTATGTTATGTGAACAAGGATGGTGCATTGATCTGTATGCCAATGCATGGATTGTACTTCATTTTTCTCTTTGAACGAGTAATTTTCAGCAAAGTCTACTACAGATATAATGGTATCTGAAGGAAACACCTTCAAACATTCTCTATATTGATGTGCCTGCCATCTGTAAGTGAAATTGTGCTCGATGAAGATTCTGATGTCGTCTTTTATCCTCCCTGTCAGCTCACTTAAAGGCACCTGTTTGAGTGACAACATCTTTATCTTACTTAGACCATGCTTAGTTTGAACTTTAATGTCCTCGAAGACTTGCAGTGGAACTGTCTTTGTCATCTCTGCAAGTTCTCGTGGACAAAGGTTGAGCTTTTCCACACCACAGTTTTTGCATTGGCCCATCAAGCAGGTGTGTTTATGGAACATATCCCCGTCAGCCTTTGTACATACGCATGATTCCCACAACTTTGTGATCCCTGAAAATGAGTGCTCAACGGCAAGACATTCTGCATTCACCCCATCTGATTTGCAAACATTGCATTTACATGTACATGACCTCCCATGAAAACCAAAAGCAGATGAGCGCATAACATTAAATGCATCTTTGAGATACATCAGTTTGATATGATAAACACAACAACAAGTATTTTGATCTTTCAACTTTTGCACGAACCAAGGCGTCAGCTTCTCAAAGGACCTTTGCCCAATTGTCACATGTGGGTGGCTATCTTTAAACTTCAAGAAATACTCTGTCTACTTGAAAAAAAAATGCATTAGAATTACATTTTGCTATATATCACACATTAGCATAGCTACAGATGCATTGGTATAAATACACATAGCTATGCTACATAGCACAGATAATAGCATAGATAGATAACTCAGCTTTCATTACATGCTCAATTTTGTTATATAACACATAATAGCATAGATAGGGATTTTTAGCTGTTATTACACACACATCACACACGTCTGCTATATAGCACACATAGTGCTCTCATATTATAACACAGTTCTTCTACATAACACACAAAAGAGCATAGACAGGGATATTGTGCTATTATTAGAAATATCACACTCTGCATAGCACACATAATAGCATAGACATGGATACCGTGCTACTATTACACTAACATCTGCTATGTAGCACACATAGTGCTCTCATAATATTATAAAATCTGATAGCACACATAATACCATAGAGAGGTATATTGTGCTATTGCTATATAGCAGACATGATGTTGTCATACTCTGATAGAGTCCTGCTACATGGCACACATAATAGCATAGACAAGACCATTGGGATATTATTACACATAGCTATGCTATATAGCACTCATACTATAAGAAATACTATGACATAATAGCATAGATAGGGACATTGGCCTCTTATTACACACACTAACGCTATATGGCACACATAGTGCTCTCAATATGTAATATAGCTCTTTCACATACCACACATCATATCATAGACAAGAACATTGTGCTATTCTTACACACACTTTTACTGTATAGCACACATGTTGCTATCTTACTACAATAGAGTCCTTTTACATGGCACACTTATAGCATAGACAGGGACATTGGGCTACACTTGTGCAATATAGCACACATAATAGCATAGGTAGAGACAATGGACTATCTTGACACATTACTTGGCTACATATCACATATAGTAGGATGTACACAACTCCATAACACGCAATGGGTAGCTATTCATAAGAGTGAGATGTTTCACTTGAGAGTTATTCATTGTAAGAATGAGACATGTTTACGTGAGATTCATCAAGTAAGTGTATGGGATGCTCTTGATAATGTTTTCTGCCCAATCATTTCCGACAAATATCTTTCTTGTTTGGAGACACCCTACTGTGCTCTATCCAAAATGTAATAATTGTCTGCTTCAATTCCTCCGATAAGGACCCACCATTTCCAGACTTCCTTTTGCATAAGTCAAACCTCAGCGTACTTGAAATAGGATCACTGCCAAGTCTACCCAAAGCTGAATATAAATTCCTTGGATGAACATTTAATAGATTTGCCACTTTATGTAGAGTAACACCTCTACCTTGGCTCCCATTATCATGCAGTAATCCATTCACCAGCATGCTGAATGTGCTTCGTTTTAAAAACATCTCATTTAGACAAGCCTTTCTCTTGGAGTGCACCTGCGTATGAATGGTGTCTATTCCATGTGCCTCATCATAAAATCCGTTGACCACCATCCTGGAACAGTCTGCAGTAGTTTGAAATGAATGAAGTCGTACAAAACTTCCTGATTGTAATAGTGAACTGAAATCCAGTTGTGCTGCATTGTTGAGTTCAAGAAGCTCCATTGCTGCTTGTGAGGAGGTATGAGCTGGAACCAAAGAAAGAGGAAGGGAGTCTCCATCATCCATATTCTGAACAAGAGAGTAGGAGAGAGATATAGATGTAGATGGGCATTGGAGGCCATCTAAGAGAGAGAGAGAGAGAGAGAGAGAGAGAGAGAGAGAGAGAGAGAAAGGGAGAGAGAGGGAGAGGTCCACGCATGCTAACCGAGTAGTGGAGTCGTGAAGTCAATTATCTTAACTATATTCTTTTAAAAATTATTGACTTAAAAGCCCAGCTATGGTGCCATCCATAGCATCATACTTGGTGTCCATGAACACCAAGTATTTAGACACCATTCTATGCTTTCACCCTTAAACCCAATGGAAAGTTTCCATACCAAAAGGTCCATGGGTTTTCAGTCATGCAAATGAGAAACAAGTGAATAAGACCATATCTTCATTCAAGACTCCCACTGGGTGCATGTGATGTTTGAAAATGGTTTTTACTAGAGATGAAATCCTTAATGGTCTTAAGTCCCACAAATGGCACAAATTTTTACAATTTAATGGCATTAAAAGCACAATCTATAAAAGTAGTGAGTTGGTGCGTTTGATCTCATCAAAAGAGAAAACAAAAGACAACAGAGATGCAACTTGCTTAAATGCTATCAAAACAGTGTGTATGGTGGAGAAGTACTTCCCAACAAACATTCTTACCATCTAAATGCATCTACTCGTGCATGTGGTCGATGAAGTTGCAATTGATGGGGAGTCCATAGCAAGTGGATGTTCTTATTGGAGAGATTCATGAAGGCTATAAAGGGGTTTGTTTATCAAAGGGCTCGCCCCGAGGGTAGCATGGCTAAAGGATGGCTTGTGCAAGAGTCTCTTATTATCATCAGTGAATTTTTGGGTTCAATTGATCCAGAGGTACCTTGAATGGGGATTACTGAGGTCAATGTCAATGTGACAAGGAACGAGCCCTAGGGACAAGGCATCATTAGGAAGATGGATATCACAATCTTGGGGCACCTACTAGGAAATATGTACAATAGCACGTGAAAACAAAATAAGGGATTTATAATCATGTACATTTATAGAAAAATGTACTTACATAAAGGGTTTTTTAATTGAGAAAGTCAAAATTTTCATACATAAGGGCTAGTTTTTTTACAAAAATGCATAAGAGGTACACATAATACTTGAAAATATACAGGTAAGGGATTATTTAAATACCTCTTGTTCACACATGTTATATGCAAATTTTACATAGTGGACTCCTCGGGATCACAATGAGAGAAAAGGTTATGAGATTTTGTCTTCTCAACTCAAAAGTCATGCAAAAGTGGCTAGAGAAGTATGAAGCGGAAAAGCAACAACACTTGATAGATCGCTTGCAATTCAAGCACAATCGTACCACTAGAAACCTTCCTTTTCCATATCATCTTCAGAAATTGCATGACTTTCCTACTAGGCGGTGGCTAGATGCGATAATCTCGGAGGCAAAGAGGAACGGAGTGTTGATTAATGAAGAAGAAGAGGAGATATCAAGGGGTTGCGATTGGCTTGCAAATATTTTCACAACTTCCTTTTGTAGATCCACATGACCACATTACTTTAGTAACTTTAAATTGGTTTAATTTTTGTGGCTGTAGTATTACAAATACGGAGCTTTGTGGTCGTATGGGAGACACTTTAGAGTGCAACGGATAGATGAACAAAAAGGGTCACCTTCAATAGTGGGGTTAGGGCAAGCTTCGTCCAAGAAAGTCAGAGTAGTGCCAGGGATGAGAACATAGGCTAGCCAGTTTAAATACTTTGTCTACATCCAAGGTATTTTGAAGATTAGCTTTAAGAAGTTTGATATTTTTATCTTTGATATCAAGTGGTTCAAAGTTATTACTAGTGGCCCTAATGCAATTGTGCACAAAGATAAGAGTGGACTGATTCAAGTGAACTCTAGGTGGGTGTGGATAGATGCGGGGATACATTCGTACTTCTGCATCATTGTGAACAAGTTGTGCTAACAATATGTCCACTATGGAATGAAAAGGATGAAAAAGATTTGTCTAAACCATGCTGGTTCTATGTTGTTTAAGTTGCTCCGGAAGTGTGTGAAGGATTGGAGGTTGAGGTCGAAGAGCTTTATGACCAAAGTGCAGAGATTTTGAGCTAGAGGTCAGTGGTCAGCACATGCCTGAACCTAGAGATGAGCTTTCAGATATGCAGGTTGATGCAAAGAGTGATGAAGAAGTGGAGTTTGATGAAGTAGATGCAGAAGTGCAGATTGAGATAGATATCTTTGATGGCCCTTGGTTGTGAGTTGGCCACCCATACACCTACTAGACAAGGATCTCAGGCACACTTATGGTTGGCCATCACATTTCCCACTTTACACCTGTTTTGATCACATATTCCCCCATTTATATTGGAGGGTCATATTTTTAGGTCATTGGGCCTGACTAGCCCCTATTCTCCTATATATAGGAGGGGGGGCACCCTCTTTCTCATTGTATTGTCTTACACCATGTAGCCATCTGGAGTTATTGGGCTGCCAGCCTTTCCACCATCTATCTCCTGTCATGTCTCCTCTCTCTCTCTCTCTCTCTCTCTCTCTCTCTCTCTCTCTCTCTCTCTCTCTCTCTCTCTCATGACATTGTCTCTTTCTCTCCCTCACCTTCCGCTGCACACTCTAACAATTACCTACTCGGAGCCGATTTCATGGTCTTCACTGATCATCAGAGTTTACGCAACTTCTTGTCACAGAAGCACCTTTCAAAAAAACAAATGTGGTGGGATAACATCTTGTCACAATTCCACTTCTAGATTGTCCATGTTTAGGGACGAAAAAAATTAATGGCAAATGCATTGTCTTGAAAGCCCCTCGTCTTGGCTATTTCCGTGATTCATCATAGAAGCTTCAAGGACATGGTTGATTACTACGCCATAGATCCGGATTTTTTTGATGTATTCACTCAAATACAGAATGGGGAGGTAGTAGCAGGATATTCCATATAGGATGTCTACTTGATGAAGAAAATGATGTTGTGCGTTACACAACCGTTGAGGGAAAAGGTTCAGACTGAGTTCCATTGTCCACCTTTGGCAAAGACTCAAGAAAGATGTGAACGACTCTGTTTGCAGTTGTTTATTATGCTAGAAAGGTCAAGTTTGACAGGCATAAGACACATGGATTACTACAGCCTTTACACATTTCCACCCACCCTTGGGAAAGTATTGCAATGGATTTCATTTTTGATCTCCCGAAAACACAGAGTGCGCATGATGGCCTTTGGGAGATTTATGAGACTGAAATGCAGCAGCCATTTCATCTTTCAGTTCATGTACTCAAACGAGTCAAGTACAAATCAATCAATATCATTTTCATTTTTGGGAATTCCACTTCATAAAGTCATACAGCAGATGTTGTCAGCCCAACAATATCCCTAGAACCCAAAGGGACATCAATGACTCTATATTCAAAATCTGCGTAGTACGTTGACAAAGGAGCGGAGTGACTCCCCTCTTGTGCAAGCCCGTTGCACTAGATTCACCCATGCTGAAATCAGGGTTCTATCGGAGTAGACTATGCTAAACCAAATGCTTCAAGGTAAAGTTCCAAAATATGAGCAGTATCTGCTAGGTCCTCCTCCTCCATCCACTTCCATACAATGCAGGATAGTTTTTGAATTTAACCAAGAACCGCCTAATCACTTTACCTTTAATCTTTCTTTCTTTATGTGCCAATATCTGTTCTGGAACAAGTATCTACTTGCTTTCCTCCACTTGGGTTGCTCATCTGGCTCCCCATCATCGGGCACATCACCTTTAAAAGGCTTCAAGACATGACATGAAAACCATTGTGAATTCTCCAAGTATCGAACAGCTTCAGTCTAAAGGAGACATCATTTATCTTTTCTTTTATCTGGAAAGGTCCATAGTATCTCATGCTAAGCTTTGGAAAAATCCACTCCTTTCCCTTTTTCTTTCTCAGGTGTGCCTTCTCAAGATGTAAGAGCACCCAATCGTCTTCCTTTGATTTTAAATTGCGAGGTTGTCGATCTGCTACCTTCTTGAGATTTCGCTAAAGCCTCCTGGACCTTGCGGAAAAAGCAGTGTCCAAGTCACCTTCAATAATCTCAAATGGCGCCTTCCCTGTCAAAGAGTGGATCGTGTTATTGTAGGCAAATTCCACCAAGGGCAAAAACTTTTCACATTGAGTCTTTTGATAAAAAATGTAGGAGTTTAATAAATCCACTACGACAAAATTTGCAATCTCAGATTGCCCATCTCTCTGTAGGTGAAAAGATGATGGGAACTGCAAACGTGTGGCAATGTTCTCCTAAAATAGCCTTCTAAAACAAAATTGTGAATCGGGGATCTCTGTCCGATGATCAGGATGATAAAAGAAAGAATTACATCATCGAGTTCATTCAGAGAGAGTACATGCCACCAAAGGGGTATAATCTAGTCTCAAATGACTAGATCTTGAGCATGGTGATTGCCACAATGTCACACCATTGGTCAGAGGCAAGAGACAAGTACAAGGCTGATAGTCCAAAGCGAGCATGATTGGATGCAGAGGAACGGTGATTGCACGAGATTGATACACAGAACAATCTTAGAGATTTAAGTAGTAGAGAGATGCGGCTAGAGCACGTTTAGAGTCTGTTGGAGCGTCACATCTTGGGAGTAAGGGCTACGACACTCTTCAACATGAGTTTGTAAGTATTATATGTACGCATTAAATTGCCGGATATGTATATGATATCTGAATATTTATCTTATGTTAATTATTTATTTTGCAGGAAGTTGCCGTGAAGAGCCCTCCGACACACAGAGAGGAGAAGTATGGGTACAAGTATGGACTTGCGTCTCTTTTAACCTAGCTATAGGAGGAGGGAGAGGTCGTCAACTGGGAGGCATCACCATAAGGGTGACATCCTCCATATATGCTTTTTTCTTGGTAGTTATGTTCATCTTGATGACCATATTCATTGTATACATGTACAATTTGACGTTTATGTTTATGATTTTGCATTCCATTTACAATAATGGTTATGGTATGGCAATCAAGTTATGCTTATGGTTTTGCAATTATGGTATGGCAATCATGCTATGTTTACTAGGCATAACAAGCACGCTATGGTTATGGTATGGAAATCAGGTTATGGTTATGGGTTTGAAATTATGTAGTGAATATGGTAATAGTTATTGAATCATATATGGTACAGTTCTTACTTGAAAATATTCATAACAGTATACTTACGATTTTCGAGTTATGCTTTAGTTATGGTTAGAAATTTTTCATGTCGTTGTGAGCTTTGTAGTCTATTACTCCATATGAAGCATGGCATGATAGAAAGCCTTCTATTGAGCACATGCGTGTTTTTGGTTGTTTGGCATATGCTTTGGTGCCACAAGTGCAGCGCAGAAATTGGATGATAAGGCTGTCAAATGTATTTTTGTTGGTTATAGTGCTGAAAGCAAAGGTTACAGGTTGTATCATCCGCAAACAAAACGTATTCTGGTTTCTCGGGATGTAGTGTTTGTGGAAGATTCTGTTCAGTCCTTGCTATCATGTACTAGAGACAGTAATGTAAGCTCACAGGACATTTATGACACTTTGTTGCCTCTTTTCAGTGGTGGAAATACAAATGTAAGTTCCAATGAGGCAAATGTACAGCCTATGGGGGTTTTTGAAAATGTTTTAGATCAGCCTATTACTGATGCAGATGTACATGATGTACTTGATGAGGAAAGGGCTGAAAATGAGCAGGCTAGAGGTATGCCAAAATGGTTGGTGCACACTTTGTGTGACAGTAAATTGGATGCACCTTTGTCTAGTCGTACTCGTTCAGGCTCTCGCCATGCATCTTATGCATCAGATTGTTATGCTTTGGCTGTGTGTAGCTTACATGATGTTGAGGAGCCTCTGTCTTTTGATGAAGCACAGAATTCAGAAAATTGGATGGCTGCCATGCAATCAGAATATGATGCACTTATAGAAAATGACACATGGACTTTATGTGATTTGCCTCCTGGCAAAAAGGCCATTGGTACGAAGTGGGTTTACAAGTTGAAACGCAAGCCGGATGGTGAGATCGATCGCCATAAGGCTCGACTTGTTGCAAAGGGTTATGCACAGCAAAAATGCATAGATTATGAAGAGACTTTTGCTCCCACTTGTCGTATGACTAATGTGCGTTTTCTATGTGCATTGGTAGCTCATTTTGGTTGGGATGTACATCAATCAGACATTGTTACTGCTTTCTTGAATGGTGACATATTTGAGGAAGTTTATGTAACGCAGCCTCGCGGTTTTGTCATAAAAGGACAAGAGGACAAAGTGTGCAGATGTAAGAAGGCTTTGTATGGGTTGAAGCAATCTCCTCGTGCTTGGTATGAGAAAGCTGACACTCATTTGGTTAAACGAGGCTTTCGTAACAGTCCAACAGAAAGTACATTGTATGTAAAGCGTGAGGATGATGTATTTCTCATTGTGGTTCTTTATGTTGATGATTTGCTGATCACTAGACCAAATGAGAGACATATTGCTGAATTTAAGGCTGATTTGAATGCTACTTTCAAGATGAAATATTTGGTGCTGCTGCATCATTATTTGGGCATACAGTTTAAGCAATGTGATGGTGGTATTGCTTTGCGTCAGAAAAGTTACATAGAGACATTGCTATGTAAGTTTGGACTTGAGGATTGCAAACCTATTGCCAATCCCATGGAAACAGGTTTGAAGTTGAGTCTACATGATGCTGGCGATCCTGCTGATGTCACTCTTTACCAAACTGCTGTTGGCTGCCTCATTTATGTATGCAACACGAGGCCGGATATTCAGTTTGTAGTCTCACAGGTCAGGAGATTTATGCATAGCCCAGGGTGTAAGAATTGGCAGGATGTCAAGAGGATTTTTTGCTACCTTAGTGGCACTTTACATCTTGGCTTGTTTTATCCCAACGGGGGATCATTGCCGCCAGGCTGACATGCTTTTTCGGACTCAGATTGGGATGGTTGTTATGACACGTGAGTGTCCACAAGTGGTTTTTGTTTCATGCTTGGCAGTTCATGTATATCATGGTTGAGCAAGAAGCAACCTACTGTGGCCACTTCGAGTTGTGAGTCTGAGTACAGGGCAGTCTTCAAAGCTACCGTTGAGTGTGTATGGCTCATACGCCTTATGGCTGATTTGGGCGTTGGACAAGACACTGCCAACACTATCTACACTGACAGTCAGAGCGCATTGGCAATTGCGAGGAACCCAGTTTTTCATGCTCGCACAAAGCACATTGAGGTGCATTACCACTATGTCAGGGAGAGGCTCTCAGCAGGAGAGATCAGCTTGGCTTATGTGCCAACAGAGGAAAACCTTCCAGATCTTTTCACAAAGGCATTGTCTCGTGAGAAGCTTGAAGCTTTCCGCAAAGCTTTGGGCTTACTCCCCTTTGTGGAGTGATCCTGTCCTCAGGGCATGGCACTTCCCTTTACTCATGTGCGAGCTCTCGTTCACCGCATCACTCCAGGGGGGATTTGTTACCATATACATGTGGTAGTGATGTGTGTGAACACACTAGGACCGCTGGGGCATCCATCTTTCCATTGCACACTAAGTAACACACTCTCTATTGTGTGCCTTGAGCTTCCTTTGTCTTCTCCAAGCTGTGTGTGTTTCTCTGCAACCCTAATTCCAACATCAAGGTTTGGTAGTAAGGAATCTTTTATTAAGCTCTCTTTGTCTCCGTAAGAAAAGTGAAGGTTGGAAATTTTTCTAGCTTTTGCTTGTAGCTCCACTTCTTGGGCATTCCTTTCATGTTGTTCTACATAGCTCCTTATTCTAATGTCATTTGGATGACCTTTAGTGATTTTGATTCTTTTGAGTCCCCCCCTCTTGAGTAATTCATATATGTTGTGTTGTTGTTCATACATGAGTTGGGCTTCTATTGTCAAGGAAAGTTTGTATCTTGTCATGCATTGCCCTCTGTGTGGTCTATGGAAATTGGTTTTGGATACCCAAAAAGTTTGGAATTAGAAAACTTGAAAAATTGGGCTCTAAAATAACAACCAATCTTTGGTCTGTCCTATCGTTCACAAGCTTTCATCTTGGTTTTACTTGATTCAATTTGGAGTTTTGTAGCAAAAGTTAGAGAAAATTTGGTGAACTGCACTTGAAACAACACTCAAAATAGTCTAAAGACCAAGACACATGAATTTTTCCTTGTATCCTGGTCTCTAGAGGGTATTTTTAACTCAAACTTAAGATATAAAATGTAATCAAGTATATCTATAGGTTCATCAAGTCAGATATCCCCACTATAAAGAGGTATATGGATTGCAATCCATGACCCCCTATCAAATTTTGACAGTAGCTAGACAAGGTCATCTATAGGCTCTGTACCAATTTTCACCAATTTTTAAGGTTGGGGGACATGGATCACGATCCATGTTCCACCACATCTAGACTTGATCTTTGGAGAGCTTATTACACTCTATGTCTACAAGCTCTATCTCAAATATTTTTGAATTTGGAACTATTTTGATAGGTCAAATGCCAAACCCTAGGCTTGATCTGTGGTTTTGAGTCTGTCTTCTATTTTGATGCCTTTTGACCCAAATTTGCTTGATTTTTTCCAAAATTGGACTCGGGGATGCGTTTCCTTTATACATGCACTATAGTCTTGGAAAATTTCAAGTGCAGTTGTCACCATGGGGACATAGATCACAATCCATGTTTGGAAGCCAAATTGAGTTTTCTTGGTACCGTAAGGATCAACATGATTACTAGATGCTATGGTATCAAAAATTTTGGGTTTGGAATTTTGGATTGAAAATTAGGTCAACTTTTTCACTTTCGCAATGTATTTGAGAAATTTGGAATTTTGACTTGGGTTTTGATATCCAAATTCAGTTTTGAAACAACCTCTATGCTCCTTATGACTAGATCTAGCTATTGTACAATTTTTGTCCGGATCTCTATGACAGAGGAACATGGATCACAATCCATGTCCCTCAGTGGAAGAATGTGATGAAACTTTACATACAGCTTGCCCTTGCTACGCTGACACCAAATATATGTTTTTTGTGTGATTTGGACTTGGTGAAGTCAATTGAAAGTCAACCCCTAGGCCCGACTTTGCGGTTTTTCACCTTGAAGTGTTTTTTTATCCATTTGATGTACTTTTTGGATTCTTTTTGCAACCTTGCTTTGGGAAGTATTGTTTCCAATGATCTCTGCTCTACTAATTGAAGAAGTCTTTGCCAAAAATATCAGATGGGGGACATGGATTACGATCAATCTTCCATCACATGTGGACTTGGAATTTGGTGAGTTGATAGATTATGATGTTTATAACCTATCCCCAAAATATTTTTGAATTTGGATTAGTTTTGCTGAACCAAAAGTGAAATCTCAAGTTTGTTTTAGCGGATTTTGGCTATCTTTTATTTTTGGCTCTTCTGACCATCCTTTTCATTTTTTTTGCAAGTGTCTCTTTTGGGAGATGTGTTTCTTTGAGTCTCAACTACTCATTGCTCAAATTTCAGTAGTCTCTACTATCTGGAAATTCCCAAAATCTTTTTGGATTTGGATCACAAAAAGTTGAGTGTTTCCAATTTCTAGTCAATTGGACTAGCTTTAGGTAATTTTTCACAATTTCCTTGATTTGAGTGTGATTTTGGTTTCAATTTGACCCCAAAATTTGGTTCTAGTTGTTTGAAAGAAATATCTACTAGTTTGTCTCAATTCAGTACATGGATCATGATCCATGTTGCACCACAGAATTTGACGAAACTTATCATCTTTCACCTGGTGTGTTTTCTAAGGCCCTTCAGCACCAACTTGTTGTGTGGAGTTTTAAAAGTTTTTTTAAAGCTCTTGAGGGGTGCACGGCATTGAGGAAGTGCCACGTGGCTGCAAATAAACTCACATGTGGGGGTGCTAGGTAGCAACATGGGGTATAAATCCTGGAGTGTTTCCATTAAGGAGGTATCCAAAGAGGGAGAGAGAGACATAGATAGAAATGGGTCCCTCCCCTCCCCATATTGTGGGGAACTGCCATGGTGGTGGTGATGGGAGGCTCTCTTGCGCATAGGGCAATGGATGTGGCACTTTACACTACAAGTTTTGTCAATGCTGGTGGTTGTTGTGACACCCATTGGTGATAGTGCTTGTTCTTGGTGGTGCCTAATTTTGGGGTGGTTCACACTTGGGGCCATGGGCCCTCCCCCTTTCGTTGGGCATAGCAAAAACCCTCCTCGATAGCGACATTGCTATCGCTCAAGGGAGAGGGGGGCATCCCATGTAGTCCACAGGGAGAGAGAAAAGAAATAAAGTTGACATAAGGTAGGACCACCCTACAAGGATAATATCACCATGCAAATATACTAAAAGAGGGTTCATTTAAACTCAAACATGTGGCCTGTGAATGAAGGCTTACCAAAATTGAAGAAAACACACCTATAAGGGCCCCCTTTTTGCATTATGGAGGGCCTTTTTCTAGAGATTGAATGGAGAAGTCGATCGAGCAACAAAGAAGTGTGTACTGTGCTTATTTTGAAGAATCAAGCTCCATGACTTTCCCTTTGTTGTCTCTCCCCCCGCCTCCTTCTCTTCTTCTTCTTCTTCTTCTTCTTTTGCACTTTGGTGTGTTGGTTCCATCTAGTGTGTGGGTGTGCCCCCGGGCTGTTTGTGGTCACGGTGTGTAGAGAGAGAGAGGTAAGTTTTGTGTGTAACAATGGTTTGGGGGATAGAAGCTTTGAGGACTATGTATGTGTGTTGATTTTTATAGGGGGCTGTGCATTTTTTCGGTGTTCAATCGAGTGTGTGTTTATTGGGAAGTGTATGAATTTGAAGTGTTTTTGAGAGGATTGGGGCCAGCAGGTGCTATGAATGCCTTGGGATATGGAGAGGCATTTTTTGTGTATATTGGGTGTATTCCTCCTTCCCCCTCTCCATCTTCTAGTGCCTCAAGTGAGGGACCAATCTGATTCCTCATTAACTGGATTAAAGAGGTCATTTTTTGACAAAAGTGATGGAAGCACAAAGCTACAAGATGATCTTTACCGGTAAAGAGAATATGGGGAATGGATGGTAGATTTTGAGCTGTATATGCTATCACTGTGTATGCGGAATGAAGATATCTTGTTTGAGCTGTATATGCTATCACTGTGTATGAGGAATGAAGATATCAAGAGCAAACAATTCCATGGTTGATGCACAACAAAGCAAAGGTATGGTTTGATGATTTAGAAGATAAACCAAGGCAAGCATGGCTAGCCTCATAGGCTTGCTTCTTGCAAGATTTTTGTGAGGTATCACTTGTTAGCATTTATACAAAATTAAAAGCTCTAAGACAGGAGTAAGTGAAAAATTTGGTGTTTTAATCAATTGTTTTTAAGAGTGTTGGGATGAGTTAGCAGATGCTATGCAATTAGCCAACAAAGAGTCCTTAGCGTGTTAAAGCTAAGTACTTAGCTAGATAAATTCATAGCATGTTTGCACAAAAAAATCATAAACTTCTTATATCCTTTTGTAGAGATGGCCTTTTTTATGTTTATAAATGACAAGTGTTAGTACTTAGTGCTACAAAACAATGGAATGCCCTTCAAAGACTATTTTCCAAGTCACATGTAAGTTATAGACATAATTTGATACTTGAGCACATGCTAAATAAGAGCATAATTTTGGTGTTCCACAGGTCCCCTCATGGAATGGGGGTTATTCTAGTACAGTTTGACAACTACAAATGAATTTATATGTTGAAACCAAGAAACCATGTATTTTTTTGGCTCCCTAACTCAGTTAAATCTCATTGCTTGAACTCTACCTTGAATTTTTTATTGTGCAAAAACTCTAAATCTTGAGATCTCATAATAACATTGAAAAACCAAGGTTTTAGGTGCCCCAATTGTGTATGCATCATGTACTTTGATACATTTAGTTGATCTACGTGGAAAATTTGATATTATTTGAGGTTTTGAATGCTTATATCTCAAGAATGAATATATCAAATTTTTCTCTTACATAGTTTTGAATATCTTAAATGATCCAATAATTGTTGCATACCAAAGTCCTTCTACTTACCACCTTGAGTCCTTCTACTCAAAAATACATCAAAAACATATTTTTCTTTGTATACAATGATATGCTTGAAATGGCCATATCAAACACGCAGAGCTTTCCATTATTTTATATACCAAAGCCCTTCTACTTGCCACCTTGATTCCTCCATGGAAAGGGTAAGCAATGTATCACTTTCTAAAACTCACAAATACATCAAAAACATATTTTTTGTTTGTATACAATGACATACTTGAAATGGCCATATCAAACACGTAGAGCTTTCCATTATTGTATATACTCCAAAGAAAGAAAAATTGCACATGAAACTTTCAATAATTCATAGCACAATTGTGGAAAGGTCACGTAGAAGTTTCTACAAGGTCGCTTCATTTTTCTTGAGCTTATAAAGTTGATTTCTTCAAAGCATCAATCACAGAGTTACAAAGGTCAACTTGATAGTATACTTCTTGATCATGGTAGATTCTAACATGCAAGGTTATATTTTTAAAAGACCCTCTAGCTAACATATTTAACCATATCAAGAGGGATTTCTTAAATACACCGTCTAATGCAAGTAGCATTTAGTTTAATTTTGTAAAAAAAGGACACTTAAGTGTCTTGTTTTGGTAATTGGTGTTAAGTGTGATGGACATAGGGGCAGCCTTGGATAGGTAGACACTGACCTAGGCCATTGCCTGGCCAATGTTATAATTATTCTCTAGATTGTCCACATTCGCCCAGGAAAAGAGGAGGTATGTATCCATTATTTGGTAGAGATACAAGGTCTCTTACATGTGAGACCATCTTACATAGAGATACCATCAATGTATGCATGTGAGACCATTTTACAATTGCCTACTAGCATATGAGATGGGAAAATCCATGGTTGTGTTAGTATGACTCTAATAGAAAATTTTAAGTATCAACATGCACATGGAAAAATTTATTTCAGTTTGGAGTCTTCATGTAAGGACATGGGTCCTATGGGCAAGGCCATCGGCACGGCCGGACAGTGTGTACGCTAGGGGGAGGCTATAAGATAGTTCGGTTGAGTGGAGATTAGCACACGTATTACCACCGCCCTTTCATTGGTATCCGAGCTATTTTTGGGAGGAGTCTAAAAGGGTATTACCACCGCTCTTTCATTGGTATCCGAGCTATTTTTGGGAGGAGTCTAAAAGGGGCTTGCATGTGCGTGCGACACTCTGCTTCTCTCCCACATTCCACAGACAACGACGTCTTCGCTGTGCAACAAAAACAAGGCAGGCACAACTTCCCATGCGAGCAACAACAGTCTATCGCGGCCACCGCACCTATGTCCTCCACAGTGCACGACCAAGGCGGGCGACCAAGGCAAACTCAACCGGAAACTCAACGGCACCGAGGCTCCGAAGGCTTCCGTTGGCACCGTTGGCTACGCGCGTAGGAAGGTCCGCTTAACCCTTGCATGAAGGAGGGTTGAACCCACCCCATGAGGGTAAGAGGCCAACACTTTACCATCAAGCTATTGGCCCTTGTTTTGTATAACAAGGAAACATAGTCTACTTGTGCTGAAAGGAAAACTAAAAGGAAAGGGAAAGCTTCAAACTTCAAGGAAGTAGATTTACCCTTCCTTTTCACTTCTTGGAGGAAGGCAAGTTTTCCTCCAAAATTTCTTTTTTCCTCAAGGATGTAGCTTCAAAGTGAAGAAAAGCCTTCACAAAAACGACTAGTTTTTGTGAAGAATCATCAACGATGTTCTTACAATGAACGACAAGTGAAGCGCTCAAATTCCCACAAGGCGAGGTTCCCATGCAACGCATATCGTGGACCATACAAAACACAAAGACTTCAATTTCTCAAGGTAAAAATTGTCTTTTTTTTTTCTCTCTTTGCATTAGTGTGTGTTTACCATGGCCAGTGAGGATATCCCACCTACACACACGTTTAATTTGAGCACGTAGGTCAAAATCAGGGCACCACGGGTGCTGCTGACACTAATATGCATGATGATGATGATCTAGGAGATCATGGGCTTGTAGATATGGCTTATTTCAAGACTTTAGAACATTTCCAAAGTGTACTTGAAAGAAACCTCTCTGCACTTAATACAAATGTTACCAATCTTACGGAGTTACTTGTGAAATTTATAAATTCACAGACAACTCACAGAGCCACAAGTGGCACGGTTCAAGGGAACCAAGCTCGCACCATTCAAGGAGTCTAAGAGACAAGTGCTGCAGAAGATGCAGAAGGTAGCAATGCATTACCTAAGAATATCACCATTCCTGAGTTTCACGAGGAAGAGCGTGATCACAACAAGGATGCGGTCAGTACGTTCTTACACAAATGGAGTGATATTCATAGATTGAGACACACCCCGGATATAAAGACGTCTGAGGAAACAAGTCTATCTCTTATAGGCAAGGCCTATAAGTGGTGGATGACATTTCCAATAGATGCTCGTCCTCTGTCTTGGGCTGCGTTTCAAGCTTCTTTCTCCAAAGAGTTTTTGGACTCCAATGAAGAAGATAAGAATTGGTTAGCATGGGATGCATGCCGCATGTCTGGCCTCTCTCTCACATAGTACCTTTCGAAGTATCGGGAAATCATAATAAAACTAGAAAGGTCTAGATGAATTCCAAAAGATACGTGGTTTTAATAGGGGTCTTGACAAAGACTACCTCTTCATGTCAAGACCCAACATCCAAAACCTTTGAAAGAAGCCATTAGTCATACACAAAGGTATGATGATGACCAAGAGAGGAAAGGAAATGTTCCCTACTCTAAGAATACTTTTGCTAAGAGCAATGTGGCTAAGAGCCAATGGCGAGGTAGATCTCCCACACGTTCCAAGAGGAATAAGAGACAATCTACCTCTCCACACCCACAAGAGGCTAAGAAGCCTAAGCAATCATGAGATACTCCGCGTGGGTCTCTCAACACTGCTGATTTTGAGCGCGCAAAGAAACACAATTTGTGTTTTAGATGTCTTTCGGACCAATATAACAAGAAAGATTTTCTTCTTTTGCAAGGCAAAGAAAAGGCCATGCACACGGTGCAACGCTTCACATTAGATTCATCTCCTAAATATTGTGTTGTAGAGGTTCTTCATATGAAAGAAAAGCACAAGTGTTGTGTGCTTGATTCAATGTGGCAGCCCACCTTTGGCCCCCATGATTTGATTTGCATGCATGGCACTATTAACAGACAACGTGTTCATATTTTAGTGGATGATGGTGCAATGCATAACTTCTTGAACTATAAGCTAGTCAAGAAATTGATGCTTACACAGACTCCCTGCTCTCACAAGTATGTGGTGAAGCAGATGTCTGGGAATGATAAAGAAGTATGGGACACGGTAGTTCAAGGGGTTGAGCTTATTGCTCAAGATCATATGATGACCCTTGACGTCCAAGTTATGAACATGGACCATGCTGATGTAGTTTTAGGATGGGAGTGGCTGCATGGTTTAGGAAACACATTTCACACTAGTTATGAACACAACTCCTTATCCTTTATGGCCAATGGTAAACATGTGCTTTTGCTTGGTGAGAAAAATATACCATCTGCACCTCTTATATGTACAGCCGAGCTTTCTATTTTGTAGAAAGCAAATTTAATAGATGAAGTCTTTTTGTGTTACTGCTTGTCTCCAAGTCTTGTGAATTCTCAAGAGAAAAGTGCGGTGAATTCTAATAATGGTATGCAAAGTGCAGTGAATTCTACTGATAAACAAAGTGTTAACAATCTAACGAGCAAAGTGCTCTCAATTTTAATTCTATAGAGCAACGTGCAACTGTTGTAAAACAAACATTACAGGAATTACAAGATTCTCCATCCTAGCATAACTCTAGTTTACTTTCTCCTTTTGTACGGCAAAAGCTAACTCCCTTACTCACAGAGTATAGTGATGTGTTCTCAAGTGATTTACCACCGGGTTTACCCCCTACACGTGATGTGCAGCGTGGCATAGATGTCTTGCAGGCACTAAACCGGTGAGTAAACCACCTTATCGTATGAGTGCTAAAGAAGATGCCTTTTGGTCTAACCAATGCTCCAGCTACATTTATGACACTCATGGATAGTGTCTTACGTCTCTATCTTGGAAATTTTTTTGTGGTTTTCCTTGATGACATTCTCATTTACAGTAAGACTGAAGATGAACACATAGAACACTTACGATTAGTGTTTGAACAACTACGAGCTCACGTGTTGTATGCTAAGCAAAGCAAGTGCGATTTCTTTAAAATAGAGATACATTATGTCGGTTATGTGATCTCTTATTCTGGCATCAATATGGACACTGACAAGGTTGCTGCCATTCTTTGATGGCCACATCCCAACATGGTTGAGGAGCTTCAAATAATTTTAGGCATGGTTGGATTTTGTTGACAATATATCCGTGACTATGCCAAAATCACTGTTCCTATGACGGATCAACTTAAAGCAAAAGGTAAGACCTTTTCTTGGGAAGAAGCCCAAAAACACAGTTTTGAATAGCTCAAGGTAGCTATAGCCACTGCTCCCATCCTAGCAATAATCGACCCACTTAAGCTGTTTGTGGTAGATACTGATGCTAGTGATAAAGCCATTGGTGCGGTACTTCTCCAAGAGGGAAGACCTATAGCCTTTGAAAGTAAAAAGTTAGATAGAGCTCAACAGAATTATTCTGTCTATGAGAGAGAGCTCTATGCCATAATTCATGCTTTACGAAAGTGGCGACACTATTTATATGGTGTCGAGTTTGAAGTAGTTTTTGACCATGAGAGTATCAAATGGTTTACTACTCAAACATACTTGAAGGGCCGTAAAGATAGATGGGAAAAAATCCTTCAAGATTATGATTGTAAGCTACGATATCGCAAGTAGTAGCGGATGCACTAAGTTGGATGCCTCAGATTAATTCACTTTCTTTCACGGAACTAAAGAGTGGATTTTTGGAGTCATTATCTGGCAAGTGTGCACAAGATCAATCATATGCTAAAGTGTGGAGTGCAGTTTTAAAAAGGGATCCCTCACACTCACATGTCTCTGAACAGCCAGATCAACATGTCTCTGCACGAGCAGATAGAAACTCCAACACACAGAGCTCCACCCCTACTCAAGAAGAGCTGAAGCGATGGAAGAGTTTTTCCATTGATGATGGCTACTTACTCCACAAAGGTAGAGTATGTGTGCCAAAGGACTCAGACACTAGGCACCAAATCTTATTTGAGTGTCATGATAGTCCAAGTGCTAGTCATCCAGGTATCCGTAAGACTTATGCCTTAGTTCGACGATAATTTTATTGGACGGGCTTACATCATGATGTTCAAGAGTACGTACTAAAATTCCAATTGTGCCAAGTTAATAAGGCAGAGTGCCTCAAGGTAGGTGGCCTTTTACATCCTTTAGAGATTCCACAAGGTAAGTGGGAGAGTATCTCTATGGATTTTGTAGTAGGACTACCTACTACAAATCATGGCCATGATGCCATTTGGGTAATTGTAGACTGTCTCACAAAGATGGGTCAATTCATTCCCACTAAGACTACGGTTAAGAAACCAGAATTAGCATGGCTATTTGTAGAGAATATATATAAACTATACGGTCTTCCAGATAGTATCATTAGTGACAAAGATCAAAAGTTCGATAATCACGCCTGGAGAGCTATGTTCCAAAAGTTGGAAACTAAACTTAATCTAAGTACGGCTGATCATCTAGAAATGGATGGTCAAACAGAAAGAGTTAATCAAGTGCTAGAGGATATGCTACGAGCATACGTTAGCAAGAAGCAAACCAATTGGGAAGACTACTTACCTATATTGGAATTTTCTTATAATAGTTCAAAGCACGTGACTATAGGGTTTAGTACATTTATGTTTTTGTATGGATTTCAACCTAGATCACCCGTTACGGTGGGGTTGGATAAGGAGAAGATACAACAAGTGAAGGATTTTCTCCAAGACCATTTTGACATGCTTCGAGTTTCTCGACAGAATGTTAAGCAAGCTCAAGATCGATATAAGAAGTACGCAGATGAGCATCAACGTCTTGCAACTTTAAAAGAAGGAAACAAGGTTTTTCTCAAAGTTCTGGAGCAAAGTGGCCTATAAGTTAGCTCTTCCAGAGCACTCAGTAGTTCATCCTGTTTTTCATGTTAGCCGTTTATGAAAACAGCTAAGACAGAATGATAATGTCATTGACACAGGTGTGTTGGTTGACCTTATCGCAACACCAAGCATTCCTCATGATCTCGAAAATATTTTGGATTCTCATGAGCTTTGCACCAGACATCGTGTCAGACGACAGGTGTTGGTAAAATGGCTAGATAGACCTGAAGAAGGTTTTACATGGGACAATGTCTTCGCACTTAAGAAACATTTTTCTACGTTCATTTTTGAGGACAAAAACGATTCTCCAAGGGGGGTAATGTAAGGACATGGGTCCTATGGGCAAGGCCACCGGCACGGCCGGACAGTGTGTACGCTAGGGGGAGGCTATAAGATAGCATGGTTGGGTGGAGACTAGCACATGCATTACCACTGCCCTTTCACTTCAAAATAGGTGTTGAAGATAAAGGTTTCTTGAACTTTTGGAATGACTCTTTTCACGTGTCAGTCCATACAAATTGATTGATTATGCCATAAATAGGCTTAGCAATGATAACATACATGTAGATAAATATTTGATAATATCCACATTGTCCTATGAATTCTTAAATCTCCATGACATTTGTCAATCTAGGCATCTCAACAATCACTACCACTTTTTCCACATCCATTGCAATGCCATTATTAGAAACAATATGTCCAAGAATTTTGCCTTGTCTTGCCATGAATACACATTTCTCAAGATTTAGACAAAACTTATACAAATGTCATTTCTCAAAGACACACTTGAGATGCTCAAAATGGTCTTCTCTTTTGGATGAATGCAAGCATAGGTCATCCATGTAAACTTCCAAGAAGTTTCTCATATATTCTTTGAACGCATGGCTTGCTAGCCTTTGGAATGTTATTGAAGCGTTTTGCCACTCCAAAATGCATGACTCTATACATGAATATTTTGCATTCCATGGAACAAATCCATTTTGTGATGATCTTTAGGATCAATGGCTAGTTGATTGTAACCAAAGAACCCATCTAGGAATTTGTAAGCTTCTTTTCTAGACACTCAATCTAAAACATGATCCATGATAGGAAGAGGATAATTATCTCATATAGTTGCAACATTCACATTCTTGAGGTTCACACACACTCTCAATTTTTTGTTTTTCTTTATTACCACCATAATTGGGGACACCCAGCCAGTATGTTTAATTTCATAGATGAATTTTTCTTCCCTGTGTTCCTCAATCTCTTCCATGATATTTTTTGCAAATGTCGCATTATAAGTATAGGGTCTCTGTCCATAGGGTTTAGCATCATCTCGCATGGGCATAGTATGCTGACAAATGTCAAGATCTACTCCCTTAAAATGTTTGTATGAACATGAAAAAACATCCCTATGGTCCTTTAAAATCTTGATAAAAATTTCCTCTTCTTCTTAAGACAAATCCGTTGCTATGTGATCTGGTTTTTGTTCTTCCCTCAGACCTGCTAGGTCAATACTTTTGGCATTTTGAAGGCCTTCATAAGACTTTCTCAATTTCCTAGGTTGCCACAAGGGTTTCTCTTTATAATGATCCTTTGGTCTTGCAAAGTGTACTTTTTGTAGTGCGATGGAACATTAATAGCCCCTTGCTTATCACTGTTTCTTTCCATTTTACTGATCCGTATCTCTTTCAAGGTTCTTTTCAGTTGCCTATATTTGGATTTTCTCTCCGTTTTGTCATGATTGTATGGTTCTTTCTCTTTTGTTTTTTTTGACTTTCTACGATTCTTGTTTTGTTTTAGGTGATTGTTTTGCATTCTGTTCCTTTTCTAAGATGAAGTATCTTCCAGTGATTTTTTCTTTGATACAATCCTTCACATTATCCATCATCATTAATTGTGCCTTGCCCTCGAGTTTTGGCACATTTTGATTTCTTTTCTATCTATTCTCTCATTTTTTTGGTATCGTTGTTTTTGTCTTTGATTGTACACACAAGATCCTCCAAAGATCAAGAAAGATCCAACTATTTTCCCAATACCAAGAGCGAGGAGTTGGGGTAGCCCCAACTTTTCTTTAAAGAAATATCCAAAACATGGCTCAATCACCCAAACTCTCTCTACCAAAAGGTAAGGCTATTAGAGACTATGTGCTAAAGACATTGGCAGATGCCATAGAGGTCTTCAAGAGGATTTTAGATGTATCTTGCATTATGTTTATCAAAATAGCCAAAATGAAGCATGCAAACTTTTCATCAAGCCGAGTAGACATATCTTCTATGGATGTCCTTTCTCAAAGTCAACCAAGGACTGTGCTACAACCTTTCAAATCATCCACCACATGATGAAGTGCTTTATGGAATATATGCAAGAGTAAAATTTCTTTCATACTTCTACATGCAAACCTTTAAAGAAGCATTTACACTTGATTCTTTACTTTTAGGACAACGATCTTTGGCCCAATAATAAAAAATCTTATGGCAAGATTTGTCGGATACTTTGCAATGGAGCTCAAAATGCCTATCAGCCTTCACATTCTCATAGAAGGAGACAAGAAGCTCAAAATAAAGTATTATGAATCCCTCAAAGCTCTTAAGAAGCAGCACATGCCAAATAATTAATTAATGCTATGTCATGGATGACCTAGAATAAGAGGGGGGAATGGTAGCAACAGGCTAACCCAAAAACACATTTTTGTGCCCAATTTTGGAGGTGTATTAGGATAGCATGCTAAGCTATAGAGTGCATTTTTTGGACCAAAAATAGTTAGGTCAAATATGCCTTGTAGATGATGAATGCAAGTTATAAAAGTATTCAAAAAGGGGATTTGAGGTCATAGGAATGTGCCTTTAGTCAATGTTTATTTGTCCTATAACTTTGGTCATGTTTTGACTTCATGCTTGGTGAATTGTCAAGGTTTTCTTGTGGATGTTTTGATTAGTTTTTGCTACTTGACATGAAGTTGAGTGTAGTTTTGAGTAGATAAGGATTGAATGTGTTTTCCAAGATCTTGAAAACATCTTGTAGCCTCCATGTACTAGTTTTGTCGACTCCATCCCCACAATATGTTTATGTACATGGTTCTCACTATCATTACAATAAGATAGAGAGGCTTGGAAACCATCAAGCTTACAAAATCACTAAATACAAATTATGTCTTAGCTCTGATACCACTTGTAATACCTATGGTGGATAGACCAATGAGGCATTCATCATAGTGAGAGCTTCATAAGAATTAGGAGTAAGTATATTAGAGCTAGTGTACTCAATAGAATGAAATGAAATTGCTTGATTAATTAGTATTGCAGAGGATTTAGAAGTGAAGCATGGTGACCATATATAGGATTAAGGGTGAAAAGTGGAAATTAAGGCAAGAGTGATATGCACCACGCATGGAAAGGTGGCAAGTAGCATGTGGGCTACTCCATGTATCTTGTGGTTATAAAGTGTAGCATGCCTGCATGGAATGAGAAACATGTGCTAGGGATTCCTATGTAGGAGGTTGTATCCATGCACATAGGGGTGCATGCTTGCGTGCTTGGCTTTAAAGATTGTTCACATATTGAGTGTAAGCTAAAAGGCTTACCTCAATAATCTCAACCTCAACATGCACTACTACTAGATGAATGACATCACCATCACTGACACTCCTTGGTGAATACAAATGTTTTACCAATGACACTATAGTTGGACTACTCGGACTTGGTCTACCTACCAAAGTGATGATATACTTATCCATCCAACTCACTCACTCACACTAGTGGTTCACATTAGACCATTGTATTAGTTTTCCCTTTTGTTGTACTTTCCATTTGATGTTTTGCAGACTTCTTCTCTTGAGTTAATGAAGAAGAAGTAGGAGAAGTTTTGGCCTCCATATTTGTGTATGTGTGTGTGTGCTTGCAAGAGCTCAAGATCTCTCCTTCTCTATCTCTTAAGAACCTCTTGGGAATTTTTGAGCCATGGTAAATGGTTGTTCCTAGTGCATAGCCAGTGGCACCAACAATGAAGCCTTCATAGCCTCGTCCCCAAGTATGCCAAGGACTATGCCTTGATTGCAAACTTGGTTTCCACCTTGAAGTCAGCTGAGGAGGAAGGAGATGAAGGGGGAGGCGGTGCCTGGATGGTGTGCTCTCATCGCCATGTTGAAGTTTTACTACAAAGTTATGTTGATCTCTGTGTGAATTGCCTCTGATTTTTTATATAGGCCTCCAAGGTGCATAATAATGTATGCATGCTTTAAAACTCATTGATTTATGTGCCGCTATTTTTGGCTAAACATATCTCACATCACTTCTTTTCATCCAGTCTACTATTTCCATTCTCTCCTTTATCTAAAATTTCACATTTGCCTCTCTTTTTGGAGTCCTTTTCTCCTGGTTATTCGAGGGCTACAAAATATTCAATACCCACTTTTGTAAAAGTAGGTGCTTCTAGAACCTTCCATTTTCCCCTAAAATTCAAAACATAATATTAACATTACTTACACATACGATATCTAATTTTACAACCAATTGCTTTGGACATATTGCTAATTATTAATATACTTGATAATATTTCTAAACTTAAAATAAGAATGGAAACAAAATTTATTGATAAAATAAAGTACATTACAACTCACATTATGCTATTCTTTCTTTGCACACCCTAGACATTCCCCTATGTCATCATCTTCTTTGCAGATTGCACTTTCTCATGATAGTCTACCACCCACTTCCTTTTCTTGCACTATGGATGTGAAAAAACCCACCATTGGGCATCTTCCATCACACCTAAACCCATCTCTCTTCCTTTGCTTTCTCATGATATTCTAGCATCTCCTATCTAGATAGGCTCGCAAAGTAGTGTGCCTCCCCTAGAGAACTAGTACCAGTGGGTGGAGGTAGGTCAAATATCCTCCCTAGAATTGTCAACCAGTTTGAGGATGTCAAAGTTTCCTCCCCTTGAGAATAATGGTAAACAAGGTGGTAGGACAAAGCAAAGTCAAGTTTTGGTAGACAAATACAAAAGTCAAGTGTGTTTGGAGAACATCTTCAGTACCAAATTGTGGTAGTATGTTTTTGTAGTAGGAGGAATGGTCCCCCATCTTTGTTTGCTTTCGTGTTGTCAAATTTGTCGTTGTCATCCAGTGTGTCTTCTTCTTAGTCTTTATGATCTTCATTTTTGTAGTCATCTCCTATCCCTTCAACTGGAGCAATCCAAGCGAGTTGTTTGTGTTCATGCCTAGGCATGGCATACATATCAATGATTGTGCTAGTGACAAATGCTAATAAGAGAGGTCTTACCATATTTTCAATAGAAATGTCTAACTCATTTTCAAAAGGCATGTGCATTGTGTCCATAGTGCACAAATAGCTAGATTGTGTGTGTTTACAAGGGATTGTTGTGATAGATAAGTACATTATACAAACAGACTTCACCCAATGATGGAACTTGGGTAGCTTGAATAGGAAGCCTTATGTAAATATTTTTTGTCTTTGTCTAATGCCCAAAGGCTGCCTGTAGATTCCCATGGGAAAGCCTATCATGTGTTGGTTGATAGTCAAGGACAAGGTCATAGGAGTGCCTTAGCCTGTAGCTATCATCACGCGAGAATAGACCTCTATCGCGGGAATGACAAATTGGAGAGGCACAATGGGGAGAGTGTGGGACTTGATGCTTGCAGATCCAAAACCCTAAAAAAATGGATTTTCAAATGCTTTTGGAGTCCACGCGTGACCTCACAACGCATGTGAGAAGGGCCTCTACGGACTTGCCTTTTGCTTTTAAACTTGTTTTTAGTGGCTTTGAAATCCGCCAAGAAATTCCAAAAGTAGACAAGCAATTTGAGCTCACAACCCCTTGATGCCAAAGATAGGTATTGACAAGCTAGCTAGCCCACCTTCCTCGTTACCTTGTCGGGAAGCTCCTGCCTGCAAAATATATGCTAAGTGCCATAATTTTTTGCCGAGAGTAGCAAGCTCAAACGAATCCAATCGCGGCATATATGGGCTCAAATGAAAGCTATGGGAAAAATTCTATATGCAAATGCAAGAGTTATGGATGGCAATCATCCAAGCAAGAGAGAGAATTCTTAGATGATCTAGAAAAGAGGATTATGCACCTACACAATGCTAGCCTTTATTAGGCTATGCTATCACTTGTTGAGTAAGTAATGGAGAATAAACGAGTAAGCATACATAATAGAGAGATGCAAATAGAGTGCTAAGATTGATCGATGCAAGCTTTATTGTGAGTGCAAGAGGGACTCTTTTATAGATAAATTCAAAGGGCATCTTGGTGAAATAATAAGTGATGTGTTGGGAAACATCTCGAGGTGTAAATCAACTAGCTAGCTTGTGGATGCTCATATGGGGGTACATTTGGAGGAGACAAGGGTCAAAAGGTAGTGTATGCAAGAATATACTAAAGCTAGTCAAAGTACCTAGTCACATGTCCAATGTATCTAATCATAGCGTGCAAGAGGTGTCTCCCATGAGGAGGTGTGATTCCAATTTTTGACCTGGGTATATAAGACAAAATTTGTAATTATTAGAGATCTGTTTTACTTTGGAGCTCAGGTAGTGAAGAGTACACCTACGCTTGCACGCTCACTATTCTTTGTACAGATAAGGATTGCTAATGAAACTTCATGTGTTGCTTTCTCATGCTCTTGGAATTATGTACATTTTCAATTTTCTATGTTTGAGTGCGTGTGTGCTATGCAATGAGTGGTTTTAGCTCTAGGTTTCCTAGTGTGTTTAATTACTCATTTTGAGTTGTTGATGGTGTTTTAAATGAAACTAAGCATGTGCAGAGGTAAGTAGGCCTTATGAGGATCCAAAAGACCCCTCATTTGTCATTTTTGGTGAGGTGAGAGGTGGCAACAATTGCGGTTTCTCACCTACCTGACTATGACTTTTGCACGTTTTGATATTGGGAACCTATTTCCTATAGCCTAAAGACCCCAATCTCAAGTTTCATCTCATTCGAAGTTCATGGGAGACTTAGGCATTCTCCCTTTAGTTGCTTCTTGGCTTGAGAGTGACACCTTTCTTCTCAGTGCATTGTCATTGGGGCATTGCATTTAACGTTTCCATGCATTAGTTGAGTTGGCTACATCCTTGGATTGACATATTTATGTTGTTTTGAGTTCTTGCTAGGTTACATTGTTCAATCGCGGAGGTCCGCCAGCATTGGCACTATTGCCAGGGACATAGGACTTATAGTAGTGGAGGAGGTCACAGTGAGGTTCTTCTTCATGTGGTGCCCAAGTGTTATAGTTAATTACATTTACCTTTAGGTAGAAGAGTCATCGAGGCTTGCTAATTTCTTAGGTAAACTAAAGAGCCGTGCATTCTCTTTGGGTTGCCTTATAGGTTAGGACAACCTTAGTTGTTGGTTTTAGTGCATTGTGCATTGAGCCCTCGCTTTGAGTCTCGTTGTAAATTGTGTTTGGTAGGTGGTTGTGGTGAGTAGGAACTAGATTCAAAATTTATGCTATCATCCACCACGCTATCACTTTTTTGATTCCATTTTGTTTTATAATATGTTCCTTGGTTATTTAGGTTAGATGTAGGAATAGTAGTTAGGATAACATTGCATTTTGGTGATTGCTTGGACGAGCAAAAGTTGCTTTTGGATGCCATATTGCAACTTTTGACAGTAAAAGTGATTGAACAGGCAAGAAGTGTGCATAACTTGAGAACGGGGATGTGAATTGAGGAATTCTTGCTTGTACGCTTGCTTACACTCTAGTAAAACATATCTATAAATTTTGGCTATTGTTTGAGTCATCAGCTATGAGATAGAGTAGGTTTTGTAGTAATTGACCAAGTTGAACCTAAAACTTTTGACAGAGGCCAAAAAGTGGTCATTTTGAGTCATACAGGGTATCATTGGGAAGCCCTAGAGGTAAGGAAACCACAGAAAGTGACTAGACTAGAAACAAATCCCAATAGCAGTTATTGTGATTTCTACCACTTGCCAATTTTTGGACTCCAATGCATACCAACAGGATCCCCATTCTTTATACTACATGCCAAATCCACTACCTTTGACAAGTTACACACGACTCTCCAAATTGAGATACATCTTTATACATACCCTTCCACCATTATTTTTCTTTCAACTTGGAGAAGGTTTCCCACACACCCCTGTGTCCAGCCCATAGACTCTCATGAAACTCTTGTATGAGCTTTACTTGAGTCTCTTTTTTACATAAAACCCATTGTGGTGTAGCACCCTTTTGTTTAGGATGCTTTCACAAGTAACCATCCCTCAAAAAAGTACCCATATGCTTTCTTGTGTATCCTCCTAAATTCTTGTTTAGACCAATCATCCTGTTTTGCTAGAGTACTCAAATAGATTTCAATAAGACGCCAATCACCTTTATAAAGCTCTTTCAAGAACAATTAAAGTGGATTAGTCATGCAGACAGTGTTACCTTTGACATGAGAGATAGAATAGAACTTTGTGTCTACATCATCTCCCTCGTCAATCATTTTTGACTCATCTTCATACGTTGCCCTTGATAGCATATCTACCAATGTATTTTCTTTACCTGTAATATGCTGAAACTCGGGATTTAAGGACTTAATGTAGGCAATCCACTGCAACATAGCAATGTTTGGCGTTGAGCAACTTGTAATCATCCCAAGAAGTGGTAGACAATCTGTTTCTACAACCACACATGCACCAATTAGGTACTCTTTCCCATTTTTCAAGGCTGTAACCATACCCCATACTCTCTCTTTATCTGTGGATATTTTCTTTGGCAAGCACTTAGTACCTTTGCTCCAAATCTCACCACATACCTGTGTCCTTCTTCGTCATCTTTCCCTATTGCCCATCCAATTCCTGTAGGACTGATGTATACTGTCACAATTATTGACCTTTGACATTCATAGTCTACCTTTCTCAAAGTTGGTGCTGCTTGGAGCAACTCCTTTAGCTTTTTCATGGCTTGTACATGTGCTTCTTTCCATTTAAACTTTTGATCCTTTCTAAGCAATTGATAAAGAGGATCAACTACATGTGGATAATGTGGAATCCAAATAACATAAAAGACACATGCTCCCAGAAACCTTCTAACTTTAGTGATGCTAGTGCATGTTTCTTTCATTCTTTGGATGGCATCTACCTTTTTTGGACAAGGTTTCCTACCATATGGCCTGCACATGTGCCCCACAATGAGCACTTCATTGACACCAAACATAGTTTTTTTCACTGACAACGTAAGATTCACTTCTTCCAACCTAGACAAAATTTTATCACAATCATTTATGTGATTTACCACAAACCTGCGACATCCCTTGAGATCCAAAGCTTCATATTTCTCACTTTCTTCACATCCTTTGATAGGCAAACCATCAACAAAAGGCATTGTGATTTGAGGAATAAAGTCACGTAAGACCTTATTCATCCCATTCATCATATGTGCAACTGAGTTGGTTGCTCCTTGTGGCAAGGTACACATCCTTACCAAACCCATGTGTCCTCATGGTTGTCAAGTCTCTGCTTTCAATCGCAAAGCTGAAATTGATCATACTTTGAGTAGAGATCCCCCATTGAGTAGATTTCCATCCCTGCAAACACCTCTGCAATCTCATGCACGATTGGTCCTGTACCTACATTTCTAATTGTCACCTTGTTCACTGGTTGCATATCTTGGATGAAGCGTAGAGCACAATTCTTCTTCAGAACTATGAACCACCTATTTGAGTTGGAGCACAAGAAGGTTCCAAAATCACCATTTTGATCTTTTCATTCAATAGTTGTACTAACTTGGGAAAATGAGCCTTTGGAACCAAAATAGGCCGTAGATTCCAAGGCACATGAGGTATTGTAAAACCACAATAGAAGGATCAACACATCCTATCTCATGTGGCTCAAATGAAAAAGCCTTACCATGCTTTGAAAGCATTTCTTTGAATCACTTTGTCTCCTCATGTGTTAGAAACTCCTCGCAACCAATCTGCAATTCTTGAAAAGACTCCTTTGTGAAGGTATGCCCAATCTTTTTAGGATTCCTCAAACTTGGTTGCAAAGAAGCCTGCTCAATCTTTTCCCTATTGTTGGGTGGTAAGGGTGAAGCTACTGGTTTCACCTTCTTTGTTACACGCTTGTATTTAGTTTAAACATGGACTTTTGGGCCAACTGTTTGGTTTTCTTTAAAGGTTTCTATGACTTGATATATTTCCATAGAGCATACTTCCACAACTTCATTTTCACGATGCAAACTAGACTCCAAGCTCACCCATAGTATCTGCAAAAGAAAATTGTTCACACAAACCCAAAACATTTTCAATAGGCTCTAGAAGCCCACTCTCTTTGATGCCCATTTGTACATTATGTACATATTGCCTCTCACATCTCTTCAAATCTTCAAGTTTTGTAAAACATACTGATCCATTCCTTGCTACCAAGGAGCCCATTGAAAGAGTTTCACCTCTTTTTGGATGAAGCGAGACCCTTTTTCTTTTTGTACCACTGTAATCTTGCTTTACAATGGTACTTGGCCAAAACCCATCATTTCCCTATGATTATGAAACTCTTTGCTCACTTTTGGTAGAGGATGATCTGTGAGGTTGTCACGGTTTCTTTCATGGTTTACATAAATTGTGAGAAATTGAACATCACATTTACCATCTTTGCTTCGTATCTTGGCATAAGCTAAACCATCATCCATTACCTTTGTTTCCATTCAAACTCCCACAATGTAGGGTTGTCCAAGGATAAGATGATATGAATATGTGTCCTGTATAAAGAAGTTTTGTTTGACCTTTACATCACCTATTGTCACCTTTACACTCGGACATGTTGCATACAATTCACCTGATGAATGGTTTGCCACTATGACCATCCAACCATGTTCTGTGTCCGTTGGCCATTTACATTTGTTGTAAAGACTATTTGACATTTTATTTATTTCAGAACCATAGTCAATTAAGGCAACAAATGGTTCTTCAAGATCACCTACCTTGATCAATGTATCTGTAGTAGCCCGTGCCCAATGGCTTCTAGAATAGTAGCTCCTAGGAATACTTTGAGATTATTCCCCATCGTCAGCAAATTTCACTTGCCTTACATTCCAGGAAGACTGGTAGCATCCCACCATAGCTTCATCACCCTTTTTAGCACACACTTGTACTCCTTGTGTCTCCATAGTATCACCTTCAGCTTGTGGGCGAAAAGACTCTCCAAGTGTTTGCTTCTTTCTCTTGATGATGTCAATAATTTCTTCATGGAATTCACGCTCGGCTATGCCAAGGACCTCACCCAAAGTAAACTTAACCTTGCTATTCAAAATCCTCTCCTCTAGAACTTTCTTCAAGTCTGTAGCAATCTCAATGTCAGATTGTAGTTTGTAAGCTGGTCCTTTTGGCTTACCTTTTGTTGGCTCCTTTTTCTTTCCTGTTGTAGATTCCTCCATGGTCACTTTTGGTGAAGGTGCCTCTTGTGTTGGTGGTGCTTGCAAAGGTGCTGTATCATTCCTCCCTCCACTTCTTGTAGCTCTTTTTGAATGCCATTCATCACCATTTTCACACCTACGCTTATCTTCTACAATGGCTTCATGGCTTTGGTAGTTTGTAATGTAGGCATGGACAGACATCCACTGGATCACTTAACCCTGTTTCTAGTTGTATGCAATCACCTATTTCTTGTAGAATCTCTTTTGTAAGATTTACCTTTTTAGTTAATTCCATGACATTTGGCCAAAGTTGACCATGATGATCACTCACCTCTTCATCACTAAGATGCTCAATTTTTACTCCATAAGTAGCTGCCTCAACTAAAGAGGTGTCATGGTTAGTTTCCATATCTTCAACTAAGGTTTGCATTTCCCCCTTCCCAAAGTTAGCTCTCAACGGTAAACCTATCTCTCTTAAGTGGATTTTACCATCCTTCATTTTTACTTTTTTATTTGGAGCCACGGTTGAGGAGATATAATCAAAATATTGGATCTCAGTCTGCCCACATCATGCAGGGAGAGCTTATTTCAAACTTTGCCAGTTCCTGTTGACACTGGCTCTTCTTTTTCTTGTGTAACCCTAGGGAGTTCCCTTCACCTATAAAAGGGGACCTCTTCTTCCTTGTAAACCATTCATGAGATGAATTCATGAGAGAGTGAGAGTAGTAATGCCTAATTGTACTTAGCCATAAACATAAGCCTAAGCCTACACTTGCTCGTAGAGGAAGACTAGCCATTCTTGTAAGGTATCCTTGGAAGATAAGCTCTAATCAAAGAAGGACTTGAACTTGGTGCATCAATCAAGGCTTGAAGTATTCTCTCTCCATAAAAAATGGTGAATAACTCCCGAAGGGTTTGTCAAGTAAGATGTGTTCTACTTTGATATTTTGTTTTCTTGTTGTCTTCTTTTCATATCTAATCCAACATATATCTCTAATTTCATCTCCCTCTCTAACCAAACCTATCTCTCTCACTCTTAGAAAGTCATTCTCCCTAGAAATTCTAGGTTCTCCTTGCTACAAGTACATCTCTCCCCACAGTATTCTTATTGCCTATGGACAAGAATAGGGCTTGGGAGGAAAATTTCTCATCTCTTTAACTTCTCTCATATCTACATTTCTCACACACTATCCTAAATGAATAATCGACATGATGTGCATTTCTATCGCTTCTTCTCTATGCGATTTATTGCAATTGACGGATGGATTAGCCATAAATACACTTTCAACAACGTATAGTGTTTCTCTTTGGCCCAAAAAGACTCAATGAAATACTTCTTTCACTAAATCCCATCATACTACCCCTTATAGACTATAACTTTTCTTTTGACGTAAGTGTAGTTAACTTGCTATGAACCAAGAGGATTTGTACACACAATTAATCCCAATCACTAGACAAAACATATAGATTATGGTAAGCACAAAACTACAATTCCAAAGAACAATTTGTAGCCTGTTCGGTCGCAAAGATTAAACGCCATTAACTCGTCTATTAACCCTTTCATATTACTCATGATACGATATGACCGTAGCCTGGATGTTTTCATGTTTGTGTTGTTTTGATATTCTCTTTTGTGTTCTTTCTTTGTGTGTATGAGTGCAAGAGAGAAAGAGTGGGGCTTCTTTGATTGCACTTCCTTCCAAACCCTAGACTTCATGGCATCTATGGTTTAATTCCTTCATATAGTTTTTGGGGTTCTCTCACAAAGTCTCACAGCCAAAAGCCCGGTGCTTTCCTGGCAGGACTATAAATTTCTTGACATAGGGGTGGATGTCGTGCTGTGACACGTACATAGTGGGAACGAATGCTACAAGATCTATCTTGTGACTTTTTAAATATATAATTATATTTTCGATAATTTACATATGAATATTTAATATAATAATAAATCTTTCTATTTCATTCTATTATTTATCTCAAGGGTAACACATTCTTACTTTACCGTCAAAAAGTATTATGGAAAAAGCGTCAATAGCTCCGTCTCTTTAACTAGAGGCAAAAATCATTGTTTCTTTCTTTATACAATCTCATTATTATCTCGCACCCTAGCTAGATCCTATATCTAGGGTAACTTTCAATATATATATTCTATATATTTTTCTTATATTTCTTTTTAATAGCTACTAGGAAGGAATCAAATCCTAGTGGGACACTATCTTGCATGATTCTCAAAGATACACCTATTTTAATGCATTATTGCAAGCATGATTACAAAACTTTATCAAGGATAAATGCCATGCTTTCATATTGCATAAGGTGTCCATTGGAATCAAATGAAGGTCTAGGTTAAGGGGACCACAAGAAGACTTTTGCTGCCAAAATTGTACCCTATTTTGATGATTTTTGTACACAAGGTTCCAATCCAAATTGGAAAAAGTAAATAAAATGGGAGTCGTAGCTTATGAGCTAAATTTTTTGCCCTCATTTTTACTTTTTTATTTGGAGCCACAATTGAGGAGATATAATCAAAATAATGGACCTCAGTTTTTCCACATCATGTAGGGAGAGCTCATTTCAAACTTTGAGAGTTCCTATTCACACTAGCTCTTCTCTTTCTTGTGTAACCCTTGCGGGTTTCCTTCACCTATAAAAGGGGACCTCTTCTTCCTTGTAAACCATTCATGAGATGAATTCATGAGGGAGTGAGAGTAGTTATACCTAATTGTACTCAGCCATAAGCATAAGTCTAAGCCTATACTTGCTCTCAGAGGAAGACTATCCATTCTTGTAAGCTATCCTTGGAAGATAAGCTCTAATCAAAGAAGGACTTGAACTTGGTGTATCAATCAAGGCTTGAAGTCTTCTCTCTCCATAAAAAATTGTGAATAACTCCCGAAGCATTTGTCAAGTAAGATGTGTTCTACCTTGATATTTTGTTTTCTTGTTGTTTTCTTTTCATCTCTAATCCAACATATATATCTAATTTCATCTCCCTCTCTAACCAAAGCTATCTCTCTCACTCTTAGAAAGTCATTCTCCCTACAAATCCTAGGTTCTCCTTGCTATAGGTAAATCTCTCCCGGCAATATCCTTATTGCCTACGGATAAGAATAGGGTTTGGGAGGGAAACTTTCCATCTTTTTACTTCTCTCATATCTCACATACTATCCTATATGAATAATCCACATGATGTGAATTTTTATCGCTTCCACAATGTACAATCTATTGCAATTAACATATGGATTAGCCATAAAATACACTTTCAACAACATATAGTGTTTCTCTTTGGCCCAGTTAGGCTCAATGAAATACTTCTTTCACTAGATCCCATCATACTACCCCTTATCGACTATAACTTTTCTTTTGACATAAGTGTAGTTATCTTGCTTTGAACCAAGAGGATTTGTACAAATAATCAATCCCAATCACTAGACAAACATATATATTATGGTAAGCACAAAAATACAATTCCAAAGAACAATTTGTAGCCTGTTTGTTCGGCAAAGATTGAACGCCATTAACATATCTATTAATCCTTTCATATTACCCATGACACGATATGACCGTAGCCTTGATGATTTCATCTTTGTTTTGTTTTGATATTCTCTTTTGTGTTCTTTTTTTGTATGTGTGAGTGCAAGAGAGAAAGAGTGGGGCTTCTTTGATTGCACTTCCTTCCAAACCCTAGACTTCATGGCCTTTATGGTTTAACTCCTTCATATAGATTTTGGATTTATCTCACAAACTCTCACAGCCAAAAGCTCGGTGCTTTCGTGGCAAGACCGCAAATTTATCGAGAGTGTAAAGAGCTAGAATCAAAGATTATGCATGAGGAAGATGATATGGACACTTTCCTTGCTGGTGCCAAGGATATCAATGAGCAAATTATTTCTGCAGGTGAAGTCATTTCAAACAGTTTCCTTGTGCAGACTGTTCTTGATGTCTTACCAGATTCTTCCCAGACTTTTGTTATTACTTGGAGACTTATGACCCAAGGAAATCCTGAAGTTGTCAAGTTTGATACATTATGCACATTGGTATTGCAATAGTCACTTTCCAAAAAAAAACAGGACTAGGTAGTGTGCAATTGAATAGGATTTTATTTCTTCTAAAAGAAAGGGTGGTAACAGCAATGCAACCACTTCCTATGGTTCTGCTGAAAGTGGAAAAACGTTTTTTCCTAATGCTTTTGCTGGAAACAATTTGTCTAGAAATTTTGGTGATAAGGGAAAAAAGAAGATGCGTTGCCATTATTGTAAAGCTAATGATCACTTGATCAAGCAGTGTCCTAAGTTGAAGGCCAAAGAAGCTAAGAAGAAAGAGGGTGGTTCCACTGCAAATGCTTGTTCCACTACAAATGCAACCATTTTTTGAGTCTTTTGTGACGGGAGACTGTGATGCTGATGTTGATACAGAATGGGATTTTAGTGCAGAGTGCACTTACAATCCTATTGTCCATGATGCATGCATGTCAGTTACTGCAGATTCACATGTGGTATTTTGACAATGGTGCTAGAAAGCGCATTACCTTACATCGTGAATTATTTACCTCTCTTAAGTCTGTTCCTCATGGGAATTCGGTCACGTGTGCCAACAATGCCTCTTGTCCGGTTCAGGGGGTTGGAAAGATTGTGCTTACTGCTGCAAATGGCAGTTCTTTCACACTTGTTGATGCACTTTATGTACCTGGGATCAAGAAGAATCTTTTGTCTAGATCTACACTTGCTAAACTTGGGCTTGTATCAAATTTTTGGATGACAGATGTACAATCCATGATCTCAGTGTTAGTGATGAAATTGTTGCATCTGGCCTTTTGTGCCGTGGGCTGTATAAGGTCACTTTGTATGACAAGTGTGGACCAAATTTTACAAACGTAGTTGCAGATTCAAGGGCTATTCCAGATGCAAAATTGTGGCATTCTTGTTTTGGGCATCTTAATTTTTCCAATTTGCTGCGTTTACAAAGATCTGATATGGTTGCTTCTTTGCCGCCTCTTGAAGCACCTGTCAAACATATATGTGAAGGCTGTATTTTGGGTAAGATGCAGCGTTCAAAGTTTCCAAATGATGGTTCAGTTAGGTCCACATGTAGGTTGCATGTCATAATAATCAATATCTAATTCTCCAAAATGATTTTCTCATATTAAACTCATCATTTAATGTGGGGAAGTGCCAGGGGAGAAAAAGCTAGAATATTGGTTAAGCTAGCAGACCGGCCACAGTAGGGATCCAAAGGAGGGAAAATAGGGATCCAAAGGGGGGGCCATCTCCAAAAGATCCATGTGCAACAATGGGCTAAAAAGACCCTAAGGTTTAGCCCATTCAGACTTCCAAAATGCTAAGGTTCCAAAATTCAAACGTTGTGTCCAAAGGGTTAAAGCTTAGGGGGAATTGGATGCTTTGTGTGCTCTCCAAAGTCAACACATGTCCCTACATGGGAGGGGGCGAGCCCTTCTTCTAGGGGATGAGAGAGAAAGCCACACACACACTCACAAGCCCCCTTTACACAAAGGGAATGAGGGACGCATGTCAACTCCCTAGGCCAGATGCCCACAAGGCATGTCCAATTTCTATTGGACGACCCTTGAAGTGGACGAATGAGAATTAGGCTAGAGTAAATTAAGCCTAATTAATTTTAAAACACTTAATAAAAAGAACCAATGAAAATTAAGTCTCCTAGATGACTATTGGGCAATCTCCCAAGGGGTCCAATGAGCATTCAGGAGCCCAGTGGCTTGCCTGATTTCTATTGGCCAGGAGGCAAAGGGGTCCAATGAGAGTTTAGTTTAATTATTAAATTAACTAAAGCTCTCACAAAAGGGGAAAGGGGGACACATGTCAAAAGGCTATCACTTATGCTGCATAATGGTCATTGGCTTGACTTAGGGAGGGCCAATGAGGCTGGAGGAAGAGCAAATAGCAAGGGGGCTCGCCCAAGAGAGAGAGGGGGCTGATTTTTGCAAGGCATTATCACACACATACTCACACAATCTCATGTGTGAAGAAAGAGAAGACTATCTCTTCGCAAGCTTGAATGCATGCTCATCTCCTCTACCAAGCTAATTACTAAGCTAAGCTATGCTAATATGAGTGATTATGTGAGGAGATGTACATCTTTCTCGTAAGATACTCCTTCTTCCTCTCAATCTACTCTCATACCCTGCTAGCTCTCACCATCTTCGAAGGTGTGTGAGGTCTTGGGTCTGAGAACGGGGATAATTAAAATTGTGTTTACTAAGTGTTTTGCTTAGTGCATGAAGCTTTCATCTTCATTGCACTAGCTAGTCTTGAAGGAACACAAAGAATTGTATTGTACAATGTCTCTCTTGATGGGAGAAACCATAATACAAAGCCTTTTGGAGGGGGGACCGGCTCCATGAAAATCCGGTCCTCAACTGTTGTCAATAGCTTAATTTCTCTCTCTTTTGAAAGTATTGTTGATGCTATCTAACTAGGTGTTATGATTTTTGTTGCTCTCTCCACCCAAGCACTCTTGTAATTCTCATTAGGAATCTATTCTAATGACATGCCCGCTATGCTCATGCTAATTTCCGCTACACATAAGTTTTTAGACCATTAAATGTTACATTGGTATCAGAGCTCAAGGTTTCTCTTTTTTTACTCAAGAAGGAAGGTCCTCAAGCTAGCTATAAATGGTTGGTATTGTTAATTGCCTGTGAGTAAGTAGAATAGGGATTTTTCAGCCTTGCAGTGCGCCTGCCTTTGTGCAGTTAACGGGGCATCACCGTCGAGAGCTATGGTCTTAATAGTGGAGTCCTACGGGGCTTGCCTACGGCTTAACGAGTATTGAGCTATTAGAAGCTTGACAGGAGCCGGTGCTGTTTTGGTGTCGAAAGACCCTCTCTTCTATTCCTTGCAATTAATGGTATTCGAGCCGCAGGTACAGTAGCTTAAGTGCTTTTTCTAAAGGGGTAAAGAGGAGTAGCAACTAGGGCTTGAAGTGCCAAAGTACACCTAAAAAGTTTACACCTAAAAGTTGTTAGAATGGCTGACAATAGTAAAGAGAGTGAAATTAATGTTGATAACTTTGATTTTGCTCATGAGCAAGCTACTAATGATGCTTCAATGCTTGTTAACTATCTTGTTTCTAGGCTTCAACAAGCCATGGGCAATCCATCTCTCCAAAGCAAAGTGCAACGGCAGCTCCATGCTCACGGGATTCTCCAAGCTCATCACCATGACGAGAGAACACCTAGGAAGCCTCCTTGTGAGACTACCAAAAGAGGTCTCTCTCTGATTCGGGAAGAAGAAGAGAATCCGTACGAAGGGCTCAAGAATTTACTTCTTGATGATGCATCTCCTTCCCAAAGGAGAACTCAAGAGCCTCCATTGAAGGAACGAGAAATAAGTGAGTCTCCCGCCACCTCGGCGGAGATGTCTCCACAAAGATGGCGGGCTAAACGCTCTCCATCACCACCAAAGCGGAGAAGACCATCACACTCTTCTCCACGCCATAATTCAAAGAGGGATGATAAAAAGCAAGAGAAGAAAAAGGCGAGAAAGAGGACACCCTCTTCTCCATCTTCTTCATCCTCTTCCTCTTATGAAAGTGATGGTAAAGACGACAAAGATCAAGACAAGAAAAAGGCGAGAAAGAGGTCACCCTCTTCTCCACCTTCCTCAAATTCATCATCTTCTGAAGAAAGTGATGGTGCAACCTTTGAACCATCAAAAAGAAGAGGCCATAGGAAATCCTATGACGCATGGAGGAGGTCGTCCAAGCTGAAGAAATTCAAAGAGGGAGGGAAGAGCATCTCTTTACTTACCTATGACGGCACCTTTGGTGCTACGGACAAAGTCTTGGCCTTTATCCAGCAATTCAATGCGGCGTTTGGAGATGAGGGCTTCACGGAGTCCTCTAAGCTACGCCATGTAGCTATGCACTTTCAAAAGTCCGCCAGACAATGGTGGTCTAGCCTATGAGCCAATGGTGAAGCTCCACGAACATGGAAAGCTTTAAGAGCTTCCATTATGAAGCAGTTTTTGGCCACCGATGCCAAAGACAAAGTGCTCACTGAATGGCAAAGCTTAAAGCTCTCTCCCAATGAATCCATCCACAAATATGTAGACAAGTTTGGGGACCTACAACTCAAATCCACTGTCTTCAAAAAGTTGGATTTTGGAGAGCAAAAGCAACAATTTTGTGCGGGCTTAACCGAAGAAATGGCGGAGTATGTCAACTCCCAAAGGCCACATACCATATCGGCGATAATACACCATACTATGGTGGCCTCTCAAATCAATTTCCAAACGGGGGCTAAAAGAAATAATAAGCCCCCGAAAAACAAGGGTTGCAATGAGCCTAAGGGGAAGGACAATGTCCAAAAGTCTCCTAAGGGCAACTCCAACAAAGCTAAAGAGAAGGGAGTTCACAAAGGTAAGAACAAACTCTCTCCTGAAGAGCTTGAGTGTTATCGCAAGGATAACCGGTGTTTCAAGTGCGGTGAACAAGGGCATGTGTACCGTGCTTGTCCCCAAAAGAACAACCGCCAAGATCCTCCTAGAGCTTCCTTGGTTGAAATTCAAGAGGAGGAGACTCACCAAACTCATCACAAAGGATCTCCTCTATGCCATGCTTGGGGAAAGGTAAGAGAACATGATGCTTTTATTCTCTTTGACCCTGGTTCTACTCACAATTTTATATCTATAGAGTTAGACACCAAGCTAGGCATACAATCCTATGAGATGGGAGATGTCCTACCCGTAGACAGTGCCTTCAAGGGGAAAGAAGCTTCAGTCACTCCCTTAATCGGGAAATTGAGGCTTCATGTCCAAGGCTATGTGGACAAAGAGGACTTCTTTATCTCTCCTCTCAAGCATGAGGATGTAATCCTAGGGGCACCATGGTTTGACCGCCTGGCTGTCAATGTTTAATTTCTTGAAAGGAGAATCTCCTTTAAGTTCAGGGAAAAATACATGTATATAGATGCTAAGGAAATGGGTAACACTATCCCCATTGTACATACACCAGCTTTCAACAAGTCAATAAAGAGCTCTCTTTCCGTGTACATGATTTTTGTTAAAGATTCTCAAAATGAACCTAATGCTTTAGCAAAAGAAAATAAAAGCAACCAAAAGGAATTAGAGTTATCCAATTTTCTCAAGGGGTTTCAAGATGTTTTTATTGATGAAATCCCTTGTGAGCTACCTCCTAAACGAGGTAATGATGACCATGCAATTGAACTTCTTCCAAGAAGTTCACCGCCTAAAAAACCTCCTTATAGAGTTTCTAAAGCTCAACAAGAGGAGATTATGCGGCAAGTGCATGAGTTAGTTGAGAAGGGCATGGTTAGGCCTAGCTCATCTCCATTTTGCTCACCTGTGCTATTAGTGCAAAAGAAAGAAGGCACATATCGCATGTGTATCGACTTTAGAGCACTAAATAGGATCACTATCAAGAATAGGTTTCCCGTTCCATGGGTAGAAGACCTATTTGATAAGCTACAAGGATCGACCTACTTCAGTAGGATTCACCTAAAAAGTTTCTATCATCAAATAAGGATAGTTGATCAAGACATTGTAAAGACCGCATTTAGCACCACATTTGGTCTTTACGAATACATTGTCATGCCTTTTGGCTTGACCAATGCACCAGCCACATTCAACCGCTTGATGGAGAGGCTGTTTAGGCCTCATCGAACCTTCACTGGAGTGTTCTTTGATGATATTATCATCTACTATAATTCATTGGAGGAACATAAGCAACACCTCCAGGTAATATTTCAAGTTTTAAGAAAGAATAAACTTTATGTTAATCGAAAGAAAAGTGAATTTTTCTTGCAAGAGATTCAGTATTTAGGTCATATTATCTCTCAAGATGGCATCCAAATGGATCCATCCAAGTTAGAGGTAATAAAAGGATGGCCTAAACCAAGGAATCTTCATGAACTAAGAAGATTTATAGGTATGTGTGCATACTATAGACGCTTAATAGAAAAGTTCTCACAAATTGCGGGACCATTACATGACCTAACAAAGAAAAGCATTAGGTATACATGGTCTGCTAAGGAGAACAATGCTTTCGAAAAGCTTATCTCTCAACCTATGCTTACACTACCGGATCTCTCAAAACCATTTGAGGTCCAATGTGATGCTTGTGGTGATTGCCTTGGAGCTGTTTTGCTCCAAGAAGGGCATGCCATAGGCTATGAGAGTCGAAGATTCGACCCTGCTGAACACGCTCTAGGCATATATGAAAAGGAACTCCTTGCAGTTCTACATGCCTTAGACTCATGGAAGCACTATTTATTGGGGACTCCTTTCATTTTGCAAACGGATCACCAAAAGTACTTCATGACGCAGACCAAGCTCTCTGACAAACAAATGAGGTGGGAAAATTTCCTTTCGCAATTTCATTTTCATATTGCTCACATTGCTGGCAAGCATAATCAAGTAGCTGATGCACTCTCAAGATGTCCGAGAGTGAATGCGGTTTCCATAGCAACTCACAATGATCTATCTTCAATGATAGATGAGTATTATATTGATCTCGATTTTAGAGATGTGATTTCAGCCCTTGCATTAGGGAAGAAAGAAGAACCATTTACCTTACAAGATGGTTATTTTCTCTATGGCAATAGACTATGTGTTACTAACTCACTACGTGAGAAAGTAATGTATGAATCTCATGCTCCACCTTATGCGGGGCATAGAGGGATTCAATCTACCTTAAAGGAAATTGAAACATATTTCTATTGGCCTACCATGAAAGTGAACATACAAGAGTATGTTTCTAAATGTGTGGTATGCCAAAAGACAAAATTTAATAGAGGGAAGGAACTTGGATTGCTTCAACCTTTGCCAATCCCTAATTCACCATGGGAGAGCATATCCATGGATTTTATCTTTGGATTGCCTAAGTCTATCCATGGGAATACGGGAATATGGACGATAGTAGACAGGTTCAGTAAACAAGCTCATTTTATACCTGTTGAGGCGGTCCGGGGCGGGCAACAAGAGAGGCGACCTCTAAACACCCCTCAAGGCTCCCGTGCTGCTCAATTGGGGCTGGGGCAACCACAAGCACAACACAACAACAAACCCACAGCCAAACCCAAACAAGATAGGGGCACCACCTAGTTATGGTATGCGAACTAGGACGCAAGAGAGATTTTGGCACAACCAAGAAGATGCACCACACAAAACACACAAACAACCTCACACCAAGACACACACAAACTGGACCAAAGAGAGCTAGAGCAAAGGGAAGAGAGAGAGAAAAGGATCTTGGGTAATACCTTATTTGTGACTTGAAAATGAAGATGGTTCGTTATGATGCTATCGTAGAACTTGTATAAAACTCACTCAATGCTTAGTGATTGCTAAACATTGCCAAAACACACACACTGTCTTAGGGTGTGGGAGACCTCTCACCACAATACCCTCTTACAATGGACAAAAAATGGCAATGAAAAAACACACTAAAACACTTTCTAAATCAAGATCAACCGATAAAAACTCAAAATACACAAGTCACCTTGAATTCACAGAACCGTATTGCACAAATGGAAGGATGAAGATTTGAACGTCGAATCACGCCTTTGATGCACCAAACCTCAATTTATTGATGATGAAGGAGCATATACAATAGTGGTTTTGAGATTTGTGAAACTCACGCTCTCTCACTTACAATGTGTAGCTTGAAGGCTTCTCTCACACCAAGAGTGAAGCTCACAAGTGGTTGCTACACCTAAGTCTCTCCTCACGCATAGAGTGTTGGGGTGCTATGTGAGATATTGGAGGTTGTTTTACAAGAAGGAGAGGTGCCTATTTATAGGTTGGAGACCCCATATTAAGATTATTGGAAATCCTAATTTACAAGCTAACAAATCAGGATTATGATTTTTTTGAATATCAAAACATTGCGGGCCTTCTTTGTCTGCTTGAGTCATGGGTGTGGGCTCAAAAGAGAGCATTATTGATGGTAGATAAGGTGAAAGTAAGTTTTAAGGAAGGGGAGAGAGAGAGAGAGAGAGAGAGAGAGTTACTATACATGTCTTGAGGTGAGGTGTCTTTTATGGTTAGGTCAATGCTATTTTGTGTTAGTATGTTAGTCGTTAGTAATCACTAGAAAGTTAATGTTACATTTACAATGGGTAGAGTGAGTTGATTTGATGAAGGAAGAGGGGTGAATTAAAAGAGAATCATTGAGATGGTGAAGCTTTGAAGAAGCTTGAACTCACCCTTGTGTAGATTGTGGAAAAAATGACCGCTGGTCTTCTTCTTCTTCTTCGCTTCTTTACGCCGCCGCCACGGTTGACCACCACGATGAAAAGAGGATTTGTTGATGAAAAATCCTCAATTTGCAGAAGTTATCATGGTTAAGATGCTGAATTTTAGATATTTTAGGAGAGGTAAATGAAATTGTAACATAGAAGCAATAGAGAGAGACATGGAGAGGGTGTATGTATGTAGAGGTTCATAAAAGAACTATAGGGATGAGAGAGAAGGGTAATGGTGAAGAGGGTGGGAGAAGCCATGGAAATTGCAGGTTTGAGTGAGGGAAGGAGAGGGAGGGATGTGTAAGAGTGAGTAGGTGTGTGGAAGGGTGAGAGAAGACTAAGGGCTACTTGTGAGAAAAGTGGGCAGACTGGGGTCCACTCAAAAAATCATAGCTTACCGCTGGTAGCTCCAAAAATCATGAAAAACTTTGAGGTGATTATATAGAGCGTGGGCTACATTTTCTCTTTTGACCACCGCTCCAAATTCGGAGTGGAGATAGGTGCCAAAATTCTCACCAAAAAGCCTGTTTTTTATGCCTGCAAAAGTCTTTTAGTGGCCCCCTATTTTGTTGAATTTGTACAATGCATCCAAGAGTGATCCCCTCCTTTGTCATATTATAATACAAAGCATTCAAGTTGCCCTTGACCCATGCATGGAGGAGGATTATTGGTGAAATAAGAAATATATACATGGTGGGACTAGTGTATGGACTATTCATGGACTTTAGCTCAATGAGCACATGGTGTTAGAATAATGAGTAAAAATAATAATAAAAATATGGAGGAGTTATGGATATGGAAAGATATTGGAATCATATGATATGGTCCCTCCTTGAATTATTTTGGGTGAAAGAGGAAAAGGTATGCAAGTAAATAATATAATAAACGTAACTAATGAGTAGAAATCAATTTTTTGTTTTCACGAGGGTGAGGGTGAAAATGTGGGAGTGATTTGTATAAAGGAAAAAAATGAGGTTAGAATATGTACATATTGGCAAAAAATATACTTATGGTGTAAGAGGATGAAAGAAGGTGTACATAGGTTTAATAAAACACACACCTAAGTAGAAATATTTAAATAAAATACCAAAATAATTATAAAAAATCCCTATATTTAGGCCATATATACAATGAAATATTTACACACAAAGAGGCCATAATATACTTTTATTTTTTATATTTTTTATTTTTTGTGGCTCACCTAGCCCAGTGACTAGCTAGCTGAGGGTTTTTAAGAAGATATGGGAAAAGCCCCCTAACTCACACACGCCTATGTACAGTGAAATGGTAGGGATAGCCATAGCGTTTGGGTGAATTTGGTAGGGTGGAGTAATCTAGTATGGCAATTATGGAGAGCCGAAAAACGGCTATCATTAGCCCTTCCCCCAGGATGATGGTATATTCATGTACCATCATAGAGCATCTTTTCCAAAGAGAGTGCTTCAGAGTCCTTGACGAGATCTTCATTGTTTGGCTCCTCAGAATTTTGGCTGGAGTTACACTCATGCTTCATGTAACAATACTTACATGAGACAGCGGCCTTTGGACAGATCTTTGGTAGATCCTTTGGTAGAAGGCGACTCAAATAGGGCTTTAAGCGATACCCGTTTACCTTCCTGGAGTGCTCTTTACCATTCAAGTCCATAAGCTGATAGTAACTAGAATTGAAAGCCTTCTTGACTATGTATGGCCCTTGCCATCTAGTTTCAAACTTGGCATCAAAAGGATTGTCAAGTCGATTGTCATACCTTAGCACAAGCTCTCCTTCCTTGATGCCTTTGTCCTTCAGTTTCTTGTCGTGCGTTTCTTTCGCTTGTGTGGCTTTCCTCTTGTAGCACTCGTATGCTGCTTCTCTTTTCCACTCAAGCTCCACTAACGTAAGAAGTCGATCCATCCATACCTCTTGATCATCTTGTGCTCCTTTGCCATGAAGTCGCATTGTTGGAATGTTGAGCTCGATAGGCTGCAAAGCCTCTTGACCATAGACCAAGTGAAATGGTGTGAACTCCGTGGCTTCCCTATATGTGGTTCGATATGCCCACAAGGCACCATCCAAGAAGTCATCCCATAATTTTGTCTTGTTTTGCACCATCTTTCTAATGATTCCTGCAATGAAACCATTAGCCTTCTCCACCAAACCATTTGACTGTGGGTAGTATGGTGTGCTATGACGATGTAGAATGTGAAGCTCTTCACAAACTTCTATGAGCAAGCCCTTCCTAAACCCTGGACCATTATCAGAAACAATCTCCAAAGGTGTGCCAAATCTGCAACAAATGTGAGTGTACACAAACTTGCTAACTGTCCTCTCATTCACTCTTGCCACACTTTGAGCTTCCACCCACCTAGTCATATAGTCTACAGCCACTAGAATGTAGAGTTTACCATTTTTTGTCCTAGGCAGAGGACCCATAGCATCAATGCCCCACTTTTCAAAGGGTCCATTTGCAAGCACTATTTGCCTCGGGCCAATGCACCAACCTTCTATTTCCATTTATCTGACAATTGTGACAGCTTTTACACCAATGTTGAACATCCACATGCAAGCTTGGCCAAACATACCCCGCAAGCAAAATCTTCTTCACAGTTGATTCTTAGGAAAAATGACCACCACATGCCTCTTCATGCAAACCTTTTAGAATGTCTTGAATTTCCTCGATAGTTGGTACTCTTCTGCACACTTGATCCTTCCCTTTTTGATAGAGGGAGCCTTCTAGGAAGAGATAGAAACTTGCCTTCTTCATGAGTCTCCTCTTCTGAGCCTTCGTGAAGTCTTGTGGAAACTCACCCTCCAAAATGTAGCCGATAATGGGAGCCAATGACTCCAATCCCTGGTATCTCGGTTGCTTGACAGCTGCTGCCACCATGATGACCTGCACTTCTCTCTCAACACATGTAACTGCTTGTTGTGCAAGTAAATCGGCATCTTCATTTTGTTTCCTCAGAATATGATATAGTTGCACTTCTTCAAACTGATTAAACATCTTACGAATGGCATGAACTTTTGTCCTTAAGCTTTCATTCTTGCATGCCCAAATGCCTAAAATCTGTTTAACAATGAGAAGTGCATCTCCCTTTACCATGAGACGTTTTATCCCTTGGCCAATGCACATCTTCAAACCATGAAGTAGTGTGTCGTATTCTGCTTCATTGTTGCTAGTTGAACCTGGTAGATTGACCTTCTCTTTCATGACCACCTCTCCACTTGGGTTGAGCAACACTAGCCCTCCCCCTGCTTTTCCTGTGGCTCGTCGAAAAGCTCCATCAAAGAACAAGGTAAAAGCATTGGGAATACTTTTTGGTGGTGGCAATGGTAGGGTCTTTACTTGAGGCACCTTAATTTCCTTCTCATGTACCCTATAAGTGAGAATCCCTGCCAATTGTGCACGCACACTATCTTCTACCTTGAAAGAGTATTGGAACTCTTGCAACTCCATAATCCACTTTGAGATCCTAGTACTAAGATTCATTTGAGATGATACCCAAGGGAACAAATTTTCTGCAGTGAGAATTACAAAAGGTTTTGGTAGTAAGTAGGATCTAAACTTTCTCACCGCAAACATGAGAGAAAGAATCATGAGTTCTGCTTCTGTGTAGTCTCTCTCCAAAGCATTCATGACCCTACTAGCAAAGTAGATGGGTCGCATCCTTGTACTGTGGGGATCTTGTTGTAGCAACACAGCACCAATTGTTTCCCTTCCAACACTAGAGCTAACAAAGAATGTGTACTCCCAACAAGGAGGCATGAGTGTTGGTAGCTCTGACAAAATGACTTTAATGTTACAAAAATACTCTTCAAGCTCATCAGACCATGCAAATTCTACTTGTTGTGTCAACTTTTGCAAAGGATGAAGCAACTCCGAGGCTAAGTGAATGAAGCGTGACATATACTTCACCTTCTGAATGAAAGAGATGACCTCCTTAAGACTCTTGGGTGATGGTAGCTCAATAAGAGCCTTTGCCTTCGAAGGATCCACTTCAATGCCTTTGTAAGAAACTTTATGACCAAGCAAGATTACTTCATCCTCACCTATATGGCACTTGTCGGGGTTGAGTTGACCTCCCATGTCGTAGAGCTTCTTTAAACCTTCTTCTACCCCTTTGTAGATGCAATGATTTTGAGCTACAAATACAGAAATCATCAATGAACACCCTAATTGACTTTCCAAAGAATGCTTGAAACACCATATTCATGAAACGTTGGAATGTTGCAGGAGCATTTGTCAGACCAAATGGCATGACTCTAAAAGCATAACAACCCCAAGGAGTGATAAAGGTTGTTTTCAATTGATCCTCCAGTGCAATCCCTATTTGAAAGTAACCTGAGTAACCATCGCACACAGTGTACTTCTCATGACCAGCTACCTCATTTAGTATCTCATCCTGGAATGGGAGGGGAAAGTGATCTCTCTTTGTTGCCTCATTGAGTGGACGATAATCCACACACACCCTCCACTTGCCGTTTTTCTTAGGAGTGACAACAACGGGAGAGACCCACTCTGAATTCTCCACTGGATAAATGAAACCTGCTGCTAGAAGCTTTCTTACCTCCTTGAGTAGAGCCTGCTCCTTAATGACTCCTAGCCTTCGTAGCTTTTGAGCCTTAGGTGTGGCCTCTGGCTTCAACTCAATCTTGTGTTGAACAACATCTACTCCACGCACATCGGTGTAGTCTTTAGCAAAAAGCCTCGGAAATTTCCTTAGCACACATTTGAACTCCTCTCTTTCATCCTTTGTAAGTGTTGTAGACATACCTTCTAACATTCCTTCATCTTCCACCTTTTGGTTCTCTTGAGGACCTACCTCCTCCAAGCCTTGACAAGAGGTCTCTTGGTTGCTTGGCTTAAACCTTACCCCCATGACCTCGATGGAAGACTCCTCTTCAGTAATGCTGCAGCTACTTTCTTCTTCTGAAGTGCTATCGGTCCAACCTTCTTCCGTCTCACTTTGAGATGATTCTTCATGGAGCTCCTCTTGGCGTTGCTCCTTCATGTCAAAGACAACCTTCTTATGATTGTCATTCCTGCAAATTAATTTCCCACTCTCCCAATCCTGCAAAGCTCGCATTTTCATTAGCCATGGTCTTCCTAGGATAAATGGATAACCACTTCCCTTGGTCGACATAACATAAAAATCCACCGCTTTCTTAATGCCAAAGGCCTCTACAAAGACATTTTTACAAATGCCTACACACCTAGCCTTGCTATTGTTTGCCATTTTCACTTTGATTTCAGGTGTCTCATGGATGTGCATGCCTAGTCTTTGCATGAGTCCCTCTGTCATGATGCAAATTTGTGCACCCCCATCCACTAGACCTTTCCTAACCAATCTCCCTTTGATGTAACAGTCTAGCACGGTGTAATGTCCTCATTCATTTCAGCTTGTGCAATTTTTACAACAGGCACACTCTCTTTTACCTTTCTCCTAGTGCTAACTGCCCTTGTTAAATCCCTCCTAACTTGTGGACATAATGCAAGAAATTGAGGCCATGAAATATCAGGACCCTTACCTCTCATGTCTTCCAACAAGTTGTACGGAGCCATACCATGTCCAAGAGGGAAGTCTTGGAGGTTGATACGACGTCGAGTCCTCTTGGTTTCCTTGGTTTCCTTTGCCTTCTTGCCTTGTCCATGGTCACTCTGTGATGTGACTCCTTCTTTCTCTTTACCTTTTCGTCGGCCACGCTTAATGCCATTGGCTTCCATGTCAACCTCATTTGAATTTGTCACCTCTACCACATGCACATTTGGATCTGGCAAAGGTGGAACTCCTTCTACCCCTTGTGGAGGTGGTCTTGGTCCATTTGGCCTTTGTAGAAGCCTTGGTTGTTGACCAGCTCCTTCTCCTGCATTCATCACTGGGTAATTCAAGTTAGGTCTCCCTGGCTCTCCACGGGGCCAAGGACAATTATACATCCCATGTCCAGACTCTCCGCAATTCCAACATTGCAAGACTCTCCTAGGTCGTGGGTCTCGCTCTTCAGACTTCTTTGCTTGTCCATTTGGACCTACGGCTTGTGCAAGGTGAATTGACAGGCTGCTTAAGGATTCATTTAACTTCTCAATCACTTCAACCGTTACCTCAGGAAGCTCCTTAGATGTTGATGCTTGTGACTTACCTTTGGGTCTAAGACCTTCTATTGGAACCTCCCCCCTTAAGCACTTGAGTTTCCTATATTTCTCAGCAGCCCTAGTTTTAGCTGCATCAAAGGTAGCAGGTGCACCCACCTCAACTTTTACCTTAAGGTCAGGAAAGAGTCCGGCTATGAACCTCTCCTTCTTTAGAAATTCTGCACCATCACCAGGGTTAGCAACATTTCGTATCCATAGAGCCCAAAGACGTAGGAACTCTTGCTTGTACAAGTAGTAGTCATCTAAGTCTTTTTGCTTATGAGAAACAATGTCTTGCCATAGCTTTTGAGTGTTTTGGGGATCAAAGAAGTATCTCTTGAAATGATTGACAACTTCCATGTAATTTTCTTTAACTTCCTCAGGCAAAGAGTCAAACCAAGTGCTAGCATCTTTCCTAAGGACTACCTCAAACATTTCTACATGTTCTTGATCAGTTACTATCCTCTTGATACGGCAAGACATCTTGAAATTTGCCAAAAATAATTCTGCATCCTCTCCAGGCTCTCCAAAGAAAAGAGGATATCCAGACATTTGGCGTTGATTCTCCATTGAATTGATTTCAAAGTGACGCGTTTTGTTTTTTCTTTCTTTAAAAGATCTACACAATAATATTCTCTAAATTGCAATCTATTCTACAACAAAATAAAAATATTCACATCAAATGACCTATGATAATCAATGAGAGGTAGGATGACAGGGTTTGGTGACGCGAGAATTTCTCCTACTCTTTGGGCACCAAACATGAACACCATACGTTGTTGAAAATGGATTTTTCTACTAATTGCAATGTTTATTCTAATGTGTGGAGTGAAATGAAAGGGGAAAACCTCTATTCTTGGGCCATTATCCATTGTCTATGCATGACCTTATGCTTAAAACAAAACAAAAATATAGACGTCCAAACTAAGGTCGTACCTAATGAGAGGCAAAATAAAAGGATTTACTGATGCGTTTATCTCTGCCAACCTAAGAGGACCTAAAATTCTACGAATTACACGTTGAAATTGCAACTTAGTACTAACAATTATGTGTACCTTTTGCCTTGCAATGGGAATGAGGGGATCATACAAATTCTCATGATTCATGCAAGCTACTTGATTATACTAAAGGTTGAGCCTACACAAAACATACACAAGCCTTTCCTCCATGGGGGCACCAAAATTGAGGCGGTCCGGGGCGGGCAACAAGAGAGGCGACCTCTAAACACCCCTCAAGGCTCCCGTGCTGCTCAATTGGGGCTGGGGCAACCACAAGCACAACACAACAACAAACCCACAGCCAAACCCAAACAAGATAGGGGCACCACCTAGTTATGGTATGCGAACTAGGACGCAAGAGAGATTTTGGCACAACCAAGAAGATGCACCACACAAAACACACAAACAACCTCACACCAAGACACACACAAACTGGACCAAAGAGAGATAGAGCAAAGGGAAGAGAGAGAGAAAAGGATCTTGGGTAATACCTTATTTGTGACTTGAAAATGAAGATGGTTCGTTATGATGCTATCGTAGAACTTGTATAAAACTCACTCAATGCTTAGTGATTGCTAAACATTGCCAAAACACACACACTGTCTTAGGGTGTGGGAGACCTCTCACCACAATACCCTCTTACAATGGACAAAAAATGGCAATGAAAAAACACACTAAAACACTTTCTAAATCAAGATCAACCAATAAAAACTCAAAATACACAAGTCACCTTGAATTCACCGAACCGTATTGCACAAATGGAAGGATGAAGATTTGAATGTCGAATCACGCCTTTGATGCACCAAACCTCAATTTATTGATGATGAAGGAGCATATACAATAGTGGTTTTGAGATTTGTGGAACTCACGCTCTCTCACTTACAATGTGTAGCTTGAAGGCTTCTCTCACACCAAGAGTGAAGCTCACAAGTGGTTGCTACACCTAAGTCTCTCCTCACGCATAGAGTGTTGGGGTGCTATGTGAGATATTGGAGGTTGTTTTACAAGAAGGAGAGGTGCCTATTTATAGGTTGGAGACCCCATATTAAGATTATTGGAAATCCTAATTTACAAGCTAACAAATCAGGATTATGATTTTTTTGAATATCAAAACATTGCGGGCCTTCTTTGTCTGCTTGAGTCATGGGTGTGGGCTCAAAAGAGAGCATTATTGATGGTAGATAAGGTGAAAGTAAGTTTTAAGGAAGGGGAGAGAGAGAGAGAGAGAGAGAGAGAGAGAGAGAGTTACTATACATGTCTTGAGGTGAGGTGTCTTTTATGGTTAGGTCAATGCTATTTTGTGTTAGTATGTTAGTCGTTAGTAATCACTAGAAAGTTAATGTTACATTTACAATGGGTAGAGTGAGTTGATTTGATGAAGGAAGAGGGGTGAATTAAAAGAGAATCATTGAGATGGTGAAGCTAATTTGAAGAAGCTTGAACTCACCCTTGTGTAGATTGTGGAAAAAATGACCGCTGGTCTTCTTCTTCTTCTTCGCTTCTTTACGCCGCCGCCACGGTTGACCACCACGATGAAAAGAGGATTTGTTGATGAAAAATCCTCAATTTTCAGGAGTTATCATGGTTAAGATGCTGAATTTTAGATATTTTAGGAGAGGTAAATGAAATTGTAACATAGAAGCAATAGAGAGAGACATGGAGAGGGTGTATGTATGTAGAGGTTCATAAAAGAACTATAGGGATGAGAGAGAAGGGTAATGGTGAAGAGGGTGGGAGAAGCCATGGAAATTGTATGTTTGAGTGAGGGAAGGAGAGGGAGGGATGTGTAAGAGTGAGTAGGTGTGTGGAAGGGTGAGAGAAGACTAAGGGCTACTTGTGAGAAAAGTGGGCAGACTGGGGTCCACTCAAAAAATCATAGCTCACCGCTGGTAGCTCCAAAAATCATGAAAACATTTGAGGTGATTATTCAGAGCGTGGGCTACATTTTCTCTTTTGACCACCACTCCAAATTAGGAGTGGAGATAGGTGCCAAAATTCTCACCAAAAAGCCTGTTTTTTATGCCTGCAAAAGTCTTTTAGTGGCCCCCTCCTTTGTTGAATTTGTACAATGCATCCAAGAGTGAGCCCCTCCTTTGTCATATTATAATACAAAGCATTCAAGTTGCCCTTGACCCATGCATGGAGGAGGATTATTGGTGAAATAAGAAATATATACATGGTGGGACTAGTGTATGGACTATTCATGGACTTTAGCTCAATGAGCACATGGTGTTAGAATAATGAGTAAAAATAATAATAAAAATATGGAGGAGTTATGGATATGGAAAGATATTGGAATCATATGATATGGTCCCTCCTTGAATTATTTTGGGTGAAAGAGGAAAAGGTATGCAAGTAAATAATATAATAAACGTAACTAATGAGTAGAAATCAATTTTTTGTTTTCACGAGGGTGAGGGTGAAAATGTGGGAGTGATTTGTATAAAGGAAAAAAATGAGGTTAGAATATGTACATATTGGCAAAAAATATACTTATGGTGTAAGAGGATGAAAGAAGGTGTACATAGGTTTAATAAAACACACACCTAAGTAGAAATATTTAAATAAAATACCAAAATAATTATAAAAAATCCCTATATTTAGGCCATATATACAATGAAATATTTACACACAAAGAGGCCATAATATACTTTTATTTTTTGTTTTTTTTATTTTATTTTGGCTCACCTAGCCCAGTGACTAGCTAGCTGAGGGTTTTTAAGAAGATATGGGAAAAGCCCCCTAACTCACACACGCCTATGTACAGTGAAATGGTAGGGATAGCCATAGCGTTTGGGTGAATTTGGTAGGGTGGAGTAATCTAGTATGGCAATTATGGAGAGCCGAAAAACGGCTATCACTGTCAAAAAGACTATCAAAGCCCATCAAATGGCAACCCTCTTCATTTCACAAATTTTCAAGTACCATGGCTTGCCAATGTCCATAGTGTCGGATAGAGATCCTAGTATGACTAGTAATTTCTGGAAGGGTCTCTTTGAGAATTTAGGGACAAGGCTAAACTTCTCTTCTGCCTATCATCCACAAACGGATGGCCAAAGTGAAATAGCTAACCTAACCATTCTCGATCTACTAAAATCCTATGTAACAGAAGTAGATCAAAGATCCCAATGGGAGAAGTACTTACCCTTAGTGGAGTATGCTTACAATAACACTGTACATACTTCCACGGGAAAATCACCTTTCGAGGTAATTGAGGGAAGATCAAAAAGTCCCTTGTTACTTAAGGTACATGGGAGGATCTTCGCTGCAGATGAGTATAGCCGAGATCTACAAGAATCTTTTCAAAAGATTAAGGATGCTATCTCTATCTCACAGCAAAGGCAAAAGGTTGCTGCTGACAAGCACATAAGAGCCCAAGCCTTTAAAGAAAACGATTGGGTCTTGTTAAAGTTTCCCAAGGCTCGATTAAGGCACACGACGGGCAAGAATCCTATGGGCCACCAAAAGTACTATGCTAAACTAGCAAAAAGGTACTATGGTCCCTTCCAGATTCTTAGGCCAATCAATGAGATGGCCTATCAACTCAATTTGCCCAATCATTGGCTCATACACAATGCTTTCCATGTGAGCCTATTAAAGCCTTACAAAGGAGAGCCACCTCAAGAACCAACTATTGAAGACCCACCGGAGATCGAGGACCAAGAGGAGGTGCTGCAGCCCGAGTCCATTCTCAAACATGAAGACAAGGTATTAAGAGGGGGTAAGACTATCCGACGTTATCTTATTAAGTTTAAGAATTATCCTTTTGAAGATGCTAGATGGATGCAAGGCATACAATTAAAGGATAACATAAACCTTGTCAATGCTTACAATGCTTCCCAAGAGTAAGCAAATGTACAAATGTTAAAAATGAACAAAGTTTTTTTGTCTTATAAGACTCTCTTTTTCTTTATTGTGCACAAAAGTGAATTAGTATCCATGCTTAGATAAAGTTTGCGGAGACGACGTCTCCCAAACACCAAGTAGAGCTTGTCACTCTACTATGGAAGATTGATAGGACTAATGTGCAGACATTCTTGCGGCAGTCTAAGGCTCTCAAGCACCAAATGGACTAGTCATCCATTGTGGAATGATGTCGTAGGGTAACATAGGGATCCTATACCCGCTAAGAAAAGGACTCATGAATATGCTTTATCTTCTCTACACCATAGTCGAGGACGACTATGATTTCAAGAGAGAGGTAATGTCATAATAATCAATATCTAATTCTCCTAAATGATTTTCTCATATTAAACTGATCATTTAATGTGGGGAAGTGCCAGGGGAGAAAAAGCTAGAATATTGGTTAAGCTAGCAGACCAGCCACAGTAGGGATCCAAAGGAGGGAAAATAGGGATCCAAAGGGGGGGCCATCTCCAAAAGATCCATGTGCAACAATGGTCTAAAAAGACCCTAAGGTTCAACCCATTAAGACTTCCAAAATGCTAAGGTTCCAAAATTCAAAGGTTGTGTCCAAAGGGTTAAAGCTTAGGGGGAATTGGATGCTTTGTGTGCTCTCCAAAGTCAACACATATCCCTACATGGGAGAGGGCGAGCCCTTCTTCTAGGGGATGAGAGAGAAAGCCACACACACACACACACAAGCCCCCTTTACACAAAGGGAATGAGGGACACATGTCAGCTCCCTAGGCCAGATGCCCACAAGGTATGCCTAATTTCTATTGGATGACCCTTGAAGTGGACCAATGAGAATTAGTCTAGAGTAAATTTAGCCTAATTAATTTTAAAACACTTAATAAAAAGAACCAATGAAAATTAAGTCTCCTAGATGACTATTGGGCAATCTCCCAAGGGGTACAATGAGCATTCAGGAGCCCCATGGCTTGCCTGATTTCTATTGGCCAGGAGGCAAAGGGGTCCAATGAGAGTTTAGTTTAATTATTAAACTACCTAAAGCTCTCACAAAAGGGGAAAGGGGGACACATGTCAAAAGGATATCACTTATGTTTCTTAATGGTCATTGGCTTGACTTAGGGAGGGCCAATGAGACTGGAGGAAGAGCAAATAGCAAGGGGGCTCGCCCAAGAGAGAGAGGGGGCTGATTTTTGCAAGGAATTATCACACACACACTCACACAATCTCATGTGTGAAGAAAGAGAAGACTGTCTCTTCCCAAGCTTTAATGGAGAACTCATCACCTACTCCAAGCTTGTGAGATAGAAGCCTACATCAACACTCTCTTGGCATGTGGATGAAAATCCAACCAAGAGCCAAGCTTCAATGCATGCTCATCTCCTCTACCAAGCTAATTACTAAGCTAAGCTATGCTAATATGAGTGATTATGTGAGGAGATGTACATCTTTCTTGTAACATACTCCTTCTTCCTCTCAATCTACTCTCATACCCTGCTAGCTCTCACCATCTTTGAAGGTGTGTGAGGTCTTGGGTCAGAGAACGGGGATAATTAAAGTTATGTTTACTAAGTGTTTTGCTTAGTGCATGAAGCTTTCATCTTCATTGCAATAGCTAGTCTTGAAGGAACACAAAGAATTGTATTGTACAATGTCTCGCTTGATGGGAGAAACCATAATACAAAGCCTTTTGGAGGGGGTACCGGCTCCATGCAAATCCGGTCCTCAACTGTTGTCAATAGCTTAATTTCTCTCTCTTTTGAAAGTATTGTTGATGCTATCTAACTAGGTGTTATGATTTTTGTTGCTCTCTCCACCCAAGCACTCTTGTAATTCTCATTAGGAATCTATTCTAATGACATGCCCACTATGTTCATGCTAATTTCCACTACACATAAGTTTTTAGACCTTAAATGTTACATTGCAGCTTGTGCATAATGATATTTGTGGGCCCATGCAAACTCCGACCTTGGGAAATTACCTTTACTTTGTGACTTTCATTGATGATTACTCCAGGCATGCATGGGTATTTACGCTTAAAGCAAAGTCCAAAGTTTTTATGTGCTTCAAATTTGTTTTGTGTATGGTTGGAAATGTACTATGGGCACCCTCCGTTTTTATCAAGGGGGAAAGGGAGGAGTATATGTTTGATGAATTTAATGTATTTCTGGCTAGTCTTGGGATAAAACACCAATGTACAATGCCTTATACACCTCAACAAAATGGTGTTGCTGAGAGGAAAAATAGGTCACTTACAAAAATGGCATGATATATGGTCAAAAGTCAAGATTTGCAGCATTCTTTTTGGCTTGAGGCCATCATGTGTGCCACTTATGTACTTAACAGGTGTCCTACGAAAGCTTTTCAGTCTATTACTCCATATGAAGCATGGCATGATAGAAAGCCTTATATTGAGCACATGCGTGTTTTTGGCTATTTGGCATATGCTTTGGTGCCACACACATCGCAGAAAATTGGATGATAAGGCTGTCAAATGTATTTTTGTTGGTTATAGTGCTAAAAGCAAAGGTTACAAATTGTATCATCCACAAAGAAAGTGTATTTTGGTTTCATGGGATGTAGTGTTTGTGGAAGATTCTGTTCAGCCCTTGTTGTCATGTACTAGAGATAGTAATGTAAGCTCACATGACATTTATGACACTTTGTTGCCTATTTTCAATGGTGGAAGTTCGAATGTAAATTCCAATGAGACAAATGTACAGCCTATGGCGGTTTTCAAAAATGTTACAGATCATCCTATTACTGATGCAGATGTACATGTCATCCTTGAAGAGGAAAGGGCTAAAAATGAGCAGGTTAGAGGTATGCCAAAATGGTTGGTGCATACATTCTATGATAGCAAATTGGATGCACCTTTGTCTAGTCGTACTCATTCAAGCTCTGGTCAAGAATCTTATGCATTAGATTGTTATGCTCTGGCTGTGTCTAGCTTACACAATGTTGAGGAACCTCTCTCTTTTGATGAAGCACAAAATTCAAAAAATTGGATGGCTGCCATGCAATCAGAATATGATGCACTTATAGGAAATGACACATTTATGTGATTTGCCTCCTGGAAAAAAGGCCATTGGAAGTGGATTCACAAGTTGAAATGCAAGTCAGATGGTGAGATTGATTGCCATAAGGCTCGACTTGTTGCAAAGGGTTATGCACAAAAAAAAAGGCATAGACTATGAAGAGACTTTTTATCCCACTTGTTGTATGACTACTGTGCATTCTCTATGTGCATTGGCAGCTCATTTTGGTTCGGATGTACATCAATCAGACATTGTTACTGCTTTCTTGAATGGTGACATATTTGAGGAAGTTTATGTAACACAGCCTCGTGGTTTTGTCAAGAAAGAACAAGAGAACAAAGTGTGCAAATGTAAGAAGGCTTTGTATGGGTTGAAGCAATCTCCTCGTGCTTGGTATGAGAAGGCTGACACTCATTTGATCAAACGAGGCTTTTGTAATAGTCCAACAGAAAGCACATTGTATGTAAATCATGAGGGTGATGTACATCTCATTGTGGTTCTTTATGTAGATGATTTGCTAATCATTGGACCAAATGAGAGACATATTGCTGAATTTAAGGCTGATTTGAATGCTACTTTCAAGATGAAAGATTTGGGGATGTTGCATCATTACTTGAGATTATAGTTTAAGCAGTATGATGGTGGTATTGACTTGTGCCAGAAAATTTACATAGACATTGATATGTAAATTTATACTTGAGGATTGCAAACCTATTGCCACTCCAATAGAAATAGGTTTAAAATTGAGTCTTCATGATGCTGGTGATCCTGTAGATGTCAGCCTTTACCAAACTGCGTTGGATGCCTCATTTATGTTTGCATCACGAGGCTGGATATTTAGTTTGCATTCTCACAGGTCAACAAATTTATGCATATCCCAGGGTCTAAGCATTGGTAGGCTGTCAAGAGGATTTTCCACTACCTTAGTGGCACTTTACATCTTGGCTTGTTTTATCCCAAGGGGGGATCATTGCCGCCAGACTTACATGCTTTTTTGGACTCAGATTGGGCTGGTTGTTTTGACACGCAAGTGTCCACATGTGGTTTTTATTTCATGCTTGGAAGCTCATGTATATCATGGTTGAGTAAGAAGCAACCTACTGTGGCCACTTTTAGTTGTGTGAGGCTGAGTACAAGGCAATCTTCACAGCTACGATTGAGTGTGTATGGCTCAGATGCCTTATGGCTGATTTGGGTGTTGGATAGGACACTGCCAATACTATCTACACTGACAGTTAGAGTGCATTGGCAGTTGCAAGGAACCCTGTTTTTATGCTTGCACAAAGGACATTGAGGTGCATTACCACTATGTCAGGGAGAGGATCTCAGCAGGGGAGATCAGCTTGGCTTATGTGCCAACACAGGACAACCTTGCAGATCTTTTCACAAAGGCATTGTCTGGTGAGAAGCTCGAAGATTTCTGCAAAGCTTTGGACTTACTCACCTTTGTGGACTAATCATGTCCTCAGGACATGGCACTTCCCTTTACTCATGTGCCAGCTCTCGTTCATCGCATCAGTCCAGGGGGGATTTGTTACCATATACATGTGGTAGTGATGTGATGCATTATGCACAATGTTGTTGCAAGAGTTACTTTTCAGAAAAAATAGGACTAGGCAGCTTGCAGTTGAACATGATTTTATTGCTTCTCAAAGAAAGGGTGGTAAGAGCAATGCAGCCACTTTCTATGGTTCTGCTACGAGTGGAAAAATGTATGTTCCTAATGCTTCTGCCGGCAACAATTTATTTGGAAATTTTGGTGATAAGGGCAAAAAGAAGATGTGTTGCCATTATTGTAAAGCTAATGATCACTTGATCAAGCAGTGTCCTAAGTTGAAGGCCAAAGAGGCTAAGAAGAAAGAGGGTGGTTCCACTGCAAATGCTGGTTCCACTACAAATGCAACCATTGTTGAGTCTTTTGTGAAAGGAGACTGTGATCATGATGTTGATGCAGAATGGGATTTTAGTGCAGAGTGCACTTACAATCCGGCTGCCCATGATGCATGCATGTGAGTTTCTATGTTAGCCTTGCATATTCTTCAGTAAAGTGTTATTGAACCTTAGTAGTTTACTTTTTAGTTTGTAATTACTGAAGAGCTTTGTGCCTCTTCATTCTTCCTAGTAGTTGGCCTCGCACCTGATGGTAGCGCGTTGATGAGAGAAGGATGATGAATGAAAGGCTATGGCTATGAGTATTCTGTGTTTCTCTGTGTATTCTGTCTTCAATTTCCATTCAGTATCCTGATTCTATTCTGAACTGGTACGGGTGTTGAAACTGTTCTGATTCTGTGAGGTGATTATGTAATGTTTTAATGGTTGATTTAGTTGTAATTCCCACTCTCTGTATGCCTCAATAACACTTGGCGATCCTGTTGATTGTGGAGCAAACTTTGATCAAAGCCTTAATGGGAAATGGGGTCTAGTTGGGGCATATAGGGTTGTGAACCTGAAGATTTCCTGCAAGCATTCTCTAATTGAAAGTCAGAGGAGGAAGAGCAGAAGGATTTCAACCTGATTTTCCTTCAGAAATATTTTCCCAAATTGCCTGGTGATTTAAAGCTTCAGGTTGATTCCAAGGTTTTTCAGTTTTACAAAGCACAGTTTTGGCCTTTTGGACTAGTGAATGGTCCAATTAGCTTGGTTAACTGCACTGGTAGACAACTCAAAATTTTCTTGAAGATCACAAGTAGAAGGAGACATGTATGAGTGATTCAGGGAATGAACCACCAAACATATCCTATGGCACCAGGTTTCAGAGAAGGAGATATGAATCATGGCTAAAATCTCAACTTCAGAGATCAAGGGTTCATGTAGGGGAATAAATTCCTGAAGTAGGAGTAGTTACAGGTTTGCCACCAATTCCTGAAGGAACAGGACCTAGAGAGACCAACAACACAAGTGGAGACCAACAACAGGAGGAAGGGGAAACATCTTCACCTTGGCCAATAGTGCAGGGAAGAAACCCAACTCCTAAAAAAGTCATCCATTAGTTAGTTGGCATTCAGGCAGTCCATCAATTTTTGAGGGCAAAGAGACAACTGCAGTTTCCTACACCACCACCTTTACCATTGTTGACTTTTCATCCTTTGGGAAGTCAACCAGTTCAACCAGTACCCATTATGGCACAACCACCACTCAACCCTAAAGTAGAGCCATCAAAATTCAATGGAAAAGAATCCCAGGATGCTGACAGTGATGTGGGACAGTTTGAGACAAGATGGTCTGCTAGTGGGTATGATGTACTTTATAATGAATCTATCAAGAAGGAGCATTTTGCAGCAACATTACAGAGAAAATCCATGTCTTGGTTCATGCAGTATGGTACTGCTGCATTCCCTGATTATGATAACCTAAAGATCAGATTTCTGGCCAGGTTCAGAGTAGAGAAAACCCCTGAAGATGTTCTGAAGAAAATAAAAAAATCAAGTAAAAGGATTTATTGGTTGAAGATTATGCCCAATAGTTTAGAAATACAATGAATAGGTTGCAAGCCAATCAAAGGCCCTCTTGGGAGCAATTGGGTGATTATTTCTGTAGAGGTTTGAGGAAGTAGTTGAAGAGTGCAATTGCAGGACATGCTCCTCTTACCCAGCCTCAGGATTTTGCCAACATAGTGGATGCAGCAATGTGAGCTGAAAGAAGATATGGCACAAGTAAACTCAAGAAGAGTAAGGAAAAGAAGTCTAAACAAGACTTAGATTCAGAGGAAGAGGACTTAGATTCAGATTCAGATACAGAATCAGATTCAGATTCTGATTCGAAAACAGATTCTAAAGAGGATGAATATGACACATGGAGTTCAAAGAGGAAGAAGAAGAAGAAATCCAAAAGGAAAGAGTTCAAAGCACAGAAGCAGAAGAGTAAAGGCAAAGGAAAGAACGGTAAGTCTGAAGTCAAGGAGCCAAACAATATCAGTAAGAAGATTTTGGAGAAACTGAAGGAAATGCAACCTCAATCCTTCCCAAGTCCTGCAAAAACTCCATTTTGTCAGGTATGTTAAAGACCTGGACAGGATTATGATAACTGTTATTATAATCCCAACTTTAGCGAAAGGAAACCTGCCCACATTTTAGCAAAGATGGAAGCAAGTGTTAATGTGGTTGCACCACAACCCTTCAGGGGTAAATTTCAGAATCCAAATCAACAAAGGCCATTCCAGCAAGGGAGTTGGAAAAATGGGCCAAGGTTTCAACAAACCAACTTCCAATGCAACCATGTAACTATTGTGGTGCAATGGGACACATGCAAGGACCTGCATGTGAGCTGTGGTGTAAGCATAGGAATGAGAGAGGTATTCCAATTGTGAATTTCAATTCCCCAAATGCAGGCACTAGTTCTTCTAATGATGGTAGAATGAAACTATCAGCTCAGGTAAATGCAGTGGTTTTGGAAGCGATTGATACCTCAATTGAAAAACAGGGCAGTCAACCATCAAAACCTGACAATAGACTGTTTAGTAAGGAAACAGGAGGAAAGTTACCAAAACCATACACTGATTCTGTACACACTTCTCAATGTGATTGCTCTCATTTTATTCAAATTGAGGAAGTGTTTGACAAACCAGAGTAAGTGCAAACTTTATCCATCACAAGATCCAAGGGAAAGTTTCCACCATAAGAAAAGGAGCAAGGAAAAGATTCTGAGGACCCTAGTGATTGGAAAGCTAATTAGGAGAAGATCAGGAGAGGAGTCTTAAAATAGATCCAATCTAATCAAATACCTGAGAATGCAGCATATTTTTGGCCCACAAATTTAGTTCAAAAAATCTGGGAGAAGATGGACAATAAGCAATCAGATTCTGCATCACTGCTGCATTCCTTGGAGCCAGATAATTCAATGCAATCTGCTACCAAGGGGTTATTTGATGACCTTTTTGAAGCCCTTATGGATGCCCCAATTTCAATCAAAGTGGGATAGCTCTTGAAACTGGTCCCTGACTTCAATCAGGTGTTCCTCTCCGGAAAATGACATATGAAGCTAAAGGAAAGAAATTACCACAGGAAGAAATGGGACATATCCATCTAGCACATATTGATTCTAGAGATGTAGCACCAGTGGATGTAGACTACAAAGTTCCAGTGATCAACATTTTCATTTAAAAGGTGTACTTGTTAGATGTGTTAGTGGACGAAGGTTCAGGAGTTAACATTCTTCTTGAATCAGTTTGTAAGAAACTGAAATTGACCAATTGGGCACCTGCACCATCCCAATTGAAAATGGTAGATTAGAGGAGAGTGCAACCTTTGGGGATTCTTAGGAACCAATGCATTAGTGTTGTAGGATTAATTTTCATTATGAACTTTGTGATTCTCAGACTCAAGAAACAACCTATTCCTACCCAATGATCCTTGGAAGACCATGGTTAAGGGCAGCTAAAGTCAAGCAACTTTGGTAGGTAGACACCATTGTGATCAAACATGGTAAGAAGAAGGTTATGATGTAGATGATACCCAGGAAAACAATCCAACCAGGTTTTAGACCTTTGTATGCAGAGGGCATTAATATGGGGGAAGCGATTGAAGAAGATGAGGAAGAAGAGTTTCTTCAAAGGAATGAGACAATTATTCCTATTCTTGAGGTTGATGTTCAGAAAATTGCAGACACAGTTTAGAATCAGGACTAGTCACCTGATCCACAACTGACAAACAACAGAAATGTTTCAAGTATTTCAGCTTCCACCAAAATGTCACAAGAGGAGCAGGAAGCATTAGAATCAATTAAACATGCAGAGCAGATCTTTGATGAGAAAATGGTAAAGAGCTCAAGATTTAGGGACAATGATCTGGAAGAAATGCATCTGGGAGAGGACAGAGACCCCAGGATAGTTAAAGTGTCCACTGAATTGGACCTGAGCTTCAAAGAGTCATTGAAAACTTTGTTAAAGGAGTTTAAAGATGTTTTTGCTTGGTCTTACATTGATATGAAGGGACTAGACCCAGTAGTGTGTCATCATAGGATCAATTTGAAAACTGACGCAGTTCCTGTCAAGCAACAGAGGTATAGGATGAACCCCAATTATGCAAAACAGGTGGAGGAGATTGATAAAATTTTGGAAGTAGGTTTCATTTATCCAGTGGATAAAGTAACCTGGTTGTCACCCATTGTGGTGGTGCCAAAGAAGAATGGAAAGATCAAAATTTGTGTGGATTACGGGAAACTAAATGCTGCCACCATTACTGATCCATTCCCATTACCTTACTGTGACACAATGCTAGATGAAGCTGCAGGGAAGGAGATGTACAACTTCTTGGATGGATTTAGTGGATACAATCAATTCAGTATGGCTTTGGAAGACATGGATAAAACAACATTCATAACAGAATTGGGAGTCTATGCTTCCACAATTATGAACTTTGGCCTAAAAAATGCACCACCAACATTTTAGAAATGGGTGATGGAGGTTTTTGCTCCTTACCTGACAACATTTATGAAGGTTTTTTTGGATGATTTCAGTGTGTTAGGAAGTAAAATTGAACATTTTCATCATTTGAGATTATGTTTTCAAAATGCAGGGAGGCCAAGATGTCACTCAAACCCTGCAAAATGTGCGTTTGCAGTGAAAAGGGGTATTTTGTTGGGACACATCATCAGTAAAGAGGGCATTGCCATTGATCCCAAGAAAGTGGAAGGTATTTTGAAAGCACATGCTCCTAAAATTGTTAAGCAAATGATGAGGTTCATTGGACAGGTTAAATGGCACACCAGGTTTCTCAGATACCTGGCTCATGTGTGTTTAACCTTGACATACTTAACAAAAAATAATGTGGAGTTTGCATGGAAAAGCAGGAAATGGCTTTTACATTGTTGAAGAAAATGCTAGTAATTGCACCTATCTTGATTCCTCCTGACAGGAAAAGACCATTCCACTTATTTGTGGATGCCTCTCATTCAGCTATTGGTGCAGTCTTGATGCAGGAAGCTGAGAAGGGTTGGTTTAAACCAATCTATTATGCAAGCAAGGTGTTATCTTTTGCAAAGAGGAACTATTTAGCAACTGAAAGGAAATGCCTCGGGATGATCTTTGGACTTCAAAAGTTCATGCATTATTTGCTAGCTAATAAGGTGACAATCATGTAGATCATCAATCTTTGGTCTACTTGGTAAATAAACCTCATTTTTCAGGGAGACTGGCTAGATGGGTATTGTTGATGCAGGAATTTGATTATTCAGTCATTCATAAACCAGGCCAAGAACAGGTTATTATAGATTACCTGAGCAGATTGGCTACAGGTGAAGTTCATAATCAGGAAATTAATGAATTACTTGATGCAAACCTGTTTCTAGTTCCGGTGATTCAAGACAAAGATTCATGGTATGCAGTTATGTTATACTTTCTTCTTGATGGTGTTTTACCCAGACAGATGGTGGTTACCCAGAGAAAGAAACTTGCATGGCAAAGCAGGTCCTTCACAGTGATTATGGGAGTCTTGTACAAAAAGAGAATTGATCAGATACTCAAGAGATGTGTGGATCAGTTTGAACAACATGTAGTGTTAAATGAAGCCCATTCAGGTAATGTAGATGGTCACTTTTCAAGAGAGATTACTGCAAAGAAAATATTACAAGCAGGTTTGTGGTAGCCATCAGTTTTTAAGGATTCCCATGAGTTTGTAAAGGCCTATTTAACTTGTCAGAGGAACGATATACCTCTCAATAATGATAGGATGCCTTTACAACCTATTCTACCACTTGAACCTTTAAAAAAGTGGGGATTAGAATTTGTGGGCCCTGTGAAGCCAACAACAAAATTTACAGGTAATAAGTATATTCTTGTAGCTATAGATTATTGTACCAAGTGGGTAGAAGCACAGGCAATGAAGAATAACAAGCCAAAAAGTGTGGCCAAGTTCCTTTACAATTAGTTTCAGATCAGGGTGGACATTTCATCAATAAATTGAATAGGAAGCTTATTGAATATCACCTGATTATCCACAAGAAGTCAAAAATTTACTATCCACAAGCTAATGGTCAGGTAGAGTCTACCAACAAGAATCTAGTGAGAATCTTGAGGAGAATTTTTTCAAAAAACAAGAAGGATTGGGATACCAAACTGGATTCAGCATTGTGGGCATTCAGGACAGCATTTAAAGTTAGCACAGGGATGAAACCATTTAAGATGGTGTATGTTCAGGAAGCCATTGTCCCTATGGAATTTGTTGTTGCAAGTTTGAGGTTTGCAGTTCAGTTTAAATTGTCAGGAGATGAGTCTTCAGTTTGCAGGCAGGAACAACTACTGAAATAAGTGGAGAGTAGAATTCAGGCAACATATATCACTGAAGAAATTCAAAGAAGAAGACAAGCTTGGGTGGATAGGAACATTAAGTACAAATCCTTTGTAGAAGGTGATTGGGTACTTATGTACAATAGCAGACTTGGCAAAAGACCTGGTAAGCTCAAGTTAAGGTACTTGGGGCCTTTTCAGATAGCATAAGAGATAAGATATTCAACATTTTTATTGGCAGATGGTCAGGGCAGAATTTCCCAAAGGCAATTAATGGCTTTTAGCTAAAACCCTTTGTGGGTGTGAATAATCCCCTAGAGAGTAAAAATAATCATGGTTTAGCACATGCAGTATTTTCTGAAGATTTTTGTGATGTAGGAATGTCACGTTGGGTGAGTTCAAAATTTACTTTTAAACATTACCTAGACGTTTATCCCTGTCAACACACCAAAGCTTTCTCCTATGTGCATTTTTTTGCACCTCTTCTGTTGCATTTTCTTATGCTTCTTAGCCATGTCAAAGAAGCCACTCACTGTTGACATCTCCTCTGCTATCCCTACTCAAGAATATGATGAGCACACAACAATGGGGATATGACGTTCAACAAGGAAGGCTTTGCACAGAGCTCAAGCTATTGTGGATGCGGATATTTTGATTGATGAATAACTCTCAACACCATTGGAGACATCTCCATTGGCAATGGAAACTGGTTTAGTTGACTACACCTTCCTAGAGATGAGACAAGAGCTTGACTTGTCTGTGTTGGCACATCAAGGGTGGTTGTAGAAGATTAACCTTCTTCACTTTTCCATGCCTCCATGGAAGCACTGGAAGAACAATGATTCTCTTTTGAACTTGATCAGTCATGTACATGACACAAAGGAGAATAACTTTGGTAGTTACTTGCTAAGCCCTAAACTGATCTCTACTGTTTTTCATCTCCACTTGAAGGAAAACAGTTCAGTTGGCAGAGCTTCTGAGGCACTGATGAACAAAGGATTTGATCAGGGCTCAGGGTGAGAGAGGATATTATACCATCAACGAACTTCAAAATCCTTTTAGATTTCAACAACTAAAATGGTTTTTAGAGAAGGTATGTGTTCTTGTAAAGTTGGAGTATATCTCAAAAGACAATTTTGCACTCTTGCATGCTGCAGAGTGTGGAAGGAAAATTGGTTGGACAAATTTTCTTTTTCAAAGGCTTAGTTCAGAAAATTTTTAGAAGAAAAAGAGGAAGGATAGGTCTACCAAGATTGGAGCATTCTTGATTGCTTTACAACTCCATGCAATGAGTGACAACCCTAGGTGGATTGTCTCCAAAAGATTTTTTATTTGGCGGTCATCTTGAGGGAAACAAGGACAATGAAGTAGACAGTCCTCAGGAAGAGAACAAAAATAAGAAGGTAGTAGATCCTTCGGAGCAAGATAGGAAGTTTACCCCAACTAAAAAGGAGGAAGATCTATGGAGAAATTTGGGTGATCAGTTTGAAATTGATCCGGATTCTTTCATTGAAACTCCTAAGCCTACACTGAAAGTTGATGCTGCTACAATGTTTTTCCCTAAGCCTTCTTTGAAACTCAAAAGAAAGAATTTTGGTAGCCCAGTAGCAGAGGTCAAACCAGACTGTCAAGAGGGAGTACAATTCAGTTGATCCTGAATCTAGTACTGATTTTATACCTTGATTAGTGCTCTGGAAACTCATGAGGCAATGCATGTGGGAGATCCTATACCTATAGGTGAAAATGAATCATTTTAGAATTTGCAATACAAATTGAGACAGGTGCAGTGACAAACATTGTGGAGGAGATCATGAGCACCAAGGAGTTCAATGAGGAATTTCCAGGTTTCCACAAAGAGGAGGCATTGCTTGATGATCATAAAAAGGTGGCAAAAGGCATTGCAGATACAATAGTTTTTGCAGATTTCAATCAAGAGACGATAACCCTAGAGGAGCCTAGTGGGCAGTTTCCAGGGGAAACTGATGTCTAAATCTTCAATAGTGTTTTTCAACACTAAATGGGAAAGGGTAGTGTTTCATTGGGTATAGTAATGCATTTGTGTACCTTGGATTTGTTTCCAGGTACTGCAGTTTGTTTTACTTTATCTTGTGAGCACTAGATTTTGATTAACAAGGGATTTATGGGAAACAACTCAAAAGTTTTTTGGCTTTCAAAAACTTTTTGCCACCGGGCTGTGCCAGTTGTTAGCCTTGCATATTCTTTCAGTAAAGTGTTATTGAGCCTTAGTAGTTTACTTTTCAGTTTGTAATTAGTGAAGAGCTTTGTGCCTCTTCATTCTTCCTAGTAGTTGGCCTCGCACCTCATGGTAGCACGTTGTATGAGAGAAGGATGATGAATGAAAGGCTATGGCTATGAATATTCTGTGTTTCTCTGTGTATTCTATCTTCAGTTTCCATTCAGTATTTTGATTTTTTTCTAAACCGGTACATGTACTGAAACTGTTCTGATTCTGTGAGGTGATGATGTAATGTTTTAATGGTTGATTTAGTCATAATTCCCACTCCTTGTATGCCTCAATAACATGCTGCAGATTCACAATGTGAGTTAATGTGGTTTATAGCACCACTATCAAAATACCACACTCTCTATTATGTGCCTTGAGCTTCCTTTGTCTTCTCCAAGCTGTGTGTGTTTTCCTGCAATCCTAATTCCAACATACATGGTCCCAACAGGATCTCCTTGGCATGGGAAACCAATCCATGTGATTTTTGTGCAAAAATGGCCCCAGTTGACACATACCACAATTGTTGCCAGAGGGCTCATGCCAGGCAAAAATTGATACCAACAGATTTATAGGTGAAAAGGAGTCCATAGGCACTTCAATTGATCAAATTGGACCAATAGGGACTATCCACACACGGATTCACAAATTTTAGAGTTCAACAATCGTGAATGTTACACAACTAGTCAAAACTTGTGTAAATGCCTCAAAGTTTTGGACCATAAGTTCCACCTAGCCATAAGAAATCCATTACCATAAGGAATAGAGCAAAAAGTTGGTCAGGGTTCAACTTATCATAGAATGTGCATTTTCAATGCATTTGTTTGAAAACAGGTAAATTGGCTAGCCCATAGGACAAAGTTTACAACCCAAACTACCAAAAGCACATAAGTGACCATAGGAAGTGTAATGCCTACGACTCCACAGTGGAGCAATAAGCACTACGAGAATGAATACCTTCACACTTCCTTATATTAGAAGAAACAACAATATATAAGAAGATAGAATAGACAGTACAAAGGGACAAAACACCATCGGCTTCATTCATACACAACAAATTACACGATTTACATGAGAATGATATTGATATCCCTACAATGACCAGTATGCCCCCCCAATACACCCGCTCCTCCAGTGCAAATTGGGAACGGTGCAAACCCATCCTCTCCCATGGTATCCCGTGAAGAACTATCCGTAGCCACATGGAGTCCTAGTCTGTAGAGTCTGCACATTTGTAGGGTCCGTACATTCACAGGGTCAGTAGTGTGCGGCTTATGCCGTAACACCTGGCACGCATGGTGGACTGCACAAACCCACAACTTTAGCTTCTCCATCTAGAAGGCTTCAGTCGCTGCTCCTCCTCACGCTCTGGTGATGATGAAATGTCAATGTAGCCAAAATACTAAAAGTCTTGCCGATGTGCCCTGTAAACCCTTGCCATCAACTACGGGTCTATCTCTAGCTACTGTGGCCAAAGTCCCCGTGGAATGAACTATGTTGGCAGGGAGACAGACTGTGGAGCCTAGGGTAAAGGAGTAAAATGTGTATGTATAGGATAATGCTGAGCCAGATATTGATTTAGAGTGGGCCAAAATGGCGGGCAAGGGGGGAGACTAAGCGAAAAATAATGAGCAAGTGTCTTTGTCCAAAAACAATCCTGCACCGCTGCCTACGAAGACGATGAATTACTCACTGGAAACAAGAAACACAGGCTTTGGCTTTAGCACATTCTTCGGTAGATTTGGCCAAATCAAAAATATCAAAACCTTCTTGCACAATGCCCTTACCTCTATCATTGGTAGGCGGCTCAGGCTAGCGCACCGCGAGCTATTGTGCTTGTTGCTCAGTACCACCATATTGGCCAACAACGATCTCCAATTTTAAACTTGGCCCTCCCAAAAATTATGAAGATCCTGCTACATTTTCATTGCCAGGCCATTGAGATCATTTTAGATTGATCAACACATCTCCTAGATGTGACATTAAATAGTTGGCCAGGCCATTCTGCATTTGCAAGCAAAGAAGCTCATCTTGAATAGAGGAGACAAAGGTAGAGTTGGCCTCTCTCAGAGCTTGCATTTTCTTGGCATGTTGCTGGGTTGTATTTTGCAGTGTTGTGATTTGGCCCTCCAGCTGCAAAGCTGACACTTGTAATTCTAGCTTGGTGACCCATACCTCAGTAGCCGGTGCTGGCCAAACCGCCCGCAAAGATTTTTCCATCCACTGTAAAAATGTTCCGCACACTTGGAGCTGATCAGAAGGTTTTGCGGCTTGGATTTCCCAAGGCAAAGGGACTGGAGTCGTCCCCACCGCATCTGTTGCTACCTGGACAACTATAAGATTTTTTGGTTGCGAGAAGGTGTCCACACCCGCAAAGCCAATCTCCTAAGGTTTTGAAAGTGCAACACGCTCCTGCATTCTTCTTCTCCATCGCACAACTGTGGAATCCTCAGGAAACCTGCCTTACTCCAGAGAAGGTGTCCACAAAGGAGGTGGTGTCGAAAGTAGGACTTCCTCCCGTCCTCTCTTCCTGCTCAAAGTCCCCGCAGTGACCATCTCAACCAAAACAAGTTCTACCACTGAGTAGAAGCATCATCTAAAGCCTTCACATGGGCATGCATATGAGACAACTCTATAGCCGGCACAGAACTCTAAGCCCCTGCTGTCGAATCAGTACTATGGGCCATGAATCAATCATCCTCAAAATGACATAAAGGTCGAAGGGCAAGAGGAAAAACTTCTATTGAGGGGAACACCAATTTCAGAAGCTACCCCACCTTTGTATTAGTTGGGATACTGCACCCCATCTGCCCCACTACTCTTTGACACTCAGCCAATAACCGCTCCCTGATGATTGGTGCCCAAGCCACTGGCCCAACATTGTCTGAATGCAGCACATTCCGAGCTTTAGCATAGATGGTATAAGTTTTGGCCTGTAGCCAAATAGCTTCCAAAATCCAGTGATAAGCATCTCTAATTGCCATATCAGCGATCCTTGATAGTTTATATTCCTCTTTCACTTTCAATCCAAATTGAAGCTCTACCTCTGCAGTAGGAATAACATGCGAGGCACAGGTAGCACCATCTTCAAGCAGACAAAAATGTCTTGAGATCCTTTCTTCTGTTAACTGAATCCTCTAATTTTTTATCTCCACCATATCGCCAAGAGCCAACTGTTCTATCAATGCACAAGCATGCGAGTGGACAAGAATGCTTTGCCCGTCGAGGTTGGCAAAGACTCGCAACCGCAAATCCTACAACCATGCGTGCACCCGTCGAAGATCTAGCTGTTGCACAGGTGTGAAGGGGATGCACTGAAGCAATGAATCTATCATGGTGGCAAGAGCACACAGAAGAACATAGAAACACTGAGACATAAAAGTACAAAATCTCTACAAATAGTTGTTGAAAGAACATAAGGAATCTGCTGCATGCACTATTCCACTAAAAAAGAATGCTCAAAATAGGTTGTGACACAGCGTTGCAACCATCATAGCCCTTTTCCCACTTTTCTAGATTGCATGGCAAAGAATCCCCAATCATGATTAAGGCGGCTTCCAGCTCTTATACCACAACACATGAACACTTGATAGCGGTAGGTGAAAAATAATGACGAAGTCAAAAAGCATTCATCGTAACAGCAATCACATTCCCTCACAAATCAACCAAATAAAATGAAGTGGATCCACATGACTTAAAGATCCAAAATGGCCTAGACCATCGTAATTTCAGCTTCCCGAGCATCCTCTCAAGAGGAGAATTAAATACAAGAGCCAACTTGCCCCGCAAAAATTGCCGCGCTTTGGGTCGATCGAGCCATTTTTTCTGCCGAGATTGTAGATCTTGCAACACCGCAAAACTGCGCAATTTCTCTTCATCTAATTTCTACAATACAAAACATCCAAACAATAAATGACTGAAGCTTCCAGAAGAAACCTATCCGCAATCAACATCCACAAGCTTGACACAATATGCTCCACTGGGGTAACTGCCTCCATGCTGAATGCAAATTTGAAAGGTGTTAGGCCTGTTGCCACTTTATATGCCGTACGATAGGCCCATAATGTGGAAGGAAGTTCAACATCCCAATCTGTTTGGTGTAGATTGACTAGTTTTATCAAGATGCGGACCAATTGTTTATTAGTTGATTTTGCCTGCCCATTTGCCTGATGATAATATGGAGAAAATTTCCTATGTAACACAAAATAGAATTGCAACATTTTCTCCATCACCTTGTTCAAGAAATGGCTACCCCGATAACTAACCAACTCAATGGGACAACCATATCGGAAAAAGATATCCTTATATAAGCACCGAGCAACAGAAACCATTGTATTATCTTTCAAAGGCCATGCTTCAAAGATAACACTGGTTGTAAAGGCATTCTGGACATCTTAGTAGGTTGCCCCAACCGTTGAAAAACATCACATTGCTGCAAAAAATCCCTCGCATCTTGAAATAACATCGGCCACCATAATCCAGATTGAAGCACTTTCTGCACCATGATCAAAGCTGCAAAGTGTCGCCTAGCAATGCCTGTATGAACCTCTTCTAGAACAGATCCTTGCTCTTGTGGTAGGACACATCTAAGTAGAACATCCGCCACTGTGAGATAATACAACTTCTCCATCACTATCTCAATTTTCTGGCTACGAATAGCTATCCAACGACGTTGATGTCGTAACAATAATGAAGGCATTTCTCCGCTATCTAGAAAATGAAACATCTCCTAATACCAGGTCCAACGAATGCTGGGAATCATCTGGGATGATTGCTTAACTGGAACCTCCGCAACTACTCCTGTCAAAAATAGAGATGCATCCGAAAATTCATCCGTAACCCTCGTCGGTGGCTCACTAGAACCAAGCCAAGATAGGTAATCAGCAACCACATGTGTGCTCCAAGATGATGTATGAAAGTGCACCCATCTGGCTAATATTGCTGTCAAATTCTGTTGGCACACCAAATATAAGAGAGATGAATGATCCACATGAAAGAAAAACCACCGTCCCAACAGATAATGACAAAATTTCTTCACCAAATAAATCATTCCTAAGCATTCTCTTTCTGTCACTGAATAATTTTTTTCTGTGGATGATAATCACCTGCTTGCATAATAGACAGGTCAAAACTGCTCTGTGTACTCTATATGTGTATGTACTCCCATTGGGAGAGAACAAGTTAGAGAGGTCATCAGAGATCGGGAGCATGAGCGAAACAGGAGGAGCCCATGAGGACTTCCCTTTGTGTCTATGGGTGTGTGTGAACTTGAGAGAAAGAAGAGTCGAAACTTGCTGATGTAGCGCAGTTAAGAAAGAGATAGGAGTTTCCATGAGAACGCAGGCGAGAGGAGATCCTCTAGGAGGCAAGGAAGCCAGATGACGAGAGGGGGGTTGTCTCCAGGTGAGTGGGGAAGAAGGGAGCCCAAGAGGGCTACCCTTGCGTGTATTGTCTCTGTGCAGAGGAGATAGGAGCCGAGGGGTGGCGTGCTTGACGAGAGTGGCCAGTGCCGCCAGATAGGGAACCACTAGGAGAGCGCAAGGGGCTACCTTATGTATCCTGTGTGTGTCTCTGTGTATGTGAGGGAGAAAAACGGACTGCAGTGTAGACATCAGAGAGGAGAGGAGATCGAGAACAGGTCAGTGAGAGTAGAGAGAGAAAAGGCACTGGCCTGAATTGCGCCATATGGTAGTTAGGGGAGAAGGGAAGGGGCCGAAGATGTAAAGGGATGCCCATTGCCAAGTGTGCAAGGCACTATGATGTATGCAGAGTATTAGAGAGAGAGAGAAGTGAGAGAGCGCAAGAGAGAGAATGGGAAGTGTGGTAGCGTTTCTTGCCAAGAAGAGGGAGTAGGAGGTTAACGCTACAGACAGGAGAAGCTAGAAAGAGATTGTTTCTGTGTAGTGAGATAGAGAGAGAATATAAAAACTTGCTGAGTTAGAGTTAGAGGAAAGAGAGAAAGAAAGAGAAATTTGGAAAGCAAATTCACAATCTTGCTGCGGAGTGACTCACTTTCAAGTGAGAGGAGCCGCTGCTTGAATTCGGACGGAGACGGAAAGCAAAATACACGAAATCAAAAGTTAAAATTCACTGGTTAGTTTTTGTTGATTTCTAAACAAATTCATAACATTAGAAAGAAGTATTGCTAGTTTCATTATTTGCATTGCTAGTTTCATAATTGAGAACAAATTTGATCGTTTGAAGATGTATCTGCATTAAAAGCATACTTGGAAATGAAATGATGCATATTTTTGCATGGTTAGTGGCATTTGGGAAGAGAAATTGAATCATTGACAGTTTTTGGCATTTTAATAGAAATTTACATCATTACAAGATTATTTTGGTGTTTTTCATTGTAAAATTTGCAAATATATTCAATGATTCTAGTTGCAATGTTCAATAATCTAAAATCCAATGAGTGATTGATTTGTTCCATGAGTCTAGAATGTGTAGTTTTGAATTCGAGCGGTCAAGTAAATGCATAAATGATTGCATGCTGATGAATTTTGGTAAAAAATTCCATTAAAAATGTATATGGGAACTCAGATTTTAACCATAAATAGCATATTCGGAGAGCATACATGAGTAATCTTGCATATTAGAGAGTTGGACTACGAAGCATAGTAACGTAAGGAAAATACCAACGCATAATTAGAAAATTGATAAATAGGTTTGAAAGCCGCACAATTATGGCAAATTAGTGCAAGTCTAGGCTAGTTAGGGGACCGTTGGGCTACTTGAACGTTAATTAAAAGACTTGGAAGGCGACGTTCAACAAGAAATTTATTATGTTTCAAAGAATACAAATAATTTCTACATTTTCTACACTATGGTATTATTAGATGCCAAAGTCCATCTTCAAATTACTCATTCCTATAAACAAATCCATATTGAAAACCTTACAAAGCTTCACCATTTCTCCAAGATATGCTTCTTTGAAGCATGGAGAAAAGTAAGGTCTACCACCTGGCTAGGCTCCACTCTGAATGGGAGAAAAGTAAGATTTACCATAGGTCAAAACTAGGCTTGATGATGAGGGGTCTCTTGTTTCAAAGTCTACCACTTGTCGAAGCTACACTTCACAATATAGTGATGGATAGCTAGACTCAATTAGGAATGGGAGAAAAGGTGTAAGGTCCACCACCTGTCCAACCTCTTAGTCTCTTTCTTAAATGTTTTCCTTCTCACTGCATGGAGGACTTGTGATATGTTTCCCATGAGGGGCTTTACCAGAAGGTCCACCACCTATCCAAGCTTGCTCCATGGAATATCTATAAATGTTTTTTTGAGATCTGTAAGAAGAAACAAAAAGAAAAATTTGATACCATGCACACATATATTCAAGTATGTTAAACAAGGTTTAAGTCATAAAAGGTACCTTAGGGGTGTGTTTTATTTAGCCTTAGAAGATTGTTCTTAGCTTTGACCTTGTTTATATAAGCCTTTGCAGTGGTTGCCTTCAATGGCCCCTTTGTAGTACATCCCAATTGCCTATCTAGATTGATCAATTGTGGTGTCTTCATGCTTTCAACAGTTGTACCTTCCTTTTCCAGTATCTCTTGTATTTGGCATTGTCTGACGTCATTGTTGTCAATTTTGTCACTTGCTCGATTGTGTTTGCCTTCAAGGATAGCTTCACCTTTGTCATCTTTTGCACGAGTTATCCTTCTTGTAAAGAACACCTTGGCTAACAAAGCATCATTTTTTTGCTTCCAATACTCTTTGATTTCTTTATATTCACTCTCACTTGTTAATGCTAGCTGTCTGTAACGATTAGAGGCAATGAAATTTTGCACATACCTTGTCTCATCCAGCTCAAACAAGTAGGGAAGCAACTCCTCCAAGAGCATATTGTCAACCAATTTTTCACCATCAAATTGGGATGGAAAAATACAATTGTTTGCAGGGGAAATGCATCCCTTGTAAGGAGAGTCATCAATAAGCACTGTTCTTCATGGGTCACATTCATACCCCATGGCAATTTTAGCTAGAGGCTTGAACATTGCCTCAACGGTTGGATTGTCAGGTCTAAATAATTTATTGCTTTGACAAGTGTAGCAACCTTCTTGATTCCAAATTGCAAAGAAAGGCAATGTACCTTTTGCTAAGCTCTCTAGTGCTTTAAGAATTTGAAGCACATTGTTCCTAGTAGCCGTCGACCAAATTGCAACATTAAACCTATGTAATATAGTCTTCAAGAATTGGATGCAATGTGGCCTAAGTATAATATATCTTTTTGGATCTAGTTGCACTAACTAGTGGTGTGAGGACGACTGAGGGGAACGTTTCAATAGCAGACCATTCACGTCCAAAATAATTGTGAGTATGATCTCCACATTTGCACTAGATGAAGTAGCAACAAATGGAAATGGCTCTTGAGCAGACGTTTAAGTCTCTTTTGAAGTAGGTTGTGTTCTTGTAGTAGGCATTTTGTTTTCTCACTGTTGCAAGCTTGCTCAAGGTGCACATCACCAGACTTTGTTATAGACATATCATCCACCTTGGGCATGTTAGAAATAAAAGAATCAAGGGTTCCAACAATTGCGGACTCAACCACAGGGGCTTTGTATATCCCAAATTGTGAATCTAAAAAACACAAATAACATTGGTTTCTAAAAAATCATTAGAATTTAAATCACCAATTGTAAACATGTGGAAGTCGAACTTAGGAGTTTATTCAAGGTAAAATCAATATTATAAACCTTGCAACTATTGGTACACGAGGCAACACTAGTCTAGACTACAATCTTTTGTGACAAACCTATACACCCTATACTTTAATAAAAATTAGTACTTAAATGAATACTGAAGGCCACATAAAGTTAACAACAACCATAACTTACTTGATTGAGATTTGATCCATTAAAAGTCATATTAACACATGTAATTAAGACTTCTATCCATATAAATAATTGAAAACATTAAATAAAGTCATAGTCAACAAACTATGTGTCTCCTTATTCAAGTCGACCAATAGTCTCAACACATGCATAGCCATACACTCTTGATTTAATGTCTAAAGGTAAGCCTTGATCCAAAAATGTTAATTTTGGATGAAATATATAGCTACATTTTTAACACTCGTACAATGAGAGGTATTTTTGTAATCCAACACGTTTCTCTTTTCTACAAATTTACAAATCCATGCCTAGTTAATCTCTCTCTTCTTCTATATTCAATTCTTCTCTCAATAGAGACCTTAATAGAAGCAAGGTCTACCACTTGTCCAAGCTAGTGGAAGGAAATGGCTATTGTTTTAAGTCTACCAGAAATAGACTCCACAGAAGGCTCACCATCACACTTGTTTGAATTAGCCCCCATGGAAGGTCCACCACTTGTCCAAGCTATATGGGGTTGTTTGAAGGTCTAACACACTTCTTGATATTGGGATCTATGTATGGTTCACCTACCCATGCTAGGCCTGAAAGTATAAAATAAAGGGGATAGTACAAGGTCTAAAACCCATCAATTCAAGCTCTTAAGCTATCTAGGTTAGTGTTTTTTTAAAATCTAAGGGTTCATCACTCAAAAATAATAAGATTATTCTCTACATTTAAACCTTTAATTCTTGAAGATGAAAAAGATGGACTCAAAAAATACTACATAAAATAAAACCTAACATTAAGAGTTTCAAATCAACAAGAATAGATGTTAACATATTCAAGAAGTTCAAAACATACGTCCTTCCATTTCCAAGTAGGCCTTCATTGACAAAGGAGGTTGGTCTTCTTGTCCTTCTTCTTCTTGTGGAGAAATCTCTTCTCTGATGGGCACATAGTCAGCTAACTACAAAGTAGGTTGTTGATCTTGAAGGCCAACCCACTTTTGTATATCAGCATGGGCCTTAGCAAATTTGAGAAGCTTGGTTGCTAAGGTTCCTTGATCTTGCACGCTCTCAACTAAGCAGATGACATTCTTTTTTTGTTGTAATCCTTCTTGTGCAACCAGAGAGCCATCACTAAAGAGATCTACAAGCTTGCGATCTTCAAAACAGTATATATGAATGTAGCGCTTGACGAAAACTCTTTTTTTGGCTTCCAAATATTGCAAAACTGACATGCCTTCATTTTCTACTTGAAGCAAACAATAATCAATTGGCATGGGATGTTGTTCTGATCTCCTTCTCAGGTCTTCAAATGCATTACCTTATCCTATGAAGGCAATAGCCACAAGGAATTGAATTGCTCCTTTGCAAGGTGCTAATGGAAAGTGATGCAAGGCACCATGACAATGGTAGCTCACATTATCTCCCATACTCTAGAATGCACATTACAATTTTGTGAGTTTAGAGAAATCTATAAATGCAAGAAACAAAAATCCATCATCAATTGAGCCTCAAGAAATAGCCAGCATCCCATCCAAAGCATTGCTAAATATCTCCTAACTCCATTGCAAGTTGTCTCCATAGTGTTTTGTCAAGTCTAAAATTCATAAGCCAATAGGAATTTGGTTGTTGAAGTGGCGCTTCAAGTAGATATTTCCTTCCATCTATAGGTTCACCACATAGATGGACCATGGAAAATCAAGAGACTCAATTTTCTCCTTGTGAAGGTGAATTACCCATTCCATGTATTCTATAGCTTCATTTAGAAAATCCATTTTCTTTGTTCCACGCTTCAAGCTATTTTTGAGCCATTGCTCACATAGCATTAGAATGGTTTAATAAAATGCATCATTGATTTTGTACATGCTGACTATTTTGTCCCAATGTTTACACAGTGATGACTCATTCAAAGCATTGAAGCCTTCAAGAAGTGCGTCTTGAATGAGTTTGTCTTGTTTGAGTTGCTTGGTTCAATCATAAATATCAATTACATCACCATCTTTTGCACTCTTTGACAATAAAATTTTCTCCTCTTGAATGATCTTTACCTCTGATTCCTCAAGATCTCAAAGAAATCTGAATACTATTTTTGGGGGTTTCTTGTTCTCCTGCTCAAGCCTTCTAATAATTTCTACCCAACAATTATAAACTCGATTGGAATATGTAACCATATGTGCCTGTTTAGCAATCCAACTTGCTCCTGCACTCATTCTTGCCAATCAAAGAAAATTTTAGAAAGAAATATAACACCAATGAGAAGATTGAACTCACGTGCTCATTTAAAGAAAATATGAAAGAAGAAGAATGACACTTACATCCCATCCAGCACGAGATATATGTCCCTCTGCAACTCCAGTTGCTGCCCTTGATGGTCATCCTGAATAGATCCATTGAATTTGCAAATGCCGCAATATTTGACTGTAAGGTTGCTTGACATACGATGCTTTAGCCTCATCTTTGCAATGGTAGATATAGCAGTTGCAGCCATTGGAGGAGCATTTACAACAATACGAGCCTTTCAAAATGTATACATGACAATCAATCTTTGAAATATCTCATTGTTTTTTTGTTCATTGTGAAGCAAAACTTTTGCAGCATAAACTGAATGTTGGCCATCAAGCATCCAATAATGATCATCTTGTAGTTTTCCTTGTACCTCTTCTGCTGCCAAAGGTGTACCCTGCTTTTCCTTTGCATTTTGAATAGGCATTAAATATGCACACACTGCAGGCTTAGTTGTACTTCGGGAAAATCCAAATAGCATGCTTTCAGCATGTTTTCCATCAATAGTACGTACATTATAGTGATAAGGAGCCAGCCAACAATTTTGAATAGGGATATCAAACTCCTTATATTGGAAAGAGAAATAGCTTATATGCTTATTCATTCCACCTGTATCTTTTCTTGTCCTTTCATGGCTTCTGCCTAGAGCTTCTAGATCCACGATTGTCATCTTGGATGTTGAACCTTGTGTTGAGGATGCTAGAGATGCATTGTCTACATCCAAAATAGAACTAGTCTCCTTAGGTGATACTTTTTGCACTTTGACTTTCTTGTTTATAGGTGGTCATGAATCTTTCACCTTCTTTCCCTATGTGTGGCTATGATGGAGCTTTGAAGTTGATCTGTTGTGATACCTTGAGTTGACTCTTCAATCTTCCATCCTCGAGAAAAGATTCTCTCATATTTATTTTGAGACATGCGTGAAAATTCATATGCTCCTGGAGATAATTGGAATTCTTGATTCATTGGGACTACAATATCAATGCATTCCATGTGTGGATGACCATCAACTGTAGAGATAGAGGCTTCCACTACTTGGCCAACGTCTTCAAATAGACTATCATTCTCTTTCTTTGCAATAAATAGATGCACCTTATGAAATTGTGCAACCTCCACACCATGTATATCCATATACCAATTCCTTTGATCATTGCAAGTATAGTCAATTGAGACAACCACCCTTGTAACATTTCTTTTTGGTGCCATATCTACCTGGAAAAAAAACAAATTCAGTTGTTACTAAATAATATAGTCAACCACTTGTCCAACCTACTTCCAAGGTGGTTTGTAGGTCCACCACTTGTCCAAGCTAGCTCTATTGAAACAATATATCTCTATTGTTTCAAGGTCAATGAGTGAATGGAGTGTAGCTACTATGTCTATAAGCATGAATGGTTTGGGGAAAAGGTCCACCACTTGTCCAACTTACTATCCATTGTGTTATGAAGGCTTTAGCCCAAGGTGGCTTAAAGGTCCACCACCTATCCAAGCTAGCTCTATTGAAACAAGCTATCTCTATTGTTTCAAGTTCAACATGTGAATTGAGTGTAGCTACTATGTTTTCGACCATGGATGGTTTGGGGCATAGGTACACCCCTTGTCCAACCTACTATCCATCGTGTTATGGAGGTTTTAGCCCAAGGTAGTTTAAAGGTCCACCACCTATCCAAGATAGTTCTATTGAAACAAGCTTTCTATGTTGTTTCAAGGTCAATGTGTAAATAGAGTGTATGTCTATTAGCATGGATGGTTTTGGGGAAGAGATCCACCACTTTTCCAACCTACTATACATTGTTTTATGGAGGTTTTTTCCCTAGGTGGTTTGAAGGCCCACCACCTGTCCAAGCTAGATCTATTGAAAGAAGCTATCTCTATTGTTTCATGGTCAATGTGTGAAAAACATGTAGCTACTATGTTTACTACCATGGATGGATTGGTACAAAGGTCCACCCCTTGTCCAACCTACTAATCATTGTGTTATGGAGGTTTTAGCCCAAGGTGGGTTAAAGATCTACCATCTTTCCAAGGTAGCTCTATTGAATAGTCCTATCTCTATTGTTTGAAGGTCAATTTGTAAATGGAGTGTAGCTACTAGATTTACTATCATGGATAGTTGGGGACAGAGGTACACCACTTGTCCAACCTACTATCCATTGTTCTCGAGGTTTAAACCCAGGTTGGTTTGAAGGTCCACCACTTGTCCAAGCTAGATAAGTTGCACAAAGATATCTCTATTGTTTCAAATTCAATGTGTGAATGGAGTGTATCTACTTTGTTTACTACCATGAAGGGTTTGGGGCAAAGATCCACCCTTTTTCCAACCAACTATCCATTGTGTTATGGAGGTTCTAGCCCAAGATTGTTTGAAGGTCCACCACCTGTTCAAGCTATCTCCATTGAAAGAAGCTATATCTATTACTTCAAGGTCAATGTGTGAATGGAGTGTAGCTACTTATGTTAACTACCATGGATGGTTTGGGGCAGAGGTACACCACTTGTCCAACCTACTATACATTGTGTTATCGAGGTTTTATCCCAAGGTTGTTTGAAGGTCCACCACCTCTCTAAGCTAGCTCTATTGAAAGAAGCTATCTCTATTATTTGAAGGTGAATGTATGAATGCAGTGTAACTAATCTATTTATTACCATCGATAGTAATGGGCAGAGGTCCACCACTTGTCCAACCTACTATCCATTGTGTTATGAAGGTTTTAGCCCAAGGTGGTTTGAAGGTGGAACACCTGTTCAAGCTATCTCTAATGTTTCAAGATCAATGTGTGCATAAAGTGTATCTACTATCTCTATTACCATGGATGGTTTGGGGCATAGCTCCACAACATGCCCAACCTACTATTCCTTGTGTTATGGCAGATTTAACCCAAGGTGACATATTTTTTTCATTGAAAATTACATCCCTACTTCTAAGAATTTTACCATCTTCAGGATTCCATAGGTGATATCTTCTCCATAGCCAATGAAGAAACACTTTTTGGACTTTGCATGTAGCTTTGATATTAGGCTTCTATCTATGTGCATGAAAGCCTCACACCCAAACACCTTGAGAAATGAACAATACAATAGTTTACCTCTCCATGCCTCCTCTAGAGCTTTCCCATCCACTGTGGTTGAGGGTGACCGGTTGATCAAATACACAGACATACTTACTACTTCCGTCCAAAGCTCAAGCGGTAAGCTTGCATGTCGCCGCATGGTTCCTGCTCGCTCATGATTTTTTTGTTCATCCTTTTGAAAACTCCAATTTGTTGAGGTGTCCTTGGGGTTGTCCTTTGCCTCCGAATGCCATTGCTAGCACAAAAGCTTGGATGCAAGATTTGCCTCCATTGTCGGGGATCTGAGGCATTTAACCTTGGTACCTACTTCATTCTCCACAAAGACTTTCCACCTTTGAAATATAAAAAACACATCAAATTTATTCTTCATGACATAAACCCATGTTTTTCTAATTGCATCGTCTATGAATGTTACATAGTACAATGAGCCACAAAGCGATGGTGTACCTGCAAGACCCCAAACATCAGAATGAATCAATTTAAGTTTTTTATGTTTTCTTTCATTTCCTGCTTTTAGGAATTTTACCCTCTTTGTTTACCATAAACACAATCTTCACAGAACTCTACGTTCACTTCTTTCAAACCTGGTAGAAGCTTCTCTGATTGAAGGATTTGCATTCCTTTGGTGCCCATATGCCCAAGAAAGTAGTGCCACACCGCAATGTCGACTTCTGTAGTTGTTGCACAAGCTGAAGATTGCAAACTAACAGTACACAAGTAAAGTGTATCAGCCTTTTCTCCTTTGGAAACCACCAAAGATCCATTTGAGATCTTCCACCATTTGTTTCCAAATGCAATGTTGTGACCTTCATCGTCCAATTGTCTTGTAGAGATCAAATTCTTGCGAAGAGAAGGAACATGCCTAACATCTTTAAGCTTCCATTCATTTCCATTAGGACTTTTGATACAAAATGTACTTTTGCCGACAATTTCACAAGCTTCATCACCTCCCAAGTATACATACCCAAAATCACCTTTGGTGTAATCTTGGAAATGTTGCTTACGTGGTGTCGAATGGAATGAAGCCCCGGAATCTACTATCCCCAATTTAGACACATTGTCTAATGAAATGATTAGAGTATCTTGCTCTACTTTACCTGGCACATTGGCCTCCGATGTTGGCTTGTTGTCTTGAGATTCCACCTCCTTCTTCTTCTTGGACCAAAAATCCTTCTTAACGTGACCCTTCTTGCCGTAGTTCCAACATTCAAGAATTGACTTTGTGCGTGATTTTTTCCACCTTGAGTGATCACGACCCCTTTGCTTTTTGAAATTCTCTTTAGGCTTCCTCTTGTTTCCACTGATAGTTCAGCACTTGATGATTCACTTGTGCTTCTCCTTTGCATCCTCTCGCTTAGGAGAACACCCACAACATCATCAAACTCAAGAGTATTTGTGCTAGAGGTAGAATTACTTACAACCATCACAAGGTTGTCCCAACTATTCGGTAGAAACGATAGTATAAGGAGAGCTTGCACTTCGTCATCAAAATTGATTTTCACCGATCGAAGTTGACTTATGTTGGTGTTAAAGTCATTTAGGTTTTCTACAACTCGACCATTCTCAACCATCTTTAGATTGATGCTTGAGAAATACCTTATTGGATGCCTATGGTTTCTCGTAGAGGCTGTCAAGTGACTTCATCAAGTCCTACGTGGTCTTACAAAGGGATTATACCCTTAATAGAGCTCTTGCCTTGATTCACTCTCACCACCTCATACCCACCTTGTTGCATCAACTTCACACTCCAAAGTGTGTGTAGAAATGGCCTCCTTTATAGGCCAAAAGGGTTGCCCTCTCTCATGAGGCAACCGTGTGTAGTCGCCCTTGTGTAGACCAATCCAAATGGACTCTTTAATCCTCCCATGTGTGGCCACCCTTGAGAAGACAAGCCCACCTTTGAAATCCACCACCGTCCATTGACTACAGCCACCAGCCAAATGACTGGCCGTTTTTGGACCACTTTCCTACCACCGTCCATCCATAATATTCCGACAAAAAGGAATATTTTGGTGAAGCCACTAGCCGTGAAAATTTTGGTTTTTGGTGAGTGATTTTTTTTCACGCACGATGGCTTCTCCTCATGACAGGGGCCTTACAAATGTGTGTTTTTGATACAAAAAATTACAAGGGGTAAATCAGGCTCCATACTTAACATCTATAGCAATGAGAGTTTCTATAGGAGCACACTTTTGAGGTAAGACCCAACTTGTCATTACTAAATCACTCAATAAGCATTGATGGTCATTTCTTGGAACCTTCCAACTTGTACTTTCAAGGAAAGATCTTCTCATCTTCCAAGGGGTATTCGTTGTATATTTGGAATCAAGAGGAAAGATTGTCAAGTAACTGTCTGTGTCTATTCACTAATTTCTCTTTAGAGTTTAATTGATAGGTTGTGTTAGTATTGGGCCCCTTGAAGCAGGGCTTTGGTACTCCCCGGTACGTTTCTAACTCAATCTCAATATGTACTTTGGTTGTTTTATGATGTTTGTATATACTTTGATTCAGTATGTATATGTTGCAATTCTTGCTTCCATTTTCTCATCAGACACATGACAAGGTCATGATGGAGCAAAACACTTTGGGAAATTAGTGTACTATGCAATTTTTGCACTTCGCAGTGATAGGCATATATGGTATGGTTTTGTTGGGCACATGTCCTTAATCACAAGGTGAGAAACATGATCTAGGAGCTCAAGGAGTTTGGTTTAGCTAGTGTGGAAGGAGGTTCTTGAGGGTCCCTCTTACTGATGCTGAGTGTTTTCATTTATCTCCACACACAAGTATGTCTTCTACTTACTAGTTGTCCCTTTTTCTGACATCCTGTTCTGAGACATATTCCTCATGTGGATAGTTTTAATCTCTAGCACTAACATTGATACCTATTTCCTAATGATGTGTCACAACAGAGTCCCTAGGTGCTGGTTGCATCCATTCGTTAGACCATTTTGAGCACATAGTATCAAGAGCAATTTCATTAGCCAGAATTTTTGGGTACTAAGTACAAACTTGTTGAGGTTATGAATACTGTAAGCAGCATTGAAGGATGGTTGTTCACATATGTAGCACGACTATGTTCAGCTAATGGTCTAGATTAAGTTTTCACATTCTAGTATGGTCTACCTTTTCATGCAAGGTTTTCACGTAGTTACCGTGGAAAACCTGGTCATGAAAATGCAGGTTTTGATAGGTTTGTGCTAAATGCATGCATACTAGGTGTTATGGGCCCTAGATTTTAACTCAAGATTGTTTGGAAGGGCATCCATATTCATGGACAAGATAGCTTACAACGCATATTTCACCATAGATACACTATGCATATGAAATGTATTGTGAATCTACCAACTACCATACGAGGTAGGAACTTAGTATGGGTATTTGTAGATCGATTGTCTAAACTGTATATCTTTAATTCAATCCAATTCGCTCTTTAGCCAAGTTGGTTGATCACAATCTCTATAGCTTATATCGATTGCACCAAATTTTGTGATTAATTGAGCACCCATATTTACTAGTCCTTATTGGGAGAACTATCTGTAAACGATTGGGGAGAAAACAAAAACAATACATACTATCACTTGTCTAAAGACAGATGGGAAGTTTGTAAGTATTTACCTAGTGCTAAAGCATATGCTAGGAACATACGTTAGTGAGAAGCATTGTGATGAGGTATTCTTGCATGTTCTTGTACCTTCAAAAGTTTTGAAATCTCGACACCTCTTAGTTGTGATAACTTATTTATAGTACTCAAGTGAGTTTACACACTATTGCATTCATCTAGTTTTGGATAGAAGCAGTTGCAAAGGGGCAACAATTTGGAAAATCAAGATATTTCTCTTGTTTTCATTGAACCTCTTACATCACCATGTATCACTCAAATGCATACTTGGCCCGAGTGAGGGATGCCACCTTGGAAAACATTACTATTCTTAAGAAGAGATCACCACTTGTGTTTTCGAGGAAAAGAACCGTTCTCCAAGGGGGGAGTAATTGTTGAACTAGAGGGAGAGAGCGCATGCAAACAAGAAGAGAGAGAGAGAGAGAGAGAGAGAGAGAGAGAGAGAGAGAGAGAGAGAGAGAGAGAGAGAGAGAGAGAGAGAGAGAGAGAGAGATGACACCATCATATGAAAACCCCAAAGTTGTGTCAACTGATCACACAAGATGAGTTTATATAGAGGAGACCAAGGTGCTATATACAAAGATACTATATATAGCTCAACACCCCCACTCAAAGGAAGGCCCGCCCTTGACTATGGATGAAAAAACCTTGGGGGCTCAGGGAAAAACCCACAACTCTATTTCAAATGTACAGTTACAATGTTCAAGGAGCTGCATAACTCCTGTTGTACAATGTACCCTTTCAAGGATCTCTACCAACCATATGTACACACAATTGAGCTACTGTAAATGCTTTGGTAGAGCAGCTTTAGCATCGTTGATCCATTGTGACATATGCTACTTGGTGTGATTTTATTCCTGTAAACAACAGCAACTCAAGAAACAAAACAAAACGTGAATGACCACGTCACATTGTCCTTAGAGACGGTTGCAACACCGCTCTAGAGACGACATAGAAACAAACATAATATTGATGCAATCACATGTGCACATGTATACAAATCCAACACATAATAAACATAATATTAGGACCCTCAAGATATTCTCAATTCGTATCAATCATCGGCATGGCTTCACTACCATGGCATCATGATATTCACATTGCAATGAAGACACCTACAATGAATCAAAGAAAAACTTTGGAATGACAATCATCATCATGGATTCATGTACCATGGCATCATGGTACCGACCATGGCACTAAAGACGCTTTCTAAAAATCTAAGAAAAACTATGGAACAGTAATCAGCATCATGGCTTCAGGTACCATTGAATCATAGTCCTCACCATGGCAATAGAGACGCTTTCACAAATGAAAGAAAATTGTGGAGTAGTAATCATCATCATGGCTTCACATTCCATGGCATCATGGTTTTCACCATGGCATTAGAGACGCTTTCTACAAATCTAGATACTTCAGCAAAATATGATGGACAGTCGTGAAATATTTTAGGAAGAATTGAAGAAATCAATGTTGCAAATGATTGTCGTGAAACAACTCAAGTGGTCAACCGTCATTATAAATTTATAATTTGTTAAAAAATTCTTATATATCCCATTACACACGACATTGAGAAGAAGCATCTTAAACTTGAATGGAGGTAAAAAATAATGTAGCAATGTAAATCATATTAAAATTGGCGGTTACCAAAATAAAATAAAATTACATTAATTCACGTCCTTATTCCAACTCGCAATTTCCATTGGTAGTAATAATAACATTCAAGCCAATTGAATTTACAAAAAAAAAGTAATGATAATAACAACATAGATGCTATCAAATTTTCCTATCGTCTTGCAATCATCTACTATCAATGTGAATGTGAAATGACTCACATTTAATGAGTTTGATGGTGTTTGAGGAGGTGGATCACATTTGACGAGTTTGATCTTCCCTTGAGGCGCCCACTAGAAAATATGTAAGATAGCATGTGCAAACACAATGAGGGATTTATAACTAGGTACACTTATTAAAAAAAATTTGCTTACATAAAGGGTTTTTTAACTGAGAAAGTGAAAATTTTCATACATAAGGGCTAGTTTTTTTACAAAAGTGCATACGTAAGGGGTACATATAATAGTTGAAAATTATTATATGTAGTAATTTTCAACCTATTTTTTGCACGTGCTATATGAAATTTTGACATAGTGGACTCCCCGGGGATCTTCCCTAAAGCAATTTTGCATAACATCTTGGAATCCTTAGCGCATAGATACTATGAGCGATCAAAGAACAAAAAGCTTAGTCATTTAGCCATAAACGGAGTTTTCAAACTGATAACAAGTGGAACTCAAGGAAAGTTGGGCCAACCCGGCACCCAACAACGGTGATGTGTGCCGACCAAGGAGGAGATGCGGCACAAATTGCTTGTGAGAACATATAAAGGCAACACTAATATTAGCTTAGGCTTGTGGCAGCCTTAAATAAAGTCAAGTCACTATGCAATCTGTGCTCATATGAAATTGCCATTGTGTATGTAATTGACTCTCTAATTCTGGAAGCACTCTAAAATAGAATAAAAAAAGATCAAAGTTTATCATCCTGCCCAAAATAGAGACGTAACTTACAGTTGTTCCTTCCGGGTTTCCAGCTCTAAGAAGCCCCTTTTATTCTTACGCTACCATGTTCCTTGGGTTCACGTCAGATGATCAAGTTTATCAAGCTGTCCAAAATAGGGGTGCAAAGCTATGATTTTGCCACCATCTCTGGTTTGTTACTGGATGCTGCTTATGGCGCATGTAAGGGTTAAAGACAACGAGCCCAACAACAATGCCATGCACTCATGAAATAGTTGTGTAGGCAGCACCCTGCCAACACGTGTACACAAAACGCTAATCACATGTGGACTATACAGTAGACGCTTGGTGCAATATGTCTCAGCTTCAAACAGCCATGGTTAACATGCAGTGTAATTCTCTCAATAAGTCTTACTCCTAGCTTGAGCATAAAAAGCTAACAAAACAAATTTAATAGGCAAAACCATAGAAAAACCAAGAAAACATTGTCCGCCAATCTTTCCATGGAAAGCTTTTGCAGTGTCGCCTGCTTAAGGATCACATGTCTCTAGCTTTTTTTTTTTGCCTTTTAAGCACCCTTCTCCCTACAAAATGCATAGGTAGGGAGGGCATGTTTGATCGCATCTTTGTTTATCCAGACCAATAGGATGACTTTGACCAATCAGTTTTAGATCTCTAAATGGTAATGGATCAATTATGCCCTTTTCAAATGCACGGGATAGTAAGATCTTTGTTCAATATAATCTCTCATGGTTATGTGATTGAACCATGCTTCTCAAGTTGTGTTACACTTTAGGCAGACTTGTTACGTAGAGCTCTAGGATCTTCACCTTCCTTTGGACAAGTAGGCCAACAAGATCTTTGCCATGATAGTATTATAGACATCTCCATATTCTTTTGTGATGTTGATGCCATGATATCATTATCATGCAGAGTTCTTGGTACTACAAGACCCATCGGTTATCTTTGTGAGGTTCTGATACCATGTTGAATTGTAGGAAGAGAGCACATGCAAACAAGAAAAGAGAGAGAGAGAGAGAGAGAGAGAGAGAGACGACACCATCATATGTAAGCCCTAAAGGTGTGTGAATTGATTGCACAAGATGAGTTTATATAGAGAGGACCATGGTGCTATATATGAAGATACTATATATAGCTCAACAGTAATGTCAATCCAAGGGCCAAAACTCACATGCAATCCTTATATATGGCGACGTTGGGTGAAGAGTTGCATGTGCAGTTACCTATCATCTCATATGCCCATAACACTATTTGGAGTTTTGAATCCCACTGATGTAAGGACCTCCTCGTAGCCGTTACTCTTGACTAATGCATATAAGCCACCAAAATAAGAAAATATATAAATATGAATAATAATAGTTAGTATTCCTAAGAAGACATCACCACTTGTGTTTTTGAGGATGAAAGCCCTTCTCCAAGGGGCGAGTAAGTTCAGGACAACGGCCATAACTCACATGGATTCTAGGGGTGCTATATTTAACAGGCTAAGACTCTATATATGGCAAGGTTGGGTGAAGAGTTGCATATGCAGCTACTCGTCGTCTCATATGCCCAAGGTGTTGTTTGGAGTTTTGAATCCATAGACAAATCTCATTGGTTCACCAAGTAAACAAAGTCTAAACAAGACAAAACTTATCGAACGGGTTGACGTCATCTAAAGACACATGCCTGAACCCTTAAATCCCCCTTTTGACCACTTGCCAAAATCGTCCTTATTATCTACAAGTTAGATTTGACCTAACCATTTTTCATCCCCAAATAAACCCTAGACCTTAGCTATGGTGCCCCTACACCCCTCCTATGCATAAAATGAAATTCTGTTAACTAAATCTAGAGTTATGAGCAGATTAAGGAGTAGGTGAGCAACAACAAAAACATAGTTTGACTGCAAGAAAAATACATTGTCGTGAATCTTTCACATGTGAATGCAATCAAGGAGATGACACTTCACAAGGGAGTTATGAGCTTGAGAATAAATCAAGAGAGTACACAGTGCTCTGTAAGTTAGCCATCACACTTATTATCCAAAATGTCCCCTTTAGGTTTTACAAAAAATGTCTTTTATACCTTAGCCAAAGGTTCAAGGTTCAAAAAATGAGAAACGATTCTAAATCTCACTAGCTTAGGATTTCCTTGATACAATCTAGAAGCACGTAGCCCCACTCTATTTGGCTCATAATCACATACTGGTTACAAAATAATTTTGGAAATAAAAGAATTACAATGACTTGGGGCTATGGATGTCTAGAATGATCAAAAAGGTAAAAAATTACATCAAAGTCTGATTGTATAGGCTCTTAATGTTAGCTATGTTCGAACAAGTGGAGCATTCATGGGCTGCTGAGCTTTCTCTTCATTTGTCTATGACATCACGTGCACCACAACAACCCTCATCTCCACTCACATGATCTCCATCCACAATAGCTATTGTCGTACCAAAAACCCCTCGATGTTCTTGTTTTGACTCCCCCACCTCCACAAGTGCGTAATCTCTCTCCACACAAGATTGTTCACACGAATTGTGTATCAACCGGAAGAAGATCATTAGGAAGGGAATGGGGTATAGGATGGCCTCTTTATTTGGCAGTTTAAGAAAATTCTCAAAGCTTAAGTCAAGTTTGACCAAGCCTAAAAGAGAGGGCAAGAAGGCCTATGCTGAGATTTTTAAAAATACCATTTGTATATTTTGTATTTTGAAAATACGCTACTTTAACACAAAAGAGAGGTGGGTAACTGAACTTTAAAATGTCTTTCCCCATCTCTCTCCTCTCTCTCTAACATATAAAACACTCTCTCTCACTTAGTTCTCATTAAAAGAAGCACTTTTCAACCCCCTGCCCAAAAAGTAGATTTTACATATTCTCTCTCTAAAACGTGAGCCAGCTCTTTCTCTTTCCCCCCCTTTTCTCTTTTGTCACTTCCACCTCCCAATCATCAAGAGGACATTCTATGCTGCCTACATCTGACAGAAAGTGCAGATCCTCCAAGGCTACAATATACTCTCTCTCTCACTGTCTTCCTTTATGTCTTTCTCTCTCTCTCTCTCTCTCTCTCTCCCCCCCACTCCCTCCCTCTCTCTCTCAAGGTCTAGGATCTCAAGGAGTTTGGTTTAGCAAGTGTGGAAGGAGGTTCTTGAGGGTCCCTCTTACTGATGCTGAGTGTTTGTATTTATCTCCACACACAAGTATGTCTTGTACTTACTAGATGTCCTTTTTTCTGACATCCTTTTCTGAGACATATTACTCATGTGGATAGTTTTAATCTCTAGGACTAACACCGAAGCCTGTTTCCTAATGATGTGTCACAACAGAGTCCCTAGGTGCTAGTCGCATCCATTTATTAGACCATTTTGAGCATATAGTACCAAGAGCAATTTCATTGGCCATAATTTTTGGGTACTAAGTACAAAGTTGTTGAGGTTATAAATAATATAAGCAGCATTGAAGGATGCTTGTTCACATATGTAGCACGACTATGTTCAGTTAATGTTCCAGATTGAGTTTTCACATTCTAGTATGGTCTAACTTTTCATGCAAGGTTTTCACATAGTTACCGTGGAAAGCCTGGTCATGAAAATGCTGGTTTGGATAGGTTTGTGTTAAATGCATGCATACTAGATGTTATGGTCCTAGATTTTAACACAAGATTCTTTGAAAGGGCATCCACATTCATGGACAAGATAGCTTACAACGCATATTTCACCATAGATACACTATGGATATGAAATGTGTTGTAAATCTACCAACTACCATACGAGGTAGGAACTTAGTATTGGTGTTTGTAGATAGATTGTCTAGACTATATATGTTTATTTCAATCAGTTTCGCTCTTTAGCCAAGTTGGTTGATCATAATCTCTGTAGCTTATATCGATTGCACCGAGTTTTGTGATTAATTGAGCACCCATCTTTACGAGTCATTATCGGGATAACTGTCTGTAAAGGATTGGGGAGAAAACAAAAACAATACATACTACCACTTGTCTAAAGACATATGGGCAGTTTGTAAGTATTTACCTAGTGCTAAAGGATATGCTAGGAGCATACATTAGTGAGAAGCATTGTGATGAGGTATTCTTGCATGTTCTTGTACCTTAAAAAATTTTGAAACCTCGACACCTCTTGGTTGTGATAACTGATTTATAGTACTCAAGTGAGTTTACACACTATTGCATTCATCTAGTTTTGGATACAAGCAATTGCAAAGGAACACAAGTTGGAAAATCAAGATATTTCTCTTGGTTTCATTGAACCTCCTACATCACCATGTATAAGTGAAATGGATAGTTGGCCCGAGTGAGGGATGCCACCGTGGAAACATCAGTATTCATAAGAAAACATCACCACTTGTGTTTTCAAGGACAAAAACCCTTCTCCAAGGGGGGAGTAATTGTTGAACTGGAGGGAGAGAGTGCATGCAAACAAGAGAGAGAGAGAGAGAGAGAGAGAGAGAGAGAGAGAGATAGAGAGAGAGAGAGAGAGAAAGAGAGAGAGAGATGACACCATCATATGAAAACCCCAAAGTTGTATTAATTGATCACACGAGATGAGTTTATATAGAGGGGACCAAGGTGCTATATATAGATACTATATATAGTTCAACACCCCCACTCAAAGGAAGGTCCCTAACTATGGATGAAAAAAACCTTGGGGGCTCAAGGGAAAAACCCACAACTCTATTTCAAATGTACATTTACAACGTTCAAGGAGCTACATCACTCCTCTTGTACAATGTACCCTTTCAAGGGTCTCTAACAACCATATGTACACACAATTGAGCTATTGTAAATGCTTTGGTAGAGCAGCTTTAGCATCGTTGATCCCTTGTTATATATGCTACTTGATGTGATTTTATTCCTGTAAACAATAGCAACTCAAGAAACAAAACAAAACGTGAAATGACCACATCACGTTGTCCTTAGAGACGGTTGCAACACTGCTCTAGACGACATAGAAACAAACATAATATTGATGCAATCACGTGTGCACATGTATACAAATCCAGCACATAATAAAAATAATATTGGGACCCTCAAGATATTCTCAATTGGTAGCAATCATCGGCATGGCTTCACTACCATAGCATTATGATATTCACATTGCAATAAAGACGCTTACAACGAATCAAAGAAAAACTTTGGAATGACAATCATCATCATGGATTCATGTACCATGGCATCATGGTACCGACCATGGCACTAAAGACGCTTTCAAAAAATCTAAGAAAAACTATGGAACAATAATCACCATCATGGCTTCACGTACCATGGAATCATGGTCCTCACCATGGCAATAGAGACGCTTTCACAAATGAAAGAAAATTGTGGAGTAGTAATCATCATCATGGCTCACATTCCATGGCATCATGGTTCGCACCATGGCATTACACGCTTTCAACAAATTTAGATACTTCAGCAAAATATGATGGACAATCGTGAGATATTTTAGGAATAATTAAGGAAATCAATGTTGCAAATGATTGTTGTGAAACAACTCAAGTGGTCAAGGGTCATTATAAATTTATAATTTGTTAAAAAATTCTTATATATCCCACTACATACAACATTGAGAAGAAGCATCTTAAACTTGAATGGAGGTGAAAAATAATGTAGCAATGTAAATCATATTAAAATTGGCAGTTACCAAAATAAAATAAAATTACATTAATTCACGACCTTATTCCAACTCGTGATTTCCATTGGTAGTAATAATAACAGTCAAGCCAATTGAATTTACAAAAAAAAAGTAATGATAATAACAACATAGTTGCTATCAGATTTTCAGATCCTCTTGCAATCATCTACTATCAATGTGAATGTGAAATAACTCATATTTAACGAGTTTGATGGCGTTTGAGGAGGTGTATCACATTTGACGAGTTTGATCTTCCCCTAGGGAGCCCACTAAAAAATATGTAAGATAGCATGTGCAAACAGAATAAGGGATTTATAATTAGGTACATTTATTAAAAAAAAGTACTTACATAAATGGTTTTTTTATTGAGAAAGTGAAAATTTTTATACATAAAGGCTAGTTTTTTTTTCAAAAGTGCATACACAAGGGGTACATATAATAGTTGAAAATTATTATATGTAGTAATTTTCAACCTGTTGTTTGCACGTGCTATATGCAATTTTGACATAGTGGACTCCCCCAGGATCTGCCCTAAAGACATTTTCGATAACATCTTGGAAACCTTAGCACATATCTACTATGAGTGATTGGAGAACCAAAAGCATAGTCATTTAGTCGTAAACGGAGTGTTCAAACTGATAACAAGTGGAACTCGAAGAAAGTTGGGCCAACCCGACACCCAACAATGGTGATGTGTGCCGGCCAAGGAGGAGATGCGGCACAAATTGCTTGTGGAACATATAAAGGCAACACTAATATTAGTTTAGGCTTGTGGTATCCTTAGATAATGTCAAGTCACTATGCAATCTGTGCTCCTATGAAATTGCCATTGTGTATATAATTGACTCTCTAATTCTGGAAGCACTCTAAAATAGAATAAAAAAGATCAAAGTTTATTATCCTACTCAAAATAGAGACGTAACTTATAGTTGTTCCTTGCGGGTTTCCAACTCTAAGAAGCTCCTCTCTTTCTTACGCTACCATGGTCCTTGGGTTCATGTCAGATGATCAAGTTTATCAAGCTGTCCAAAATAGGGGTGCAAAGTTATGATTTTGCCACCATCTCTAGCCCTGTTATGCGATGTTGCTTATGTCGGATACAAGGGTTAAAGACAACAAGCCCAACACACACTGCCATGCACTCATGAAATAATTGTGTAGGCGGCACCCTGCCAACACGTGTACACAGAACGCTAACCACATGTGTACTATATAGTAGACGCTTGGTGCAATATGTCTCAGCTTCAAACATCCATGGTTAACATGCCGTGTAATTCTCTCATCAAGTCTTACTCCTAGCTTGAGCATAAAAAGCTAACAAAAAAAAATTAGCAGGCAAAACCATAGAAAAACCAAGATACTTAGCTGGGCTCTTTCAATCAAGTTAAAAAACATTGTCCGCCAATCTTGCCATGGAAAGCTTTTGCAATGTCGCCTTCTTAAGGATCACATGTCTCTAGCTTTTTTTTTTGCCTTTTAAGCACCCTTCTCCCTACAAAATGCATATGTAGGGAGGGAATCTTTGCTTATCCAGACCAATCGTATGACTTTGACCAATCAGCTTTAGCTCTCTGAATGGTAATGGCTCAATTTTGCCCTTTTTAGATGCACGGGATAGTAATATCTTTGTGCAATATAATCTCTCATGGTTATGTGATTGAACCATGCTCCTCAAGTTGTGTCACACTTTAGGAAAAATCGTTATGTAGAGCTCTAGGATTTGCACCTTGCTTTGGACAAGTAGGCCAACAAGATCTTTGCCATGATAGTATTATAGGCATCTCCATATTATTTTGTGATGTTGATGCCATGATATCATTATCATGCAGAGTTCTTGGTGCTACAAAACCCATCGCTTATCTTTGTGAGGCTCTGATACCATGATGAATTGGAGGGAGAGAGCGCATGCAGACGAGAAGAGAGAGAGAGAGAGAGAGAGAGAGAGAGAGAGAGAGAGAGAGAGAGAGAGAGAGAGAGAGAGAGAGAGAGAGAGAGAGAGAGACGACACCATAATATGTAAGCCCTAAAGGTGTTCCAATTGATCATTCAAGATTAGTTTATATAGAGGGGACAACGGTGCTTTATATGAAGATACTATATATAGCTCAATAGTAATATCAAGCCAAGGGCCAGAACTCACATGCCGTCCTTATATATGGCGAGGTTGGGTGAAGAGCTGCATGTGCAGTTACCTATCATCTCATATGCCCATAGCACTATTTGGAGTTTTGAATCCCACTGATGTAAGGACCTCCTCCTAGCCCTTACTCTTGACTAATGCATATAAGCCACCAAATCAAGAAAATATATAAATATGAATAATAATAGTTAGTATTCTTAAGAAGACATCACCACTTGTGTTTTTGAGGATGAAAGCCCTTCTCCAAGGGGCGAGTAATTTCATGCCAAGGCCCATAACTCACATGGATTATAGGGGTGCTATATTAAGCAGGCTAAGACTCTATATATGGCGAGGTTGGGTGAAGAGTTGCATATGCAGTTACTCGTCGTCTCATATGCCCAATGTGCTGCTTGGAGTTTTGAATCCGTAGACAAATCTCATTGGTTCACCAAGCAAACAAATTCTAAACAAGACAAAACTTATAGAACGGGTTGACATCATCTAAAGACACATGCATGAACCCTCAAATCCCCCTTTTGACCACTTGCCAAAATCGCGCTTATTATCTATAGTTCAGATTTGACCTAACTATTTATTATCCGCAAATAAACCCTAGACCTTAGCTATGATGCCCCTACACCCCTCCTATGCATAAAATGCAGTTATGTTAACTAAATCTAGAGTTATGAGGAGATTATGGAGTAGGTGAGCAATAACAAAAACATAGTTTGATCACAAGAAAAATACAATGTCGTGAATATCTTTCACATGCCAATGCAATGAAGTAGACGACACCTTAAACGAACACTTCACGAGGGAGTTATGAGCTTGAGATTAAAGCAAGAGAGTACACAGTGCTCTGTAAGTCACCCATCACAGTTATTATCCAAAATGTCTCCTTTAGGTTTACAAAAAATGTCTTTGATACCTTAGCCAAAGGTTCAAGGTTCAAAAATGAGAAACGATTCTAACTCTCGCTAGCTTAGGATTTCCTTGATACAATCTAAAAGCACGTAGCCCCACTCTATTTGTCTCATAATCACATACTGGTTACAAAATAATTATGGAAATAAAAGAATTACAACGACTTAGGTCTATGGATGTCCAAAATGATCAAGAAAGTAAAAAATTACATCAAAGGCTGATTTTATAGGCTCCCAATGTTAGCTATGTTCTAAAAAGTGGAGCCTTCATGGCACATATACATATAACAATGAGATGAGTACAAAATCCTTCACTTTACCCACAAAAACTTGTGCAACTCATGCCGTGGCCTATACAGCTTCCTCTTCATTTTTCTATGACATCACGTGCACCACAACAACCCTCATCTCCACTCACTTTCTCTTCATCCACAGTAGCTATTGTCGTACCAAAAACCCCTCGATGTTCTTATTTTGACTCCCCCAACTCAACAAGTGAGTAATCTCTCTCCACACAAGATTGTTCACACGAATTGTGTATTGACCAGAAGAAGATCATTAGGAAGGGAATGGGGTATAGGAGGGCCTCTTTATTTGGAAGTTTAAGGAAATGCTTAAAGCTTAAGTCAAGTTTGACCAAGCCTAAAAGAGAGGGAAAAAAGGCCTATGCTGAGATTTTTAAAAATACCATTTGTATATTTTGTATTTTGAAAATAGGCTACTTTAACACAAAAGAGAGGTGGGTAACTAAACTTTAAAATGTCTTTCCCCATCTCTCTCCTCTCTCTCTCCAACATATAAAACACTCAGGCTCTCACTTAGTTCTCATTAAAAGAATCACTTTTCAACCCCCTGCCCAAAAAGCAGGTTTTACATATTCTCTCTTTGCATTCTCTCTCTAAAACATGAGCCAACTCTTTCTCTTTCCCCCCTTTTCTTTCTTGTCACTTCCACCTCCCAATCATCAAGAGGACATTCTATGCTGCCTACATCTGACAGAAAGTGCACATCCTCCAAGCTTTCATATCTACTCTCTCTCTCTCTCACTCTCTTCCTTTATGTCTCTCTCTCTCTCTCTCTCTCTCTCTCTCTCTCTCTCTCTCTCTCTCTCTCTCTCTCTCTCAATCTCTCTCTCTCAATCTCTCTCTCCTCCCATTCCAGCTTCAAGTCAGAGCAATGGAGAACTCCATTACCTCTGTGTGCAGCTGTATTTCTCTCTTCTAAATCCCTCATGATCAATATTTTGAATTCAAAAGAGATTGAGCTACACTCCCTCTTTTTCTTCCCTCCACAACATAATCCTTCTCTACTATCTCTGAGTACCTTTCACTTTTTCCCTCCATAGCCAGATTTTCTTGCTTGTAGTAGTCACCATTACACATTCTCTCACTATTTTTCTTGATTAGCTAACAAACATGTCATTCAATCTCCCTCCACTGCAAGACATTACTAACAGGCCAAAATGATATCGAATAAACACTGATTTGGAGCAGGAGTATGCTACTGTGCGACTTGGCACATCGAATCCCAATGCTGCAGATCACCTACAAAGCATTGGGTTCAAGTCAATCAACTTATGGATTGATGGCCACATTTACCCAGGTGATCCAACGACTAATGCACCACTACCTTTAGTAATGTCATTGAGCTTCTGCATTTTATTGGAGATGGAAGAGGCGGACTGTTTGGCTACTGCTGGAGATTGTATTCAGCTTTTGTCAATGAAAGGGAAGCAAGTAAATATCTCTTGGCTGCATATTCATCACTACAAGAGAAGTCTATGAAAGATCTACAGTAAGTTAGAGAGGAAGCTAACAAGAAGATGAAGCAACTGAACGATGAGATGGCAAATCTCAATGAAAAAGTACAGCAACAAAAAAAAGACCCGGAGCGTCGGCTAGACAATTATGTTCAACTACAACACACTTCACGTAATATGCATCGGCAAATCGATCATCTCACACACATTCCCCTCGGCTATCACATTCGTACGCGCAAGAGACAAGCAATGTCCTTGCTATCCTCAAGTGGTGGAGCTCAAAAGAAACATGTCCGTCAAACTCCGTAAGAATACTGATGCAAGATTCTGATTTTCTATATGTTCTACAGTTTTTTGTAACGGTAATTCAATATGCAGAAACTTGGCTCGAATGATGATGGGAATTGATCGCAATGCTCAAACAATCGTACGTGCTCTACTACACAATATCATCAAGCCAAAGAAGTTGGTTGAGCTACTAGATGATCCATCCAACACTGGCATTGCTAATGTTTTGCGGCAGAAGTATTTCAGTGAGCTAAAGAACATTGTGTCGCCTCAACAGATGATGGAGGTGTATGACATCACAAGAATAATTTTCAAGGCCTATGAAGCTTTATATAAAAGTGTCACACTCGGTCATCAGACAAAAGGTTTGTTTTGGTTTCTGCCAATGCCATACAGTGTTAGTGTTGCAAAAAAGTTCTCCAATAAGGATGTTGCAATCTTGTTGGGTGGATTTCAGTATGTGAAGGATGACATGCCATTAGATGACAACAAATTATTCCGCTACAACGAGTTCAACAATGTGTATGTTGACTTATTGAAGCTTCAAGAGTCAATGATAAGATTTTATGGGTTGACACAAGAAGAGTGTGATGGGAAAGTGATATTTGTTATGAAGTTTGATGAGTGCCAAGTTGTTAAAGTTCAAAGGCTCAAAAGGGTAAGTGTTATTTTGATGAGCAGGGCCTTGGTGGGTGTCGATGTGGAGCTAAATGCCAATGAGAAGGGAAACAATTGTTTAGGTGTTCAGTCATAGAAAAATATTTGGTGGCTGGCAGCTTTTCATCTCCCACATGAGACACATGAAACTCTCAAATGGTATTTCAATCACATGACAATCGTTGATGTCATTCAACAACAGCAACAAGGACAAAGATTGCATGTTTCAGGTCTTGGAATGTTCCAAGTTGAGTGGCATTTGGCAGGAGGCTTGAAAACACTCAAGTGTATGTTAGGGTGCAAGCAAGGTGCAATGACCCTCTTTCCATGCATTTATTGCTGCCACAATAAAGTCTCAATGAGAACTGATGGCAAGGGTGCAAAGGCCAGCAATTTGAAAGGTGGTAAGGGTAAGGGAGGCAAAGTTACAGTCAACTCTGCAAAAGACGTACCCACTACACAAGCAGTGGGTAAAGCACTACAACAATGGTTTCAAGGTATCCTCAATTGTGACCAGCAAGTACCTCCTAATCGAAACATGGATGATCCAAATTGGGATCCTATTCTTTCAATACCACTGATAAATGTGCATGTGTGCACCCTTCATGACCGTCTACAAATTCTTGACAAGTTTCTTATGCTCCATATTAATTATGGTTGGAATATGGAGCATGCAAAAAGAAGAGAAGAGTGTATACGAGAACTAGAATCTATTCTATCAAGTGTTGGTCTACATGGGGGTGCAGTTGAGCTATCAAAAGACAAGAAGGTGTTTGGAAGTACACAAGATCACCCTAATAAAGTTTGTATGGGTGGTAGTAAAGCTAGATATTTTCTTTCAAACTATTCAGACTCCCAAAGTCCCAATGAGTTTCATTTGTCGAAAAAGGTGTGTGACATTACCACCTACAAAGGTAATGAAGCAGCCCTAGGAATTAAGCGTGCTCATGTGTGGCAATCTACTGATGATATTTTTTATCTTCTCAAAAAGGCAAAGCTAACCGATGATGAGATATCCACCCTAAAGTTTGTAATCAATAGTTTTACGGCACAAATGGTGGATGCTTGGGGGGAGACACACATAACACTTTACATGGTGTGTTGCACATTTGATATTTTCAATCAAAATACATCTGTATGTGAAACTAAATTTTGGTTTTTTTTCAGCACATTCTTTTTGCACATTTGTGTTTTTTTCCTTGACACTTATGGTTCATTAGCCATTTGGAGCAGGCAAGGGATGGAGCACTCACACTATCAAGCAAAAGCAGTGTATTTTAAAAATACACGACATGGAGGTGGAAGAAAAAAGAGCAATGCCCTTCGTGAGATGTTCAATTGGTTCTACAGAGTTTTAGCAGGGAGAGAGAGAAAAAAGACAAGAGAACAAAGAAGTTTGAGATGTAGAATAGAAAAAGTGGTTAGCTTGAGGGGATCACAATCATATCATGCTTTGAATGCAAAAGATCGATTCCGACGTTGGTTGGAGACAAGGCGACATGATGGCAAGCGTTGGGTGAAAATTTAATTTCCTTTTGACACTAACCATTTCTATTGTAAACATGCATTTTCATGCAAAGTGATTTGTAAAGGCGACAATTATTAGTCCCATGGATCAAGTTTCATCTATTTTAGAGTCTTTTTTAAGTTTTAGTGATTTTATTGAGTTAAAAAAATAAAATAAAAGTTGAAGTACTGTATAAGTCAAAACTCACAACTCAAAATTCATTTCTTGTCTGCACATTTTAGAAGATCCTCTCAAGCCCAAACGTACACGCATTCATATCTTACACAAGAGCACACCACCACGCACAACGATGACACCACTACCACTGACAACACTGCAAATCCACAACCAACACCTCGTACAGAATCCACCGCTTCAAATCCACAGCCTCAACCACAAGAACCAGCTCTTAACACCCAACCACTCCCCCAACCTTCAGCTACAGAGGATCAAAACACCACGCGATAGATTTTTGGTGATCTCCAGCCACTACAGCATGCAAATCGCACACCTCTACTAGACCTCAGAGCATTTGCAGCTCTTAACAGACCAAAACAAGAAACAGGACTGGAGCTCATGCAACGGTAGAAGCTGAAGATCAAGCAATGCCAGCAAGTGGACATTAAGCAACGGCAACACCTGAAGCTCAAGCACCCGCAACTATGCCGCGGAAATTCCCTTTGCGAATCAAACAAAGGGTGGTCAAGGTATTACCCGGTGATCCTGTTTCAATAGCACCAGATGCCAAGAGGAGGAAGATAATGAGAGAGTTAGAAAAGAAAGAGGAAGCAGATAGAAAAGCACATAAATTGCATGAAGAAAAAAGAAGGTAGAGAGAGAAGGAAGAATGGCAGAGAGCCGAGGCTGAGAGAGCCCGCTTGGCTAATTTACAAGCACGAGAAGAGAGCAGAAGAGGACAGGTCTCAGGCTGCCCAACAAGCAAAGGTTGGGATCTCCAGACCATCAAAAATTCCTCAGAGAGCAAAAAAATGTGCGAAAAAGAAAAAGAACAAGCTCACACCTGAAGAGCAGCAAGCCCAAGAAGAGAGGAGGAAGAAGTATAAAAATGACCCTCCTCAATGGTCCAAAAAAGCAGCTCCTCCACCACCACTAACAACGCAGAAGAAAAGGTGATGGAAGCCTAGAACAGTTGCTCTATGTGAGATTTGCACGTACCCATCGTGCGGCTCTTTTGGCTTTACAGGATGCCGCCGAGGACATTTTGGTGTAGTTGTTCCAAGATGGTGTATCTTGTATGGTGCATGCAAAGCAAGTTACATTAAAAAATACTGATCTAGCTCTAGCGCTCAATCTGAGGAATGAAGGGTGCCTCCATAAGAGTTAGTTTTCCCATGTAACCTCTGTTTATCAGATTTGTAATCTTTCGATATAATATAAATGACTTGATTTTCTCTCATTCACTGTAACTCTAATATTTAATTGTGTACTTTCTATTGTTGAAGTATTTGAATTAATCAAGTAGTTAGATTTCATCTCCTCGACCATCCAAGCACCCGTCTGAGATGGGACGCCTATCGGTGAATATTTTGTGAAACGGGGACGTTTTGGGTGCGTACGAAGGCCGTGGGATGACCAAAAGCCACGATGATGACCAACGACACGGAACGGGCTGCAAAAATGCATGGGGCAATTTTGACCTGTGTGCCGTGGCGCATAGGGAATTTTTGCAACCCGTTCCACGTCGTTGGTCATCGCCGTGTCTTTTGGTCATCCCACGGCCTCCATACGCACCCGAAATGGCTCCGTTTCACAAAATATTCACAGGTAGACATCCCACGTTTGACGGGTGCTTGGATGGTCAAGGAGGTGTGAACGCGTTGAAGAAAAAGATTTATTGGCCAATATGTGCAATAGAAAAAAAAAAGTACATAAAGTGACAAACAAAATACAGAAGACAAAATTATTGTATATTGCTCTTGATATTACATCATGGCTGGTTGGTTTTCTTGTAAATTACATATTTTGGTATAGGGAGAATGGACGACTTGACACCAAAAGTTTTGACAATCTCCTCTGGGTTTGTCACCCCTTGACCTAGGCTAAAGGCACAGCGGGAGATGACTGACCCAGGGTGCTTTCATGTAAAAGCATACAATGCCGCCTCTCGATCCACCAAGATACACTTGTGAGCATTAAGGGTAAGGGAATCTTTAGCAAGGATGGCACTTAATGCCTTGCACTTGAGCAGCTCCACAGAACCATGCTTGGAGAACTCTGTGTGTGCAACTCAAAAAACGGATGGCCCCAGATGGTCAAGGTAGTGCCACAACGAGCTATCTCTAGCCATAGGATTGTTGCCTGAACCTCCAATACGCATTGCAAACTTATCAACATGGTATGAGGTCTGCAAAACATTTTAAACAACTTCGACACTTGCTATAGGAAACAATTTACTATCGATAAAGTTAAAAAGTGGATACGTCAGTTTCCTCATCCATCTCTTCAAGAGTTTTCCTTGTAAGGTCGATGCTAGAGCGATCTTCTCCACCCATAATGGTTAGCAGTTTGTGTGGAAGAAAAGCGCTTTTCGGGACGCTTTGGTAAAATGAGGCACATAATTTGATTTCCATAAGTGTATTTTCCACGGTTTGTACCAAATTTTGCTCGTTTTCACTAGGGAGGAATGAGAGGCTTGGTAGGAGACCTTGGTCTTCAAAGTCAATTTGAAAGTTGACCTTCTCTTGCCTTCCACTGGGATCTTTCATGCCCGCATAGATAGCGAGCACTGAGAGCGACTCATCTTCTATGAGTCCTAGTGTCTTTGCAATGTCATCAAGGAACAAGAAGTGACGACCATCCACCACCACTGCATGCAAAGTGAGAATTTTGAGGTCAGGAGCTTCTTCCAGCACCTCGTCTCCCTCTATCATCCCATCTTCCTCTTTAGTGGAGCTGGGATCTTGCAAGAGGAAAAGTGCCATAGATGCTTTAGCCTGCTCATCAACCTCTTCAATAAATTCATCTGATTCCTCCACAATGGTTATAGGAGGTTTCTGGTCTGCCTTTTCTTTTGATTTTCCCTTCTCCATGCCCTCAACCACAAGCAATACCAGAACCATGTCCCAAGAGATGAATTGGGTGCCTATGTACCCCATGCCCAAGTCTATGAGGTCATTAATACATCGCGGAAAACCAATGTTTTCACACAAAAAGCTCTTCTCTTTTGTGAAACGTACAACCTTTTCATTGATTACAAAAACATATTGATTGGGCAAGGTATATCTAAGATTAAGATACTCGCAAAGGTGACTGAGATTCCAGTCGTTATTCATCGAGATGTCATGCACTGCATTATTGTGGAGACATATTTGCAGATCAATTGATTCCCTAGGAGCAACATCAGAGTCTAGTGCCTCCCATTCTCCCTTCGTCAGCTTCCATCTTCTGTAGGGAAAGACAATTGACAAGATCTGCTTCGTAATATGGTATCTGCACACCACATTCTCAGCAAACTACAGAGCACTTGATTGTATCTCCCTGGTGGTTGACCACCTTAGTCTGCCATCCAACTGCAAGGAAACTATTGATCGCACTTTCCCCTTTGTAAGTCCACATTGTTGGTGTCCTGTGAACACTCTACAGTCGAAAGATAAACACGAACACATGAAGGGACATAAACCAAGTTACGGAAGCTTTATGGGAACCATAGGTACACTTCATTGTTGAATACACATACGCCTCTATTCTCCTTTTAGTTGTTGTGATCAAGGCACTATGAGGCTTAGGCCATTCCATACTCTACAAGGTTGGTGGATGAACTAGAGAAAGATTACCATACCCAGTTTTCCTAGGCGTTACATAAGTATGGTTATAAAAAAAAATATCCCGTGAGACAAGCTCCACAGATGGACAACCATCATAGAGAAGCTTGCCAAGGTCAACGTGGATGGCCTCAAAAGTTCCTGTGGAGGACTCTATTGGATCCCACTCTACAAAATCAAATGGGAATACAGCTGCAAACATGAACAAGCAATGAAAGCCTTATAGACATCAAAGCAATATATACAACACAAATACAAAATATACAATCTGAAAAATTGACAGAGGAGTCAAATTACAGTTTGCAGGAAACCTCGATGGAGCTATTGTTGTCTCTAGCTTCAGTTGTGAAGCAACATACACATGTTGCACCTTTGCAAGACGCTTGCCATCATGGGTTTGCTTGAACTCCATGATCCTTCCCTTCCAATGGTGTGCTCAAGAAGCCATGTGTCTCCTTGAGACCTTGTGTGCACCTCTTGAGCTGAGCTGCATTGTCACCCACATCAATTGTTTGAACTCCATTGTCACCCAACATCCACTGTCGTCTTGTACATTGCTGCATGAAATGGAGTCAATGACACTCCTAGGTCATCGAGTACCCGATGATGCCATGGAGAATAGTGGCACAACCTGCAGACAATTACTTACGATTAGAGATTGCACATCCATATTCTCAGTTGTATAGAGCAAGATTCTTGATGGTACATCAGACGAAGGATGCCACTTACTGTTATACTACTCCACCTAGTTGTTGCTTAATTGGGAAGATAATGTTGCAAAGCTTGAGAGGAAAGTAGATCCGCTCTAGAGAGCACAATGGAGAAGGAGTAGGAAACCTGTTGAGGAAAGAAAGAGGGATGATCTAGCAGAAGAATATGCAATAGATCTTCAACTTTAGGTAGAGGTGTTTAGTGAGGCTCATGGAGAAATGGATAACTTCAGCTTGAAGAGAATGCAGTAAGCTTGAGGAGGGAAAGAAGGTTCAAACTTCTGCTGTAGAGCTTTTGGGAGGGAAAATTGAAAGGAAGGAAAGAGCAGCAGAGCTTTTGGGACGGAAAACTGAAAGTGAAGTGAAGAGAAGTGAGAGATGGTACAGTAGAGAGAGAGGGAGGGAATGATCAACACGTTTTTGGAGGGACCCCTTTTTAGGAGAGGGGGGGAGAAACTTACGGCCACTAGAGAGATAAAGTATTGGTTTTTACTCAACTATTTAGAGAAAAGTTCATTTTTTTGAATTTATAAGAGATTTTCTCTTTGTATTTTGTAAAAGATCACAAGTTTGACCACTTACTTTTAGGACCTACCATACCCACCATTTCAGTCCACATGGCATCCACCCATTTGCCCCTTCCATAATCTCCTTTTTAATCCCATGGCAAATAAAGAGGCCCCCTTAGACCCCATTCCCTTCCTAATGTGTCAGAGAAAATGAAATAAACTATAGACACGATGACATTGCAAAATGAAACCCTTTTGGCATTGGTAACAAAAGCTATTTGTTTGGTAGCACACCATAAACCTGAGGAGTATGTATTCCTAGAGAAGGAACAGAGGCTCATTGAGCTTTGGAATTTGGTAGTTGTGGAAGCCAACAGGTACCAAAGAATTCGTTTGATCCTAAGATTATCCAAACAAGTAATACAAACATTTAATCCTAACAAGGGGATACTAGGTAAAGTGAATGGGACACTGTTGGAAGTCACTACATGAGAAATAGCTCACATGTTTAAGTTTCCATGCGCCAACGAGGCCACACCATGTACTTTTATGAAGAGGTCAGTCAGTACAAGCCAGAAAGAAGCATAAGTTAGGTGGATAGGGCATTTCAGTGCAACACAAGAATGCAAATGCAAGGTCCCCAACCCGCCTAAACTAAGGTTGATATGGGGTCCTTGATAGGTCTCTCGGCCAAATAAAACTTGTATCCTTTACGTAAGAAAAATCTGGAGAAAAAACCTTTTCCATTGGCAATGGCTTGGGACTATAACTCTAGAAAATACCTAGTCCTGTCTCGCAAACAAAAACAAGACAATTTCTAAAAATTCAAAAACTATTTCGGCCCTATAACTTTTGCAAATGGGCTAAGGTATCCTCATCCAATTCTTTTTTTCCTCTATGCGAGTGAGGGCATAGCTGTTGGTGGACTCCTCTTCCACTGAAGAAGTCTTCCAACTTTAATGCACGAGAATGATCAGGTCCACCCATCCATGATCAACAACCTTAGTCGATCCCCACTTACCACACATGCTTCGTTGTTTTCTAATTAGTACTACAATCTTTCAACACTAAAAATAATGGTTCATTTTAACTTCCCGTCATGGTGATTCATTAAAACAAGTCATAAAAAAACAACATTGAAAAACATTTCTTTAACAAACAAACATCTTTAACTTAAGACAATGGTAGGATCACTTAGAATAGTCCTTGAAAAACCTGACCCGTACTCAACTTGTCTCAAGCACACGTATAATGGGTGAAAAATGGCACCCTTTCTTATTCATAGACGGAGGTGGAAAAACATCACCCAAGGTTCGGGGTGCCCATATGCCAAAACCAGTTGCCCATACAACAGGGCGATTTCCCTATGATAAAAACGGTATCATAATATATATACACAAACATACATATGCACGGAGTAAAAACTCATCGTACATGGGGATAATTGACTCATTAGTGGCTAAAAAGCCATCATTGCTCATCACCTGAAGTGAAATATTTCAAGGAATCAGAGGTGCCTTGAGACAAGCTGCCTTAAGGATGATCAACCAATTCTTTCCTAGATCAACCAGGCTAACCCAACCATTTCTTTCCTAGGCCCTACAAACAATTTCACGATTGTTTGTTAAAAGATACCCTTGCGGTTTTTAGCCAATTTTAACATTTCCTAAGTCCTTATCCACTCTTTAACGGATGCAATGTTATGATTTAAAAATAATTTGAACTACTTATGAACTTAATTTACAACCAAGACCCACCTGTGATGATTGCTTAGGAATCTACTAAAACTCGAGGGCCCGAATACTCTCGTCTGTAAGCCTACTTCTCGGACTAGCCTCGTGATTATGTGAGGCCTTGGCCCACTGCATATTGCTATCATCTTCTTTAGTAGGATGATTTCCCCTGGTCCTTTTGGGAGCCATGACTTTTACCCTTATAAAAGGGATGTCTAACCATTAGGTGATTTATCAAAACTTGACTTTACCATAGAAATTCCATAACATACTTCCATGAATTAACCTAAATTCCCTTTTTATTGAAATCTTGGCCAGTTTATTTGTTTATTATAAGTAGATTCTTGTGGATTGATATCATTCTCATAACTCTTTATACCTTAATTTAGCCATAAGAATCTATGATTAATTTTTGGAACTAATCTGCTAGCTTCTCCCTTTTATTTGTAGTCAAAATTAGTAACTTCTCAGCAAAGTGATCTACTAATTATTTATATCTGTAAGATATTTTTATCCTAGCTTTCTTCAAAGATATTTAGTCTCTAATAATTTTCTTATAAATTTTTGAGTCATTTTCCTAATTTTCTACTTTTAATTAAGTCTAAAAAGGACTTATTTTTTGCTTGATAATTATTATAGTAATTATCCAATAAAGATATATTTATCTCAAATTTTTAACAAGTTATCATACCTCTAGTAATTATCTCATAAAATTTTCAATGGATTTACTAATTATTTCTATTATTTTGATAATAAAATCAAAATTATTAAGTCTAAAAAGGACTTATTTTTTGCTTGATAATTATTATAGTAATTATCCTATAAAGATATATTTATCTCAAATTTTTAACAAGTTATCATACCTCTAGTAATTATCTCATAAAATTTTCAATGGATTTACTAATTATTTCTATTATTTTGATAATAAAATCAGGGCTTTTAGGCCAAGATAATTAGTAAAAATAATTAACTAATTAGGAGATAATTATCACAGGCTTCTAGTACTATAATAGTTTTTTGATAATTATCTCACTAAATTTAAATATTTTTTAAAATTATTTTGATTAATTTTTGGCTAAAAATAGAGCTTTTACGCTAGGATAATTAGGAAAACTAATTTACTAATTATGATGTAATTATCAAAAATTCATAAAAATATATTATTTCTTTAATAATTATCTTATTAACTTCTAAACATATTTTCTAATTATCTTGATTAGTTTTTTGCTAAAAATATTTTTTTTAGGCCAAGATAATTAGTAAGATAGACTAACTAGTTATGAGGTATTTATCACAAGTTTTTAACACTATATACTTTATAAAAAATTATTTGAGTAACATCTAAATGTGATTTCTAATCTTCTTGCTTAATTTTCAGCTAAAAATACAGTTTTTAAGCCAAGATAACTAGTAAAACTAACTAACTAATTATGAGGTAATTATCATAGGTTTCTAAAAGTATAATCTTTTCTTTATAATTATTTTACAAACTTCTGAACATGTTTGTAAATTATCTTGATAAAATTCAAGTTTTTAGGCCAAGATAATTAGTAAAATAAACTAATTGATTATGAGGTAATTATCACACATTATAATATTTTTTGATAATTATTCTACTAGCTTCTAAAGATGTTTGCTAATTATCTTGATTAATTTTTAGTTAAAAATAGAGTTTTTAGGCCAAGATAATTAGTAAAACTAACTTACTAACTATGAGGTAATTATCACAAGTTTTTAACACTATAATATTTCTCTAATAATTATCTTATCAACTTCATTTGTTAATTATCTTGATTAGTTTTCATCCAAAAAAAGAGTTTTTAAGCCAAGATAATTAATAAAACTAACTAACTAACTATGAGGTTTTTATCACAGGTTTGTAACACTATAATATTTCTTTGATAATCATCTTACTAGCTACTAAATATGTTTCTAACTATCCTGATTAATTTTCTTCTAAAAACAATTTTTTTAGATCAATATAATTAGTAAAACTAACTAACTAATTATGAGGTAATTACCAGAAGTTCCTTACATTATAATCTCACTCAAAAAATTATCTTATGACTTACTGAACTACTTTTAAATTTTCTTATCACTTTTAGTTTGAAAAATAGAAAATATCTATCTAATTAAATATTTAAATTAATTAGAAAATTATGACATAATTTTCACAGCTTTCTAACATTGTGTACAAGCTTTGAAAATTAACTCCTAATTAACTAGTCTTAAATGATATATTCTCTCTTAATTAAGACCAAAAGTAAGCAATTTCAATCCTAATATAGGTTAATAATTAATTAGATTACTAATCATAATTATAAATTAGGTAATTAGCAATCTAATAGAATATAATAGTGTAATTATTAGTAGAGAGAGGTTTAATCTTTTCTAACTAATTAGATTATTTAAAAAATTAGGCATTGATTAATACATCTTTTACTAATCAATCAAGATTAGCACTAACTACCTTAATTAATCCCAAGAGAAGAAGAATCTCTATAAGCATGAGAGATTTTACTAAGGTCTCCGAGTCTGAGAGCAAATGTGAGACCTCTTGCCCATTTTATAGCTTTTGGCAGAGCCAAGCAGCTAAACAACAGCTTCCCCTATATCCCCACACTCAAAGGGGCACCCTTTTTTGCTAATTCAGTCACCTGAATGGTCCTGATACCTCCCAAGCACCTACCTAGGTTAATTTTCAAGTCTGGTAATTTTATTTTTCTTTTTTGCTTAATGGAAAAATCTACCAAGATACCAAAATCTACCTTAATATCTACCAAGATTCCAATTATTTTATTAAAAAAAGTAGCAATGAAATTCCCAGTAAAGATTCATGGGTTGGTTCTTGTTTAAATTTGGCTCAAAAAAATTTGGTTGAAGTAATGACGTGCTTTAGATTTTGAAAAAACCAACCTTTGCTACTTTTGGACAATTTCTCATTGTGAGTGTGCGTATATGCGGATGTGTGCGTGCATGCGCGGTACGGTGCATGTGGGGAAGGGGAGGAGCATGAGAGATGGTGCACCGAAAAGTGAGATCTACTAGCTAAACTACTAGTTTGTACAAGAAATTAGGTGAGAGAGACTCTCAACCTATGCCCAGTGGCTCACTCGATCGATCTACACACAGTCGTATTGGCTATGGTGGTAGGCAAGCGTGAGGTCTGCAAAGATCCACGAAGTGTCATGATAGTTTCAGTCATTTTATTATGACAATCCCTGCTGCAATGCTCCCATTACAGCTGCTAGGTCGGGCCTCGACATTAGTAAGTCAAACATGAGATGCCCGAATGCTGACAAAATGTGCACAAACCTAGTTGTACTTTCCCTGCTGCAATGCTCCCATTACAGCTGCTAGGTCGGGCCTCAACATTAGTAAGTCAAACATGAGATGCCCGAATGCTGACAAAATGTGCACAAACCTAGTTGTACTTTCCTCCCCCGCGCTATTTGCAATCACTGCATCATCAGGCAGGGCCACCCTTCACATATGGATGTGTCAATTCCGACACTGGTCTAGCTACGTCCCTCTCACCCATATGCAAAATTGTGCGTTCTGGCACCAACTCATCAGTCTCTAGCATGAGCATATCAAAGAACTCCATGTTTGTCATCTTTGTCTGTGTCTCTAAGGAGCAGACCTGCTCTACCTCTGCCTACACAAACTCTAAAAAAACATGTTGTATATCACTAGAGCACTACCACTCTACCTCAATCTCTACAAAGTCTACTGGCACGTCCTGCACAACTGAATGTTCTCTCTCGTGAGCATGATGGAGCTCAGCTATGAAAAAAACACGTTGGGGAGGGGGAAAGGGGAACACACTTAAAAACAACATAATGCCTCGCTATAGCCCAAGGTATACATAGTGCCCCAATCCAGTAGAGTTCACCTTCAAAACTTGACATTATTCGCAAGCAAACCACCGTTTACGCACGACCATATGCACAATGCTTTGCAGAGACCCAATCATTCCGCTCTGTCCAACTCACAACCTTCCACATGCACACAACCTCTCTCTTTCTCCATTTGCACAACAAAACTTGGGGGGACACAGACCTCGACACACGCACACAAGTAGAGAGAGAGCGGGAAGGGGGAATTGATGCCAAGAGATAGCAATGATGTCTTTCCTTGTATCCGCACAACCATTTACAATGAACTCTATGCCGGCTAAAGACCAAAAAACTAAAAAATTTGGATTTCCTAGCCGGTGCATTCCAACCTGAGCTCCTTATAGCATTCTACTTGTATTGCACCCAAGTGGCATATTCATTTTAAGCATGTTTGCATTGTGGGCACCTCCCCTTGCTCTTGGCTTCCCAGCTTGGCCACCCAGTTTGTCCTTCTGGAGTCTGGACTCGGATTTCTCTCTCTCTCTCTCTCTCTCTCTCTCTCTCTCTCTCTCTCACACACACACACACACACACACACACACACAACTACCATGGGATGCCCCCCCAAGCACTAGCAACATTGCTAGTGGGGGCTCCTCCTTTCTCTCAAAAATTTGACCTTTTGCGGGCCCATGGGTACCACCTTTTAGTGGGCGCAACTGCCACATCATCCCCGCCACGAGCCCCAGGTCTACCACCGTCGGTCCCCAGCCACTACCGTGCATTGCCTCCCATCACCTTCCTCGGTCAAAAACAACGCCAGGCATCACCTCTATAGCCACGTGCATAAGGGGCCACGCCCCTGCCTTTATACACTGGCCGCCCATCTCAATATCCCACATGTGGATTGAATGCCCAGCCATGTGGCACTTGAAGGGAAGGCCATCCTCCAAACTCCAAAAAACTCACCACAAATCTTTTAAAAATCCCATTTTTTTGCCCCAACTTCAAACAACTGTCACTTATTGCTTAGGGATCCCCTTTGCCAACTTGTAAAGCCATGCTTGTAGACCCGTTCGGTGACTTTGGTCCGTGCAAGCACGGCCTCATTCCGATCTTGTCGGGCCCATCAACCGGTGCACTCCAAACTAGGAAAATTCTATCTAGCATCACACCCCTCTCACTTGGCAAAAACATCAAATGACATTAGCTTGCTGACCACGATTCTGTTTGACATGTCGTCACTTTCTACCAACTCTGTACCATGCATAGAATGCATACAAACCCTAGTGAACCTCCAAAATCATGGCACGTCTATCGATGCGACCAACCTGGCACAAACATGGCCCCTGACAAAACTTTGACTGCTCATAACTTGACATACGAGACTCATATTGCCGATCTAAAATGACCAATAGGCTCCATAAATCAAGCACTATACACCCACAACTCCAAACTAGCTTGGACCACCTCGCTCCACCTGCCCTATCCGACTAGAATTTGCAAACATCCCCAACTTCAAAGTGCGATAACTTGGGCATGTGGCTCTGTTTGAGGAGCCATCTAGACCTGCTCCTTTAGCACGTGAAGCTCTACATTTCCAAGCAAAAAGGTTGCACCTTGAACCTCTTTCAATTGCCACTCAAGCTGTCCCCTTTTGAAGCCCTTCTTGGCCTATAAACCGCATATGCCATACACATCAGCTGCCACCTGTCTACCCAGGATCTTTGTATCAGCTCCAAACCCTTTGCCATGCATCTGCTAGCCAACACATACCTGCCCATACCATCTTCGCTACATACTTGCCCATGCCATCTTCTATTGTTGACCAACTTTGGATACACCATCATTGCCCACCCCCTAGTTAAACATTTATGTTCAACCCAAAAAGAGCTTTATTCCACTTCTAACTACAAAAGCTTGGCAAACCCTATCAAAAAACCAAAATCATATATACAAAGTTTTATTGCATCCTGCTGCCAAACGTTCAAGTGGGTTGCCCCACCCCCTGTATCACATAGCTTCCACCTATATCAAAAACCTACCATTGGTGCCTTCCACCCATTTGTAACACCATAGTATTCTGTTGCACCCTAGCACATAGACCATCATTAGTATATAGGTTGCCCATATCCTGCCTTCAACACTCCATGCATCCCTTGACAAACAAGCATACACTCTAAACCAAGCAGCATCAAGCATACCACCATTCAAAAAACATATACCTGACAACATATTTGAATACATGCCTGACCCTCCCTCCCATCTATATAAAGTGGAGGCCTCAACCATAGACCCATGCACCTGACAAACCATCCACCACACAGTAGTATCTACCACCATATTCATCAACCAGAGCTCACATACCTTCAATGGAAGCAAAGCTATCACTAGGATTCTCCCTTACCCATCATTGGACGTGTCTATTGTACTAGAATCTCCACCATCTTTGGCAACACCACCACATCCTCTTTGACATCGCACTCAATTATAGCATCATCGATCCCTCCTAATGCAACTAGCTGCTCTTCAAGGTCAATCAGCTCCACTTGCCTATCAGCTTCAGCTGATTGTCAATCACCTCTTCTACCGCTGCATCATGCTCTACCAAGGTAGAGAGAAGTTCTCCCCACACTGCATCCTCTTGGTCATCATCCATAGGTAGGGCCACTTCATCCCTTAGGACAAGAATTTGCACCATCTTTGCCTGCATACCTCCTTCTGTGGGCATAGACTCCTCCATTTGGTTTCCATCAAGTACAATGGCTAACTCTGTTCCCTGCACTTCTTGAACATTGGCTATCACCATATCATTATATGCATAATAACGCAGCTTTAACTTTACCAGCTCAGATTTGTCAAAGCTCGTTTCCTCGTTATAGGATGTGGACTCATCCACTCTATCTTCTTCACTCATTTCCCAGTAACTCGAGGTTGTATCTTCTCCCTCACCGGCATCATATACCAACTCCGTGTCTGCATCTTCATCCGCTTGCTTCTCTGCAAATGCTTGACTATCTCCATGACTTTGCACACTTTCTCCATTTTCTTCAAAACCCTCAATTTCTACAACCTGATTGCACTCTGCTATCTTTTCATGTAAACTTTCCATAAGAACAGGCCTTACCTCTTTAATCCGATATAGAATCTCAACATTTGCTACCACTTTTGCACTTGGGTTCACTTCAACATGGGGCTTCTCCTTGTTGACAGCTCGTCCACCCTTGGTACACACACATCATAAATTGAAAACCTCTAAGGAGCATACCCAACCATAGGCCTTACCTCAATAGGCTATGCATGTCAAACAATTGGAACTCGGACCAATGAACAGTCTACTTATCACCGCAACAGGCACATAATCTGCAGGATTCAACACACCCAACTCCAGCTTCTGCTTTACCTTTCTGCTCTTCATCTTGGCCAGATAGACCATGTCCTCATACGTATCCGCACCGTACTCAACCTTTTCTCTAATCCTCGGATGCAATCACTCTAGCAACTTTGACAGCTTCAAATATTGATTTCCTTTTATCCCATTAGGAATCTCTAACTGCTTCCAACAGGCTTCAAATTTCTCAAAAAATTCTTTCTCACGTCCTGGCGTACCGCCTTTACCTTTGCACCAGCTTCTTTTGGTGTAAACACTTCTCGAAACCGCTCCAAAAACTAATTTTACAGCTCCTTCCATGATCCTTGATCACTGCTTTTTAAACCATCGAACCACATCTTGGCCTAACCACACATCAACAACGGCATCGTTTGCAGCTTTTCAACATCCTTCAACATATGCATCAACAGCAGCCATAACTCGGAATCTACTAACCAATCCTCAGGATCTTCAATGCCCGTAAATATGGGGCCAAAACTTGTCTCCACCATCTCTATCAACTTCAAACTCAACCATCAAACATTTTGACCATCAGCCAACCACTTTGTTGGCTAACAAACATCGCTTTAGACTTAAAATTGGAGCATTAGAGAGCTCCTCCATGGGGGCACCAGAAGATGGAGAGGGGCAAAGGGAAACACACCCAGAACACAACACAATGCCTCATTATAGCCCAGGGTATACACATCACCCCAATCCACTAGAGTTCAAATTCAAAACTTGACACTATTTGCAAGCAAACCACCATTTACACACGACCGTATGCACACATGATTTTTTCAATGCACCAAATAGACCCAATCATTGCGCTCTACCCAACTCATAGCCTTCCACACACACACAACCTCTCTCTACCTCCCTTTGCACAACAGAACTCGGGGGTCACACACACCGACGCACACCCAAAAACACACACACACAAGCAAAGAAGAGAGGGGGAAGAGGGAATCAATGCCAAGAGACAGCAATGATGGCTTTCCTTACATCCACACAATCATTTATACTGAACTCTATGCCAGCGACAGTCCTCGGCAAAAGAAACTCAATTGGCCAAAAAGCCTGTGGCAAAGAAGCTCGTTCAGATCACGTACATCTCCTTTTATAGGAGTAGCTAAAGACCAAAAAAAGAAAAAAATGGATTTCTAGCTCATGCATTCCAACCTGAGCTCCTTAGAGCATTTTACTTGCATTGCACCCAAGTGGCATATTTGTTTTAAGCATGTTTGCATGGTGGACACCTCCCCTTGCTCTTGTCCGCCCAGCTTGGCCACCCACTTTACCCTTTTGGAATCTGGACTTGGATTTCTCTCTCTCTCTCTCTCTCTCTCTCTCTCTCTCTCTCTCTCTCTCTCTCTCTCTCTCTCTCTCTCTCTCTCTCTCTCTCTCTCTCTCTCTCTCTCTCTCTCTCTCTCTCTCTCTCTCAACTGCCACAGGATACCCCCCCAAGCACTAGCGACGTCTCTAGTGGGGGCTTCCCCTTGCTCTAAAGAATTTGACCTTTTACGGGCCCGTGAAAACCACCATTTAGCAGGCGCAATTTCCACTTCATCACAGCTACAAGCCCTAGGTCTGTCATTGTTGGCCACAAGCCACTGGCATTCATCACCTCCCGTCACCTTCCTCGACCAAAAATAGCACCAGGCACCACCTCTATAGCCGCGCATAGCGCCACCAGGTGCCCCCTCCATAGACACGGGGTGAGGGAGCTCCCCTCTTTCCCCATTAGACACCCATAAGGAGCCATGCCCCTGCCTTTATACACTAGTTGTCCATCTCAATACCCCACATGTGGGTTGAATGCCCAACCACGTGGCACTCCAAGGGAAGGCCATCCTCCAAACTCCAAAAAACTCACCACAAAATCTTTAAAAAATACCATTTTTTTCCCCCAACTTCACACAACTACCACTTATTGCTCAGGGCTCCCCTTTGCTAACCAATAAAACCATGCTTTTAGATCCAATCTGGAACTTTGGTATGTGCAAGCACGGACCCATTCCGATCTCGTCGAGCCCGTCAATAGATGCACTCCAAACTAGGAAAATTCTATCTCGCATCACACTCCCGTGAATTGGCAGAAACTTCAACTCATAGTAGCTTGCCGACCAGGATTCTATTGGACATGCCATCACTTTTTTCCAGCTCCATACCGTGCATAGAATGCATACAATTCCTCCTAAAGCTCCAATATCATCAGATGGAATGTCTATCGATGCGACCAACCAACACAAACCTAGCCCCCAACAAAACCTTGATTGCTATTAACTTGACATCCAGGACTCAGATTGCCGATCTAAAAAGACCAGCAGGCTCCAAAAATCAAGCACTACACACTTAGAGCTCCAAACTAGCTTGGACAACCTAGCTCCACCTGCCCTTTCCGGCTAGAATCTACAAGCATCCCCGGCTTCAAACTACCATAACTTGGGCACCGTGGCTCTATTTAACAAGCCATCTAGACCTACTTCTTCAGCACTTAAAGATCTACATTTGCGATCAAAAAGGTTCCACCTTGAACCTCTTTCATTTTCCACCCAATTTATCCCCTTTTGGAGCCCTTCTTGGCCTATAAACCGCATATGCCATACACATACGCTGCTAACTTCCTGTCGAGGATCTTTGCAACTGCTCCAGCCCTTTGCCATGCATCTGCTACCTAGCACATACCTACCCATGCCATCTTCTATAGTTGACCAACTTTGACTGCACCAACGTCTTGTCTTCGCTCAAAGGATGCCAACAACAAAAATCGAGACTATGTCATCTTGAACCTTAGACACATGCATAGGATATACCAAGCCACTACGGGCTCCCTTGGCAGTCAATAATGAATTGCAATGCATATAGAAAGACTCATCTCTAAGTAGTGTCTAACAACCAAAATCTGCTAACTGTCTCATTGAGATCAAGCTCTATCTCAACTGAGTAACGTAGTGCACATGTTATAGCACATAAGATGCACCACTGGGCAATGAAAAACAAACGTCTCTTGCACTCTCTATGTCAAATGCCAAACCATCAGCCAGGTTCCCACCTTTGTACTTTCCATATGGACTTGGTTGGCATGCTCTCACTGAAGGCTTATATCTGTGGGGAGGGGCTCCATGTGGATTAGATTGGTAGGCACAGGGCATGGTATTATTGGTTCTTCCTCCTCTTGAGTTTCTTATTGTTGCCCTTGACTTTCCTGCTCCTCTTGCTGATAAATTTGGTCCATCATTTCTATAACATTGTTTTATTGGGTTTTATCAAAGGATTCTTCTTCTGTACGTTGGCGATCAAGTCTTCTCTTTGTTCTTAGCTCTCTGAAGGAGGCATTTTCTGTTGTTCTTGGGTCTTGATTCGTTTGGCCTCCTCTCTTTTTGCTTCTTCTTTTGCTAGTCTCTCTGAGGTTTGGCCCATCTGTTCTTTGATCTTGGCCCTCGTCATGGTGGCTGAAAAACTTTGAGCCTGCTCTTCTTTTCTAAGCTTTTCTATATCTCTTCTTTTTTGAGTAGTTTCCGTTTGTTTTTACCTCCTTTCTTCTTCAGCCTTCTACTTTCTCTCATGTTCATACATGGCTCTCTGCTCTCTTTGCTCCACTCTCTTGGTGTATGTAGATGCTAGATTTCTTTCTTTTGTAGAGGAATCTACCTATTGGACCTCTATCTTTTCTTCATCAGTCCCTGATCCAACTTACTCAGATCTAGTGGCCCCTTCATCCCTAATATACTCGGGTTGTGTTGTTTTCTTTGCTCTTGTGTGTCTTGCTGATGTAGAAGGTGCTACCTACTTCTTTACCTAGGGCATCCTCTCGTGAGTCTCTTTCTCCAACAAGATAAGCTGCTATCTTTGTCTGCGTTGCATTTATTCGATCGAATAATGTAATTTATATCAAATAACTCGTCATTATTCGCATATTATCATAAAATACAAGGTATTTTTGAATAATTTATAATCTATCGATCGATAGTTTATGATCGATATGCTAGATTTATATAGAAAAAAATGGGCATCATTGTTCGATACTTTTTCGATCAAAACCAATTTTGGAGCTTTCTAGTTGTCTATAGCTCACACTCTCTACCTCATACTCTCGAGCAGGTCCGCTTTGCGTACTGGTAAGCATCTTTTCTCTTCAAATTCGTGTTTTTATACACAAATAATTTAAATTTTACTTTCATGTGATTATATTACTGTATGTGTCTCTGATATGCCTTCGGGCCCTCTTAGTCACATAGCAGTTTAAAATTTAGGATATAGAAATTACTATGGCTTGTCTCATTTTATATCTTACTTCCATAGTAAAGAAAAAATTTAGAAAACATTGACTCTTGTTCTGATATGCTTTGCAGAAATCTTACATGAGTCAATGTTTTAGGAATTTAGATAACATCGTACATTGTTTTGAAATGCTTGTCGGCCCTCATACTTTGTACGGTGTTTTAGGAGACCATTAGATATCATGTGCATTTGTTTAATATGTCTCACAACACTCTTACTTTGTACAATACTTTAGGTAAAATAAGTTCCAATGAAATGTGAGCTTACGAAAAACATACTTCTTCCTGCGTCTGAGCCTTGGTTCTTACAGCGGAAGAAGATACTCCTAGACACAATCTATGCAAATAAATAAATTTTTTATCTAGTGAGTCTTTGAGCTATACACTTTTCAATATACGTAGTCATGGACCACATGATTTGTAGATCTACATTGTAGATATGTATAATGAGAAAAGTGTAATTTTTGTAAGGTCCCCAATCCCGCCGACACCAAAAACGGTATGGTACCCTTGACAGGTCTCTATGCCTACTAAAGTCAGAGTCCTAAACAAAATAAATTCCAGGGAATTCACCCTTACCATTGACAATGGTTTAGCTTTATAGCCCTAGAAAGAGACCTAGTCCTGTCAGCTCGCAGTGGAAACAGGACCATTCAAAAAAATTCCGGCCCTATAACTTCATCATTCAGACTTTGGTTTCCTCAACCAACGCTTTTTTTCCCCTAACATATGTGAGGGCGCAGCTATTGGTGGATTCCTCTTCCAATTGAAGAAGTTTCTAAACGTTTTAGTGCGCGGGAATGGATAGTTACCTGACTAACCAGGTCCACCCGTCTATGATTGACAACCTTAGTCAATCCCCACTTACCACCCCGCACTCACACTTGATTCTTTTGTTATTTAATTACTACCACATTCTTATCACAATTAAAATAATGATTCCTTTTATCCTTCATAACAGGATTTTATTAAAACAGTATTGAAAACATTCTTTTCGCAAACAGACATCTTTAAACTTAAACACAGGGTACTGTCAATCAAAACATTATCCATAATAACCATGACTAGTACTCGTCTTGTCTCAAGACCACCTAAGGGTGAAAAAAACAGCACCCATTCCTTATTCATAATCCAGAGTGGATAAACCCCCACCCAAGGTTTCGGGTACCCATACACCAAACCAGTTGCCCATACAACCGGACAGCTCCCCTAGGATAAAAAACGGCATCCTAACTTATGTAGAAACATCAAGACATGACACGGATTAGAAACTCAACGTTCATGGGGGTAACCGACTTATCCGTGGCTAGAAAGCCAATCATTATCATCAATTTATACTAAGGATTCGAAGGTGTCTTGAGACAAGCTGACTTAAGGATGATCAATCATATCTTTCCTAATTCAATCATTTTTAACCCAAACAATTCTTTCCTACATTATAAACAAATGCACTTTGGAAGTTACCTTCCGTTTTCAGTCAGTTTATTTTTCCTAACCTTACGTATGCAATGTTAACTTAAAAATGAACTTTAAAAGATTTTTAGTGAACAAGATAGAAATCCACCTGGGACTGCTCGTCCATGTGCTGTTGGGCGGGAGCCTGTAGACTTTCCTCCGTCAGCCTATGGCTAGGCCAAGCCTCATGGTCATTAGTGACTTTATTTCTTTTGTTGCTAACATCCTCTTCCTCGGTAAGAGGATTTCCCCTGGTTCTCTTTGGAGCCATGTCGGCCGCCTTATAAAAAGACTTAATCCATTAGAAGTTAAATTGAATAATATTCGTTTTCTTTTTTTTTCTCAAAAATAAGGATTTTTGGAGTAAGTAGGTATCTTTAATAGTCAATTTGATGAGATATTCCTCCTGTAACTTATTTATACTATAAATAATTTCCCATAATTACCATTTAATTTGGGAAGCCCTTTAACTAGGTTTATCCTAAGTCTATATTCCATTTTAGCCTTAGTAAATTATAAATTCCTATCGGCTAATGGATTACTCACCCTAAATTGTAATTGATAATAGTCTATCTTTAGGAATTTTCATAAATTTGATTTATAACCTTTTCCTCCTATACTTATGGTCTAATTTAGGCAGAAGTTTACTGATAGTAATTTGTTATACCAACCATTTATGCTGAGGTAATTTTCCCAACCTTCAATAGTGATTTTAGACCTGAGGTATTTATTTGGTAATTAGATAAATTAATTTACTAATTTCTTTTCTCTATTTTATACGCAAAATTGGTTACTTTTATTGAAGATAAATACTTCAACTATTTATCTGAGGTTGAGGTATTTATCATGGATTCTAGAAGGTGTGTTCTATCTTTGAAAATTTTATCAAAGGTTTTTGGATTAATTTACTATATTCCCCCTTTTATTTTTCTCTAAAAATAATGTAGTTTATTGGGATAATGAGATAAACTAATTATCCGAGAGTAACATAATTATCACAGGTTCTCTAAGGTATAATTAACCTCTAATAAATAGCTCAAGACATTTTGAATAAATTTGATAATTTCCCCCTTTTAATTTATCTTAAAAACAGAGTAATTATGCTAAAGTAATTAGGTAAATTAATTATCTAAGCTTCACATAATTATCACGAGTTTCCTAACATATAGTTAACTTTTGATAAATAGCTCAAATCATTTTGAATTTATTTGCTAATTTCCCCTATTTAATTTATCCTAAAAACATAGTATTTCCACTGAAGTAATTAGATAAATTAATTATCTGAGCTTCACATAATTATTACGGGTTTCCTAACATAAAGTTAACCTTTGATAAATAGCTCAAGTCATTTGGAATCCATTTGCTAATTTCTCCTATTTAATTTGTCTTAAAAACAGAGTATTGCTGCTAAAGTAATTAGATAAATTAATTATCTGAGCTTGACCTAATTATCACAGGTTTCCTAACGTGTAATTAACCTCTGATAAATAACTCAAATCAATTTGAATCCATTTGTTAATTTCCCGTATTATAATTTATCCTAAAAATAGAGTATTTTTGCTAAAGTAATTAGATAAATTAATTATCTGAAATTCATCTAATTATCAAAAGTTGCCTAACATGTAATTAACCTATGATAAATAACTCAAATCAATTTGAATCCATTTCCTAATTTCCCCTATTTAATTTGTCCTCAAAAGAGAGTATTTCTGCTAAAGTAATTAGACAAAATAATTATCTGAGCTTGAACTAATTATCACGGGTTTCTTAACATATAATTAACCACCGATAAATAACTCAAATCATTTTGAATCAATTTACTAATTTTTCCCTATTTAATTGGTCTTAAAATTAGAGTATTTTTGCTAAAGTAATTAAGTAAATTAATGATCTGAGCTTAACATTATTATCAAGGTTTCCTTAACATATAATTAACTAGTGATAAATAGTTTAAAGCACTTTGAATCAATTTTATTATTTTTCTTTTAAAAAAATGTAATTTTGTCTAATTAATTAGCAAAATCACTCAAAAAAGTATAGGATAATTTTCATAGCTTAATGATTGTCTAATGCAACTTTGATAATTACCTTAAATTAATATGAGCCTAATTAGTATATTTCCCATTAATCAATGGTTAATTTGGCTAATTTCAGTCTAATATGATAGAATATTTAATGAGCTTAACATTTCTAAGATTAATTACAACAATTAGCAGAGAATAGTAATTAAGAGAGGGTTTATGAGTATACATAGGCCTAATCGTTGATTTATTAACAAATTAGATTAATCTAGCCTTGCTAATTAAGAAGGATTAGGCTAATTACAATTTAGGTTAATCGACTAGAGCTTAATCTCTAGTGATTTCTGTGTAGCGTTCTCTCCAGATGAGAGAGAGAGTGTAAAAGCTCCGAGTCTAAATTTTTATGAAGAGAAGGGGGTCTTTTTATAGCTTTTTCTGGGCACCGGGCAGTTTTTGGCAGATTTTAACACCCCAAGCAGGTCCCCCGGCTTGCAAATGGCGCCAACTGCTACTATATCTGTCTCTGGCAGGTTCCCCCCAGCTCCACACTGCCCTCATACCTTCTAGAATCGATTTTGGTTGATTTTGCAGATTTCTAATGATGAAAATTTGAAATATCAATTAATTCTAGAACCTTAGGATAAAAAGTCTTTGTTAATAATTATTACTGAAACCATCCAATTTTTATTAACTAATTGAATTTCTATTGTAACCTTCGAGGGTCTGTAACTTTTCCAGTTTTTATCGGATTCTGATTCTGAAAATTACTAACTATAGTAAAGCTCTGCTTATGATTCCAAAAATACCAATATTAGCCGTGTTTAAATCCTTCAACAGTGGTTTTCTATTTAATTTTACAAGATTTGTACAATTTTTAAGGTTTCAAAAACTGGAAACCTTACATGTTTAAACTACTCCCCGCGTCATGATCTTCGGTTCTTACAACAGGAGGAGTTTCTCTCAGACAAAATTTATGAAAAAAAACCATTATCTCATGAGCTACTGATTTTTATAGTGTAATCATTCTCGACGTCTGGATCGAATGTTTATCCTTTGCTCTTACCACAGGAATAAAACCCCTACATCTAGTGCTTAGGACTTGCTTAGATCCTTACAATGAGAAGGATACACACATTACACCATATTTTACATTAATATTTGTAATTTGTAAAATAATGCGTATTTCTATGACTTCGTCACATTCCTATTGATAATGTCTCATACATGCGAGGTTTTTGTTTCAAAAATCATAACATATTTCTTTATGATATGAAAATCATAATTAACATCATGCATAATCGAGTGCATGTTTTTGTGTATATTAATCATAACATATTTCTTTATGATATGAAAAATCATAATTAACATCATGCATAATCGTGTGTATGTTCTTGTGTATATTAGTCATAAATTACATTCATGTAAACCTGTGGTTTAGGGTTTAGGGTGATTGCCCAATGGTTGTGTTGTAAAGAATGACTAGAATGTGTTGTATTACATGTCACTTATACAGCTGAGAAGTTTTTGATTTTTTGTTTTTTTGTTTTAGCTTCTACGCACATCATGGGTACTACAAGCAAGATAACAAAATTTGAGCACAAATATGTCAAAGAATTCGTATGCACTCATCTTTATGGATTACGAAGTAATCACCTCCAGGAAGTCTTGCAAGAGTCCTCATACAACTCATTTTTGGATGAGTTATGTAGTGCTACATATGCAGCACTAGTTGCAAAATTTTGTGGTGCTTCGGGTGGGATTGAAGTCCTTACAGGTGGTCAGTTGGGCCACGATGTGAGTCGAATTATACGGAAAGTTTGCAGAGTTGCAGAAACCCTTGAGAAGCAAATCAAAGGGAAGTCTGGCTTCATGGACCGCATGAAGGAAGTAGAGGTCCTCTACAGAAGCATGAAGCAACAGGGAAAGAGACCAAGGATTGAAGAAGATCCCAAGGATGTACCCAAAGTGCCTGCCAGTTCGGAAGTACCAATCTCTAGCAATGATCCAATGCTGCCCAACATGGGAAGTTTAAACCCATGCAACCTCGTCATCATGCGGATGGCTTGCATTGAATTTCCACAAATTGGCAAGCATTGGAGAAGGTAGATACGGCATGGTCATGAAGGTGAAAGTCAACCATGAAACCTTCACAGATGAATTTTACGCTGACAAGCTAATGAAGGGTGATGGCTAGAAGAGTGCCAATGACATAGTGTTGCATGAAGCCACAACTATGAATATCATTCATAGTGGAATCATTACTGCTCTAGAATTGGCGAGGCACACCACGCAAGCGTCCACCCTCATATTCAAGATGTGGAACGGTGGAAACCTCGACCACTGGCTAGAGAGACTCTAAAAGGAGGGGAAGAATGTGGTCATGAGCAAGGGTTTCAGAGACACCGAGGGGACCGTTGAAGGCATCAAGAAGAATATATGGGCTATCATTAATGGATTGCTCCGTACCTTCATCTTTTTGCACGCGAATAACATCACTCACAATGATGTTCATGGGAGTAATATCTTGCTGCATTTTGGATGAACTGGAGCATATGTAGGCATATGTTATTGGGGTAGTGCAACCTTGTTCCCCACAGAGAACACATTTCCAAAGTTTCCAGATCTTCTCCCATCGACAAGGGAAGCGTGGGAGCAAGCGATATTGGTGGGTGGCTCCCGAATATATATCAACAAATCCTCCAGTCTTCACGTGCAACCAAGATATCTACTTCCTTTGTAAATACATTCAAGAAATCCTGAAATATCTACCTAAGGATGATGACACTAATTATATCGCTTTCCTCAGACGCTTTCAGGAAGTGTTGCGCACTTGTGTATCTACCAATCCCACCCAGCACAAGTCCTCACATGATCTCCTTAGCATGTTACAAGGCATTAAGCATGTTGGTTGGACACTCCCAGATAGTGCAGGCTTGAGGCCATCCAATGATTGAAATTTGAAATCATACCTTGTAATTTGCAAACGTGTCTATACTTTGCAATGATACAATTTTGTCTTGTCTCATGTCCATTGATTTGAAATTTCATGCTATTTTATTACATTGTTGTTTGACAATTGATGAGAGAGATGTGAATTTTAAAATTGTGTGAATGTTAACATTGATTGTAGTTTTTTAATCAATGTGTATCTATTTTTTTAATCTAAATATTTATTGTCATGTGATTCGACAGGAAATGGTAGCCTCATACGCTCCTCCCAATGTCAACGGTGAGCTCGATCACGACGAGTCTCAACACATCCTCAGAGAGGAGAGCATGGGTTACGGGGCTCAAGACCTCTCCTCATTCTTTGTTGAGGCCACGGAGCCCGAAGGTTTGGAGGGCAAACCAATGAAATTGGAAGGCGTACACAAGTGTTGTCCCTCTTTTCTTGTGAAAGATGTACTGTTCAGGAGGTCAGGTCGTGCCAAGGCAATGGCACCATTGAAAATCTTAGATTTGCAACACAAAGGGATTGCGTGTGTGTTGCTCCTAAGCTTCATCCAAAAGAAGCACAGTCTACCTAACAATAATCAAGTTTCCATGTACTTCATCCAGCTGGTGTCGGACTTGGAAGAGCTAAAGAAAGGGCACAAGCGCGTCGTGGGGAGGTAGATCCACTTGCACGAAAGAGGCTAGTTTTGCTCCTACCAGATGATCATGAACAAATTGTTAATATTGTGTCTCAAGGGGCTACACTAGCTAGCCAAGGAGACAGCATTTTCTCTCTACAAGAGAAGTTGGCATCCAAAGAAGAAGAAGTAGTTGTTTTAAAGAGGAAACTTGCCAGATATGAAGCATGGTACGGTCCTCTCTCTCCCTTGCCTAAGGAGGCAGGACCAAGTCACGAGGCAAATATTCAAGAAACGGTGGATATACTTGAGGCAGCATTGAACGTAGATCTTGAAGAAGCATTGGATATCACAATTTCTTAAAGACATTGTAGACTTTAGTTGAAAATTTTAATGGCAATTTATTTCATCCTTTTTTGAGACGCATTGTATTATGGCAATGAATTTGTTTTGGAGTTGCTAATTGATGACTTCGTTGAGAGTCAAGCAATGTCTTTTTATTTGATTGCCTAACAATGTCCTCAATACTTATGTTTATGCAAATTCTCTTCAATACTTTACTTTGTTGCTACTAAATCAAAAAAGTGAGATATATAGCTTGATAGGGAGCTACAGTGAGAAAAAGTGAGATACATTATCATGAAAAGATGCTTACCCATCTATCACATTGAAGGTCCTTGGTTAGCTCGCATGTCTTCTTGATCTACACTCACTTCTTCTATGTTGACTGATGACGCATCTGTCATACCCTTATGTCTCTTAGGAAGAAGTCCTGCCTATTTGCATTTCTTTACATACCCTGCAAAATGGACCCATATGTCATTAGGTGGTGCTCAACATTCTTTCACATTGGGATTCGTGCCGAATAAATGTTCTTTGATGTGAGTTGCATTGCATGGCACGTTATGCCCACAATGTTTGCATTCCAAAAACGAAATGGTCTTGCCTCTCTCTTTTTCCTCCACATACGACCACTCTTTTCCTCGAAATTTTGGTAATCTTTCACATCCTCTATAGTCACCTTTACATTTGGACAAGCTCCATACAACTCCCTTGATGAGTTCTTTGCTGCACAAATCATCCATCCATGATTTGTATCAATTGGCCATTTTCCTTTTTGATAAAGACTCTTTGACATAAGGTTAATCTCTGACCCATGATCTATCAGCGCAATATATGGCTCTTCTAAGTCTTCCACTTTAACCAGGGTCTCAATAATTGCTCTTGTCAAGTGATTCTTCAAGTATTAAGTCTTGTGAATGGTCTTGACTTCATCTTCATCATCCAAGAAGTGAACATGTTTTACTCCTCCCCTAGACTTGTAGCATCTAACAATAGTTTCATCACCTTGATTGCCATAGCCCTGTACTCCTTGTGCATTTAAAGTCTCTTCTTCACCCTGTACATGGATAGATTTAGTAAGAGACTGCCGCTTGCTCTTGATGAAATCAATTATCTCTTCATGGAACTCCCTCTTTGCTATTCCAAGGACCTCCCTCAAGGTAAATTCCACCTTACTGTTCAAAATCCTCTCCTCCAAAACCTTTTTGAGGTCATTTGCTGCCTCTATATAGATTGGAGTTTGTAGGCCGGACCCTTTGCTTTAGCTTTCATTGCATCCTTCTTCTTTTCTTTAGAGGCTTCTTGCATAGGCACTTCGGGGATAGGTATCTATTGTGGGGAATTAAGGTGATCTAGGAGGCACTGTGTTATTTTTTCCCCCACTCTTCGTCGCCCGTTTTGAAGACCCTTCATCCCCATTCTCACACCTACATTTCTCTTCAACAGTGGCCTCATTTGCTTGACATTTAGCAATGTATGTGTGCACTGACAAAGAGTCCACAAGGTCATTCTAGCCTGTTTCTAGCTGAATACAATCTCCAGCTTCATACAAAACCTCTTTACTCATTTTACCCTTCATAGAATATTCTATTGCACATGGCCATAGCTCTCCAATCCCATAAGATTCCTCTTCTCTAGTCTTGAATGATCCTTTACCTTAATAGGCTCCACCTTTAGCCCATAGGCAGCTGCTTCAACCATTGAAATGGCATGGCTAATAGCCATGTCCTCAACTAGCTTCTTCATCCTGCCTTTGCCAAAGTTTGTTCCCAAGAGCTTACTTGTTTCACTTAAGTGAATCTTGCCATCTTTAAAGAAAACAAGCTCCTTTTTCAAAGCATCTTGAAACTTTCACAATCCCTCCTTACATGGTCGGTACTATCACACCATATGCATCTATTTACAAATCCTTCTCTGTTTTGAGGTCTTTGCACTGTAGATTGACCTGTTGGTTGCCCCTTCTCTTCTAGCCCTGTAAGGTTTAACTTTAGCTCTTGAATTCCTTTAACAATCATCAAGAATGGATTTGTCACTCTTTGGAACCACAATCACAGGCTTCATGGGACTCTCGAGAACACTTGGGGCTTTTGGGGCTTGAGCAGGGTTGACGATTATCTTGTCTCTTTCTTGTTGTCACTTGGCTAGCAGTGAAATTTCATCTTTGACCTTATTCCAATCAGTCTTTAAGCCCTGTTCTGCATCCTTATCCTCAAGCAGTAACTACAGCTTCTCTTGGATCTCTTTGCCTAAATCTTGCAAAAGGAGCTCTATCTTCTCTGAGTTTAGGGTAGCCTTCTCAGTCCTTGAAAGTTAATCATAGCGGAATTCAAATTCCCTTAGCAGTTTGGTAGGCAAAAGTCCCTCTTTTGGCCGAACTACCCACTCTAAAAAAGTCCCCTTTGTCACCCTTTGGAAGTCTTCCATAAAATCCTCTTCTTTCAAGGCTAATTTGAATGCTTCCCAAGTTGCCCCATGCTCATTTATAACTCCCCTTACATGCTCTCTGACCTCAGGAACCACAACTAGCTCAAAACTTTGCACTATCTCTGTTTCGGGCACTCGATGAAGCTCCATCTCCTTTACATATCCACAAAGATACTTTTCTACATATTTACCTTTGAATTGGTCCACTTTCTTCACCACAGATTGAAGCACTTTGGTTGAGGAAATCTCCCCCCTTTTTGCAGCTTGTTGCTGCTCCATAAACACTGCAAAATCTTGAAACATTTGCATTATGACTAGATCAAACAGAACCCCCTAATACTCTTGTTGCTCCATAGCTTTAAACCTTTGTTTTTATACCTTCAATGAAGCTTTTGAACCCTCACCCTAGTCCACTTCGTGTCGGGTTCACCAAAATTGTGTCAAGAAGTGCGGAGTGCGGCTAGGAAAGCGTCGAGCCTCTGATTGTGAGAGTTCATAGCAAAATCAAGCAAGTCGTAGAAGATTTGAGGCTAAAAACACACTAAAAAAGAACAAAACTCCAACCATCAAATCTTCTCTTTGAAAAAGAACCAAGATTAACTTAAAACTCTTGTGTGTGTGATGATGACTTGGTGTAGCCTCACTACCAATTACACAATTGCAGTGCTCTTTCGCCCTGATAAAAACCCTATACATCTCAGGGGGTTCACTATGTGTAAAACTACCATATCACGTGCGTTCAAGGCATGTTTGTAAAACCCCTTATCTGTGAATTTTGTTAAGAATATAATGTACCCTTTCTTTTAAAATCTTAAGTTTTTTTCATATTTGAAAAAAAAAATCCCTTTTATATATATATTTTTGTAAGTTTCAAGAACTTTAAATACCCTTCTGTTGAACTCACGTGATAGGTTACATTTTTATTAGGTGACCTACCCGGGCTATACATACACTTCAATTCTCCGTTGTAGCCATTTCATGGAAACTTAATAACTTCATTATTCATTTCCAAGTAGGTATTTGAAGAGGGAAAACCCTATTTGGTGGCCTCACAGCTCAAATACAGGGTTGGAACAGCACGAGATTGCACTAGCATACCATAGGTGCAAGTTTTGTATACCTTCACAGAGGAGACTATAGTGCTGATATTTCACTTCTAAAATGTTCCCTCACTCCTCATAGTCACGGCACCATGAATGATGTGGCATTTTCAGCCATTTTTACCAATTTTGGGTCATTTTTAGCCCAAAAATGCCCTTTTTTGCCCGTAAAAAGCCTAAACGAGCTGGGAAAAATCCCTAAAATTGTGAAAAAATCCCATTGGGCTTAAATTTCATCTTGAAACTCATTTTTCAACTTGGCAAGCACTCTGGATGCATCTCTTATGCCTGCGCATGAAACCTGCTATTTTTGGTTGAGATCACCCGCATTAAACTTTCTAGGCAAAACAAGCGTGCCACTTCGATATACTTGAAATTTGTACATTTCTAAAGCACAATATGCATATATTTATGTGAAAAGGCATGCCACAGTGCCACATCTAGGGCCTCGCCTGCCTGGCAAGGTATGTACATGAGTGTAACCGTGGCATCTATTTTTGCATACATCACACTATGTACATCATAGCATTTGGTCCCACACAGCAAAAGCATTGAGAGTGAGGTAGATATTTTAGTTTCACATTACGGCAACGCTTTTCATTCTCTTCAGCCCAATCTCCATTATGCACCCAAACGACTTTTCCATAAGAGACCCAATCATTATAGTTCGGTAGTTGTTTACATTCTTTACATCCCCTCCTTTATGCAAATTCTTAGCCCAATTAGTACTCCAATAATAAGGCATACCATGTTGAAGTGCAAGGTTGAACATATCACACATCCACTCATGGGTAAAATCTCCCGTCCATTTGATTATCTCCGGCTTGATACCTTGAAGATCTCCCGCTTTGCGAGTGGCCAACTATTCAAGCCCACCACATACATCCTCAATAGTAAAAAAAAGAGGGCATACATGGGAGTGAACCATAAAATGGTATTTTTTCAGCATTTTCTTGCTCATATAATTGCCTAAATGTGTGTACATATCCACAAGACTCAAGTTATCAAAATTCTCAACCCGCTTGCCCCTCAAGTTTCTCCAAAATCTTCCACATGCATGTACCTTTTCTTGGACATGAAAAAGTTGTGGCTTTACTTCCCATCTTCTTCTCTTATTTTGAATAAATGCCTTGTATGTATACAAATGACTTTGATAGTTGTATTTGTCCATAGTTGCATCGAGCTTATCAAGGACTTTCGAGCATTTTGACATTCTTTATCAAACCACCTTTTGCTTGATCTATCTTTGTTGATACCGTGGAGATGCTTTATGGCAAAGCATTCTTTGGCACAAGAAAAAATAACTTTCTTGAATGCTTCCCATTTAGTTTCCAATGGTGCGTCATATTGAAGCTTTGTCATCCATAACTTTTTCTCAACCATTTCAATGTACATTGATACCCGTTTGAAATCCATACATAGAGATAATTTCTCTTCCCTTTGGATGAGATTATCATGTTTAGTTGCTTCTCCACATGAAAGGTCAATACATAAGGTCCGATGGTCAGATTCCGGGGTCCATTGTCCAAACATAAAATTCTTTATGCAATACATGATGGCTTCAAAGAGTAGCATATAGTCAATCACATTGTCCCCATTATGTTTCCTACATGTAAATCCATTCGTTCCACTCCACAAAGATACACCATTGGCAATGAGCATACCCGTGCTATTACACATGTGTAAAAGTAACTTCTCATAGTGATCCGATTCTTTCTCATCCATTGAAGTACGATCATACAAGTGAACTTCCTCCAACTCCCTTGAAACGTATGGCATATCAAATTGTTGAGCATCTTGTTGCAATGTTTTTGTGTGAGCATTCATATCCCCAAATACAATAACATCACCTTCACCTTTGAAATGAGCAATGTACTCTTCTAAATAAAAAAATGGATGATCTCTGTCCATGCAAGCATAAAAGGGTGATTCATCATGAGGAATGTAACAACCAGCTACAAAAATAGTGCTCTTTTTGGTGTCATAATTTTCAACCATACATAACGTTTGTACTTATCATCTTTCACAATTGATACAAAATCTTCCAATCCTTTCTTAACCATACATGCTACCCCTCCTCATCACTGCTCACTTAATGTGTAGGCTTCAAATAAGCTTAGCTTGCATTTCTCTGCTCTTTTTCCCATCATGACAGCGGAGCTACACGACAACGGCCAAGAATTAGGGGCAACTTTAGGGGCCTCGCCGGAATATTCCTTTTCGCCGGAATATTATGGCCGGACGGTGGTCGGAAAGTGGTCGAAAAAAAAAAGTTGACATTCCGAACACATGAAGCTTTTCAAGCACTTTTTGCACCTAATGAGACGTACACCACATTTGACGTACATGTAGCTGCTATCAACACACTGCAGGAGATAATATTCTGGACAAGATTCTCCTCGAGCACTTACTTTGCTGCACTCCAAATCTCGAGCGAGAGCCAAAATCTCCCAGATGGCACTCCGTACGAGCGGACCGGACTGGCACGGAACCGGCCCTCGGTGAATCTTTAACTGCCCATATCTTGGCAACCGTAACTCCGATTACTGATCTGAAAAGACCGACGTGCTCCACAAAGTGAGCACTTCAGTCCCGTGCATTCATTTCATTTCTGTCACCTCAGCTGCAGTTGCCCAATCTGGTACGGATCTGCAATCGACTTGAACTTTAAACTGCCATAACTTCTTCACCGTAGCTCCAATCGACGAGCCGTAAAGACAGGCCGGTAGAGCTCATCAAGCACTACAGTTTTGGATCATAATATTCTACATGTGCTCACTTTAATTATAGTCCATTTTTGGCATCATTAAGGCATCAATTGGCCCTTTAAAACCGCATCTGGCATACATTAATCATTGGACTTGGCCTGTTAACAAGCCCTGATCACTGCTCACTTAATGTGTAGGCTTCAAATAAGCTTAGCTTGCATTTCTCTGCTCTTTTTCTCATCATGACAGCGGAGCTACACGACAACGACCAAGAATTAGGGGCAACTTTAGGGTCCTCGTCGGAATATTCCTTTTCGCCGGAATATTATGGCCGGACGGCGGCCGAAAAGTGGTCAGAAAACAACCGTCCGTTGGCCGGTGGCCGGTAGTCAATGGCCGGTGGCTGGTAGTCGAAAGTCAATGGCCGGTGGCCGGTGGCCGAATTCAAAAGCGGACTTGTCTTCTCAAGGGCGGCCACACATGGGCGGATTGAAGGGTCCGATTTGGACTTATCTACACAAGGGCCATGGCTGCCTCTCATGAGAGAGGGCAGCTCTTTTGGCCTATAAAAGGAGGCCATTTCTACGCACATTTCATAGTGTGAAGTTGATGCAACAAGGTGAGTTTGAGGTGGTGAGAGTGAAGCAAGGCGGGAGCTCCATTAAGGGTATAATCCCTTTGTAAACTACTTCTTGTTTTGAATTACTAAAGCCATTGAGTGGTTGCTTTCCCGTGGACGTAGCCCACATTGGGTGAACCACGTATATCGTTTGTACTCTCTCTCTCTCTCTCTACTCTATAATCTCGTGTATGTAAATCTGTCTCTCTCCATTAAGTAATCTACTCAATTATCTATTTAGCTACGTCATATTTCCTAACACTTTGTCCTTTGCATCTCTTGCAAGGAATTGCTTCATGATGGAAACTCGTAGAGCTTTCCATGTCTTTGGGGCTTCGTTGTTGCCACAAAAGCTAGCCCACCATTGACGAGCCAATTTTTGGAAGTGCATAGCTACATGCCGTAGCTTGGAGGACTTCGTGAAGCCCTCGTCTCCAAAGGCCGCATCAAATTTCTGGATGAAGGCCAATACTTTGTCGGTAGAACCAAAGGTGTCATCATACGTGAGAAAAGACATACTCTTTCCTCCCTCTTTGAACTTCTTGAGACTTTTTGACCTTCACCATGCAATGTATGATTTGCGATGTCCTCTCCTCTTGTACTCTCTAGGAGAATAGCCATAGCTTTGGTCGAAAGAGGACGAAGGTGAAGAAGAAGGAGAAGAGGGTTACCTCTTTCTTTCCCTTTTCTTCCTTTGTTTCCTCTGTTCCCTTTCGGAGTGATGAGGAGAAGGATTGTGGTTTGATCGTTTCCTCTTGGGAGGTGTTGGCGATCGTCTAGACCGCCGTCTTCGTGGAGCCACATCTTTAGAGGAACTTAAAGATTCATTACTTTCTTGCTCTTTGGATTCCTCCTCTTGTATGGGAGAGAGTCTTCTTTTGGGGGTCTTTCAAGAGGCCTCCTAAGCCCTCTCTCCAAGAGGAGAGAGGGCTTAGGAGCGGAAGGGAAACACCATAAGCGCGAAGTTGTTGAGTAACTTCGGCTTGCAAAGCAAGGTTGCCCATAGCTTGCTGCAACCTAGTAACAAGATAATTGACAAACATGGGGGCATCATCATTAGCATCTTCATGTGAAAATCAAAGTTATCAATGCTCATTCTACTCTCTTGGTTATTGTCATCCATGCTAATAAAACTTATGTGTTTACTTAGTGTATTCTTTGGAAATTCAAAACCTAAGTATCTACACCCACGACTCGAATTGTTTAATTATAGAGAGTAGTGGGGTGGGTATAATATTGCAAAATTGATGAGGGATAGCTCCTTTCAAACTTCTTATGGCTCAATAATGGTAAAGCCTTAGGCAAGTCCAAAAAGACCCCATTATTATGACCAAATCTCCCGAGGTGTGCACCATATCCCACATAGTGGACTCAACAAAATAGATAATAGATCCCAGTCCCACTTACCCAAATATAATTAACATAATCAACCACTAATAGGCTACTTAAGGACCTCTTCTTAACATTAGTTATGTAATTGGACACTAAAGTGTCCCGAGACACTAAAGTGTCCTGTTTTTCAACGAAGTTTTGGCCATTTATTTGTCAAGCTAGAAAGAAGTTTTGTACACATTACTTCTACCATAGGTTGCTTATGAGGGGAAGAAAACATTGGATTTTTCTCCATGTCAAAATATAAGCCCTATGGATAGAATTGTAGTAATTTCTAAGTCGTAAGTTTTTGTAAAATTTCAAGTTGTTTTACCAAAAAATCCATAAAGTTCTTATATCTTTTTGTAGAGATAATCTTTTTTATGTTTTTAAAAGCCAAGTGCTAGTACTTAGTGTTACAAAACAATGGAATGACCTTTAAGAAATAGTTTCAAATTGAAGTGCAAGTTATAAACATAATTTCATACTTGAGCACATGCTGACTAAGAGCATAATTTTGGTCTTTCAAAGGTACGTCCTCTCATGGAATTGGGGCTACTCTACTGCAATTTGACAACATCAAATGACTTTATATGTTAAAACTAAGAGACTACGTATTTTTTTGGCTCCCTAACTTACTTAAATTTGTTGGAATTAGGGTTGCAGAGAAACGCACACAGCTTGGAGAACATGAAGGAAGCTCAAGGCACACAATAGAGAGTGTGTTACTTAGTGTGCAATGGAAAGATAGATAGCCCTATAGTGATGGGCGTATATATGTTTCTCAGGGGAAAAAACCTCTTAAAGAGGGAAAAAATTCCCCGACGGTCCTAGTGTGTTCACACACATCACTACCACATGTATATGGTAACAAATCCCCCCTGGAGTGATGCGGTGAACGAGAGCTGGCACATGAGTAAAGGAAGTGCCATGCCTTGAGGACATGATCAGTCCACAAAGGGGAGTAAGCGCAAAGATTTGAGGAAAGCTTCAAGCTTCTCACGAGACAATGCCTTTGTGAAAAGATCTGCAAGGTTGTCCTGTGTTGGCACATAAGCTAAGCATATCTCTCCTGCTGAGAGCCTCTCCCTGACATAGTGTTAATGCACCTCAATGTGCTTTGAGCGAGCATGAAGAACTGGGTTCCTCGAACTGCCAATGCGCTCTAACTGTCAGTGTAGATAGTGTTGGTAGTGTCTTGTCCAACACCCAAATCAATCATAAGGCGTCTGAGCCATACACACTCAATCGTAACTGTGAGTACTCAGCCTCACAACTCAAAGTGGCCACAGTAGGTTGCTTCTTGCTCAACTATGATATACATGAACTGCCAAGCATGAAACAAAAACCACTTGTGGACGCTCGCATGTCAAAACAACCAGCCCAATCTGACTTCAAAAAAGCATGTAAGTCTGGCGGCAATGATCCCCCCTTGGGATAAAACAAGCCAAGATGTAAAGTGCCACTAAGGTAGCGGAAAATCCTCTTGACAGCCTGCCAATGCTTAGACCCTGGGCTATGCATAAATCTGCTGACCTGTGAGACTTCAAACTGAATATCTTGCCTCATGTTGCATACATAAATGAGGCAGCCAATAGCAGTTTGGTAAAGAGTGACATCAGCAGGATCGCCAGCATCATGTAGACTCAACTTCAAACTTGTTTCCATGGGAGTGGCAATAGGTTTGCAATCCTCAAGTCCAAACTTACATAGAAATGTCTCTATGTAAATTTTCTGAGACAAGGCAATACCACCATCACACTGCTTAAATTGTATACCCAAGTAATGATGCAATAGCCCCAAATATTTCATCTTGAAAGTAGAATTCAAATCAGCCTTAAATTCAACAATATGTCTCTCATTTGGTCCAGTGATCAGCAAATCATCAACATAAAGAACCACAATGAGAAGTACATCACCCTCACGCTTTACATACAATGTGCTTTCTGTTGGACTATTACGAAAGCCTTGTTTGACCAAATGAGTGTCAGCTTTCTCATACCAAGCATGAGAGATTGCTTCAACCCATACAAAGCCTTCTTACATCTGCACACTTTGTCCTCTTGTCCTTTTATGAAAAAACTGCGAGGCTGCGTTACATAAACTTCCTCAAATATGTCACCATTCAAGAAAACAGTAACAATGTCTGATTGATGTACATCCCAACCAAAATGAGTTGCCAATGCACATAGAAAATGCACAGTAGTCATACGACAAGTGGGAGCAAAAGTCTCTTCGTAATCTATGCCTTTTTGCTGTGCATAACCCTTTGCAACAAGTCGAGCCTTATCTCAATCGATCTCACCATCCGGCTTGCATTTCAACTTGTAGATCCAATTCGTACCAATAGTCTTCTTGATAGGAGGCAAATCATATAAAGCCCATGTGTCATTTTCTATAAGTGTATCATATTCTGATTGCATGGCAGCCATCCAATTTTTTGAATTCTGTGCTTCATCAAAAGACAGAGACTCCTCAACATCATGTAAGCTAGACACAGCCAAAGCATAACAATCTGATGCATAAGATGCATGGCGAGAGCCTGAACGAGTATGACTAGACAAAGGTGCATCCAACTTACTGTCACACAAAGTGTGCACCAGCCATTTTGGCATACCTCTAGCCTGCTCATTTTCAACCCTTTCCTCATCAAGTACATCATGTACATCTGCATCAGTAATAGGCTGATCTGTAACATTTTCAAAAACCCCCATAGGTTGTACATTTGCCTCATTGGAAATTACATTCGTATTTCCACCACTGAAAAGAGGCAACAAAGTGTCATAAATGTCTTGTGAGCTTACATGACTGTCTCTAGTACATGACAGCAAGGACTGAACAGAATCTTCCACAAACACTACATCCCGTGAAACCAGAATACGTTTTGTTTGCGGATGATATAACCTGTAACTTTTTCTTTCAGCACTATAACCAACAAAAATACATTTGACAGCCTTATCATCCAATTTTCTGCGCTATTTTTGTGGCATCAAAGCATATGCCAAACAGCCAAAAACATGCATGTGCTCAATAGAAGTCTTTCTATCATGCCATGCTTCATATGGAGTAATAGACTACAAAGCTTTTGTAGGACACCTGTTATAAGTACATAAGTGGCACACATGATGGCCTCAAGCCAAAAAGAATGCGGCAAAGCTTGACTTTTGACCATACATCGTGCCATTTCCATCAGTGACCTGTTTTTCCTCTTAGCAACACCATTTTTCTGAGGTGTATAAGGCACTGTACATTGGTGTTTTATCCCACGACTAGCCAGAAATGCATTAAACTCATGAGACATATACTCCCCCCCTCGTTCGGAATGGAGGGTGCGCATAGTACATTTCAAGACATTTTCAGCCATAGCCAGAAATTGTTTGAAGCACATAAAAACTACGGACTTCGCTTTAAGCGGAAATACCCATGCATGCCTGGAGTAATCATCAATGAAAGTCACGAAGTAAAAGTAATTGCCCAAGGACGGAGTTTGCATGGGCCCACAAACATCACTATGAACAAGCTGCAACCTGCATGTGGCCAGGACTGAACCATCCTTTGGAAACTTAGAACGCTACATCTTACCCAAAATACAGCCTTCACAAACACGTTTGACAAGTGCTTCAAGAGGCGGCAAAGAAGCAACCATATCATATTTTTGCAAACGCAGCAAACTGGCAATTCAGATGACCAAAACATGCATGCCAAAGTTTTGCATCTGAATAGCCCTTGAATCTACAGCAACATTTGCAAAAATTTTCCACACTTGTCATACAAAGTGAGCTTATACATCCCATGGCACAAAAGGCCAGATGCAACAATTTCATCACCAAAACTGAGATCATGAACAAATTTCATCTGTCATCCACAAATTTGACTACAAGTCCAAGTCTAGCAAGTGCAGATACAGACAAGAGATTCTTCTTGATCCCAAGTACATAAAGTGCATCAACAAGTGTGAAGGAACTGCCATTTGCAGCAGTAAGCACAATCTTTCCAACTCCCTGAACCGGATAAGAGGCATTGTTGGCACAAGTGACTGAATTCCCATGAGGGACAGGCTCGAGAGAGGTAAACAATTCACGTTGTGAGGTAATGTGCTTTGTAGCACCACTGTCGAAATACCACACATGTGAATCTGCAGCAACTGACAAGTATGCATCATGGACAACACGATTGTAAGTGCACTCTACGCTAAAAGCCCATTCTGCATCAACATCAGCAACACAGTCTCCTTTCAGAGAATACTCAACAATGGTTGCATTTGTAGTGGAACCAGCATTTGCAGTGGAACCACCCTCTTTCTTCTTAGCCTCTTTGGCCTTCAACTTAGGACACGACTTGATCAAGTGATCGTTAGCTTTATAATAATGGCAACGCATCTTCCTTTTGCCCTTATCACCAGAATTTCCAGACGAAGTTCTGTTAGTAGAAGCATTAGGAACAGAAGTTTTTCCACTCGCAGCAGAACCATAAGAAGTGGCTGCATTGCTGTTACCACCCTTTATTTGAGAAGCAATAAAATCATGTTCAATTGCACACTGTCTAGTCCTGTTTTTTCTGGAAAGTGACTCTTGCAACAGCAATGTGCATAATGCATCAAACTTGACAACTTCTGGATTTCCTTGGGTCATAAGTCTCCAAGTACTAGCAAAAGTCTCGTAAGAATTTGGTAAGTTATCAAGAACAGTATGCACAAGGGAATTGTCTGAAATAACTTCAACCTGCAGAAATAAGTTGCTCATTGATATCCTTGACACTAGCAAGGAAAGTGTCCATATCATCTTCCTCATGCATAATCTTCGACTCCAACTCTTTACGCAGCAAAGCAATTTTAGCCTCATTGCGGCTTGCATAAAGACCTGCTAGAATATCCCAAGCCTGTTTTGCAGATTTTGCTAAACGAATGTGAGGAACAATGGTGCGCTTCAAAGACAACACAATCAATGCATGAGCCTGCGCATCCTTTACATCCCAACGAGCTTGTTCTGCCATAGGCAAAACAACTCTAATAGCAGCAATCATTGCAGCAAGACCTGCAACATCCTCAACATCGCCTACATCCTCAGAACCAGGACGTACATCAATGCCCTGCACAATGTTCTAGACACCCTTTGACACAAGAACATGTTGCATCATATAAGCCCACATAGGGTAGTTGTCCCCATCCAACCAGTCCTCAACAGCAAACATCTTGAACACATCTGTGTTGTTGTCAGCCATGGTAAATGTTGCACCTGATGTGAAAACTGCCCGAAAATAGGAGAAACGGAGCGGGAACAACACGTGCTATATAGCACAAACCGTAGAAGACTAAAAGGCACCTGTTATGCAAAAAACAAACACTGACAAAAATTCTGCACAAAATGACAAAATTGCCTATGCAGACCTGCTATAGTGGAAACGGAGGCCGAAATGAGCCCGAATCAGAATGTGAGCAGACTAAGCTCTACGAGTACTCCCAAAAATTTTGTCGACCTGCGAATGCTTGCCAAAGCTCACTGAAATCGAAGAAAGTGAGCAGGCATGTGCTGGAGCAGCTGGCGACTAAGCCTGGGAGGACCCAACCTGCTCTGATACCAATTCTTGGAATTAGGGTTGCAGAGAAACGCACACAGCTTGGAGAAGGTGAAGAAGGTCAAGGCACACAATAGAGAGTGTGTTACTTAGTGTGCAATGGAAAGATAGATAGCCCTAGAGTGATGGGCGTATCCTAGTGTGTTCACACACATCACTACCACATGTATATGGTAACAAAATCTTATCACTTACACCCTATCTTGAAATTTTGATTGTGCAAAAACTCTTGAAAATCTTGAGTCCTCCACAATAACATTGAACCAAGGTTTTAGGTATCCCATTTGTATTCATATCATGCACTTTGATACATTTAGTTGATATGTGTGGAAAGTTTGAAGTTATCGGAGGTTTTGAATACTTATGTATCACAAATTAAAATATCAAAATTTTTGCACAGGCAGTTTTGAATATTGGAAATGATCAAAGAATTGTTTCTTACCAAAGCACTTCTACTTGCCACCTTGAGTCCTCATTGGATAAGGTAAGCAATGTACCGCATCTAAAACTCTAAAACACATCAAAAACATATTTTTTTCTAAGCATACAACTACATGCTTGAAATATCCATATCAAACACGTATAAGAAGTTCCCATTATTTTATATACTCTCAAGTAAAGTTTTTTGCACATGAAACTTGCAATTATCTATAGCACAATTGTAGAAAAGTTGTGTACAATTTCCTACAAGGTCGCTTCATTTTTCCTTGAGCTTATAAAGTTGGTTTGTTCAAAGCATCAATCACAGTCTTATGAGGGTCCACTTGATGAGTATATTTCTTGATCATGATAGCTTCTAAAATGCAAGGTCATATTTTTCAAAGATCCTCTAGCTAACATATTTAAGCATATCAGGAGGGTTTTTAGCCAAGAGTGTTGGTGTAGGCTCTCAACTCCTCTACTAGCTTGGAGAGGGAGATGGAGCTCTTGCACTTTGCACTTCACACAATGATGGGGTGTGTGAGTGTGTGTGGGAGACTATACCCCCCAAGCAACCCCCTTCTTGCTTTGGTCGACCTCCCCTTGTAGCTCATGATTGAAGCTCATTGGACCCTTCCAGGACTAGCCAATCACATGAAAAGGCATGGGACAAGTGTCCCCCTTTCCCCTTTGACAGAGAGGACTTGATAAATGCAAAAAAAATTAATTCAATTAACTAATTTAACATTGGACCCCTTGGGAGGCGAACCAATAGGCTTTAGGCACACCATGAGGGAAACATGGGTAGGTTCTTGACATGTGTCCTTGCTGCCTCTTGAGGCTTGGGCTTACCTTGTGTGTGTGTGTGTGTGTGTGTGTGTGTGTGTGTGTGTGTGTGTGTGTGTGTGTGTGTGTGTGTGTGTGTGTGTGTGTGTGTGCGCGCGCGCGCGTGCGTGTGTGTGTCTTCTCTCTCGTCTCCCTAGCTTTAGGACTCGCCCGCTCATGAGTTGGGAGGTTGTTGACTTTTGGAACACAAGCACCTTAGTCACCAAGAACAAAAAAGCACCTCAGTCTTGGGTAGTGTTCCCACAAGAACCTCAAGGTCCCTAGTCGGAAAGCATGACAAGCACCTTAAGCATCTTAGTTAGCAAGCATGACAAGCACCTCAAGCTTGGGCCGGGTTCCCACCTCAAGCTGAGCCCTAGCTTGCCTAAGGTCAAAGAACTTTTAACACTAACCTTTGGAGTTCTTCAATGAATCTAACCCTAAGATCTTTAAGCTCCATTGACTAGCCTTACTCTTTCACATATCATCTCTCATTTGGACGCCTTTACCATTAGCCCCGTGTTGAGATAGACCCCTAGGCACATGTCTATATTCTAACCCATGTTCCCATCTATTCTCCCACATTAAATGATCAGTTTAATATGAGAAAATCATTGGGTTGGTTAGATATTATATTTGATGACACTACTAGTTCAAAAATCATGTATTTTATCTATACATGCTACATTGCATTCTTTCTTTTGCTCATTATATTTGCTTGCAAGTAGTGACAATGAAAATTAGTTTCTCATAAATTATGCGTGGTTTTTCTCAATGAAAAATTAAGCATGAAGCTATTATGTGTTTTATAAAGAGATTACCAACTACATGAATAGCCATCATGTGGAAAGCACCTGTAGCAACTTTAGGAATGGAAAAAAGAAAAAAAAAAGACATTGAGAAAGAAAAAATACCTATTTGAAGACAAGCAAAAAAAAACACAAAAGAATAATATCTTTATTTGGTGTGGGGGGTGGGGGGGGGAGAGAGAGAGAGAGAGAGAGAGAGAGAGAGAGAGAGAGAGAGAGAGAGAGAGAGAGATGGGAAAGGCTAGCTTCAAAATCATCCTTTGGGGAGAGCCACTGTGCATGCACACCAGCTTGTTTTATAAGGAGCCCTGACCTTCTTGATGTGCCTACACTAAGAAGCGGATATTGTTACTCTTGGAGTTTTTTTACTGTAGAAAATGGGTAAGTGCTACAAGCCCATCTACTTTGTCAGTAGGGTAATAAGTTTTCGAGAGATGACCTACACTAAGGCCGAAAAGTGGGTGATGACTTACTGTTTGTAGGCCAAAAGCTTAAAGTGTACCTTATTGTTTGCAAATTTGATATGCTCACTTCCAATAATCTGTTGCTTGAAGTTCTAAATTTGAAGTTGGGGAAGTGTATCATGAAGTAGGTGTTGCAGTTGTAGGAGTTTGAGTTTGGGTTCTAGATTGACCATACCAACAAGTCTAGCTTGGAAAATGTTTTGGTTAACAACTTACAAGAATGCAAATTTTTTGATGTATCCAAGGGTAATATGAGAAGAAGAGAGTGAGAAGCATGACATGCAAAGGGTGAGTGTTTCTAAACTAGAACATAAAACATGGATGACCAAAGGGACAAAAGTTGATGAGAGAAAAATGCCTTTTGGTATATGAACTTATTGAGTTGAGCAATTGACTTGAAATACATGTTCTTGCAAGGTGAGTGCTTGGGAGAAACAAAACAGGGGTGCCTAATGCAAGTACTAAGGATGTGATGGTCTATATGCATTCAAAATAATTTTCAAGAAAACCATGTAATACAGTGAGAGTGGAGTTGATTGGACTTCAAAGAACAAAATTAGCACATGTGACATCAAGAGTTGTCTCAATAGTTTCCACTCTTTCAAGAAGGATTTTTTATGTAAAATATTCTCCACTCACAACTCATAGTGCTATGTGCATGATTTTCTCTCAAACCCTTCTCCTTCATTCCATTAGACTTAAAATACATTGACTTTGACAAATTTTCTCACCTATACTAGCATGATTTACACAAGTTAATTATCCTCAATTTTGCGAGCTTGAGGAATTACTGAAAAAGATAATACTCTTATATCATAGTGAATATTACATGAAGATTGATCATCCATTATATGAGCTACCCAACTCTAATTATGCCAAAGGATGTTTATGCATCTTGGTGGTGACAAATTGTCAATCCTACCACAAACCTTTCATCAAGAATTGGTTAGTTTGAATCTTCAAATAGAGGAACGTTGAAGGAGAAATTTCACAGTTGATCCATACTTGTTTGATTGTCTTTGATTCTTCCACGTGAGTAGTGGCCTATCCTTCTTGGAATCTACATAGTCCCTTGTTTGCTTGATCTTTAGATAGGCATTTGTATAGGATTCTTTGATGTTGGTGTAAGCCTTGCTTGATGAATTTTATTTAACACTTGATTTTGCTTCTTTACAACACTTGGGAAGCTATATCCACATGTTACCATTGTAAACCCCTTGTGCTCTAAAGAAGATTGACTGGAACAATATGTTGTTGATGCCTAGCACAAGGTCCTATTGACCTAGTGTAGATGACTTATTGGGTATTGATTACTGCATGGGTAGTTAAAGGATTAATTTAACAATAAATGCATACTTTTTTTGATGTCTTGGAATTTATAGACTCCATTGTTTCAGCTTTGACCTCTAGATAGGCATTTGTATAGGAGACTTTGATGCTGATGTAGGCCTTAAATGATGTCCTCTATTTGGATCTTGAATTTGCTTATTACAAGAATTGGGAAGCCATATGCATGTGTTACCTTTGTAAAACCCTTGTGATTTAAGTAGCTTGACTCGAACAATTTGTTGTTGTAATACTTAGCATAAGATCCTGTTGACCTATTGTAGATGGCTTCTTGTTCTTTGGTACTACATGGGAGCTTCAAATCCACTTTTCTTCTTGTATTCAAGTGTTGAGAGGTAAAAAGCTTCGAAGTTTTTGCTGCTTTCTTCTAGCTTTGCCAAAACTTATCCCTTCCCTGCTTGATGTTTTGGTGGTGCCTTAGTTGTGTGGGGTCTCTCTACATAGGATGTGACATGTGGTTTTATAAGAACCCATCAATGTCTCTTCCATGCTATATTAAGAAGCTATCCATCCAACATGTGCTTTTCCACCCGTGCTGTTGTGTGGATTTTCAATCCAATATTCTTGATCATTGACTTGACCATAACTACTTAAACACTTTCTGGATTTGTCTCTTTCTTTGAGATATAATGAGGGATACTTTGGTTGATAGACCTTATATTTCCTATTTGAGGCTTGTTTTGGTGAGCCATTCCTTGGGCCTATCTTCCACTAGAGGTCCTTGATATGAAGCTCTATCTAGTTCAAAGGGGGGGAAATGTGAATTAGTTCCTGAATAGCACTAGTATTGTGCCATCATTGTTGACAAAGAACCACCTCTTTAATAATTTGTCTTGTATCCATCACTTGATATTCCAAATTCTCTGCTTTTTATTGTTTTGGAATGCTTATTTCTTTGCTTTATCCTTCACACATGTTATCTTATTTGTGGGATGTGTCATTTTGTTTGTATGTTTGATTGGTTCCTTTAACTCTTGGGTGACCACTAAGAAATCTCTTTAGTTGTGACCAGTTGAGGAGGACTATACTTGGTTAATCCTTCATCTATTGTGGGTTTAGCAATGCTTGGAGCTTTATTTATAGTAGCATGACTTTGATATGTTCCCGATTGCATAATTATCTTCTTGTTCTCCATGGCTTGACACCTTTGAAGAGCTGAGAGTTTTGGGGTTTGGGTGCTAGAAACATACCTAGAACAAGATTCTTTTGCAAATTTTTAGTTTTGATCACATCAACTTTATCTTCCAATATATGAAAATCAATAGTAATGGAAGAGTTGACCCACCCCTACATTGTGCTAAGATATTTTTGGACATAAACATGAAATGTGAAACACTATCAATCTTTGATTCACCAAAAAACACCCAAATATCATATGACATGAGATTTTATTCTAGCTCTGAGTTGATTTGATCCTGACAAAATAGTATTTTTGTCCAAGAGTTCCAAACCTGACACTTTGTAGAAGAGATAAACCATTTACTTTGTTGATTGGATCCAACTTTGGCATGGTCCCTTTGGTCCTTCTCCCTTTACTTTGTTAGCAGGTTGTGGTCGCAAGAGATCTCATCCATTAGATTCACTAGTACCAGCTATGGTGGCAACCATGTTTGTGCTTTCCTTGAGATAGCTATTTTCTTTGGTCTTTGGTAGCTTCTTGCTCATTAACCTCATGTGAAATCACCTCTAAATCTTGGATTTTGTTGACTAATGCATGCTCTAACACCGCTTTCATGGTGCTTGCTTTGCATTGTCAGCTTGCATTAACTGAGTCTCTATTTTGCCCTCAAAATATCCATGGTGCTTTTTGGTAAAAAATTTCATGCATCGTTTGACACCTTTTGGTTGGTTCAAAATGTTAGGCAATGGTAATGATATGAAGATGTATTTTACCAGAATTTGTACATCCATCTGTAATCTCAGATGTCTAAGCACTACTGGTCTTAGATGGCTCTTACAAGCACTAGCAACAAGGTTGGAGTCTTCAAAAGTAATTAGACATCTATTTTTGTTTCATTTTCCATGTACATGCATAATTGCAAAGATGGAATGGAGGCTCACAAGATGCATTTGAAGAGGAAATCAATGGGCCTACTAGTTCAAAAATCATGTATTTTATCTATACATGCTACGTTGAATTCTTTCTTTTCCTCATTAATTATATTTGCTTGCAGGTAGTGACAATGAAAATTAGTTTCTTATAAATTATTCTTGGTTTTTCTCAATGATAAATTACCAGCATGAAGCTATTATGTGTTTATGTTTTTTTTTTTTATAAAAGAATTACCAACAGCCATCTTGTGGAAAGCACCTCCATTCATAGCAACTTTGGGAATGGAAAAAAGCAAAAAGGAAAAGACTTTGAAAAAGCAAAATTACCTATTTGAAGACAAGAAAAAAAAAAGACTAATATCTTTATTTGGGGGGGAGGGAGAGAGATGGGAAAGGCTAACTTCAAAATAATCCTTTGAGGAAAGCCATTGTGCATGCACACCAGCTTGTTTTAAAAGGAGCACCCCTGACCTTCTTGATGTGCCTTATAAATGTATGTGTGAAACCAAAGTAGAGTGCCTCTTAAAAATGAATTTATCAGATTTGCAAACAAGGGCCGGGCGCTTTTCATTAAGTATACTAAATTTTTTGTTTAAACTGCCAATGTTAATTAAAGCCACTTTTGTCCATACTCATTTCAAACATATCTACACGATGAATATTCCTCAAGAATCTTCGGAAAGCTGATCTAGAACCTCCTCTGATTACCAAAGCTATCTCGCTCGTTATCAAAAAGTGAACTTTGGGAGAACTTCAAATAGGTTTTATAAAAGAAGCACTACCAATTTAACACATATAGAACATAAAGGTAAGAATGGAAAACTCATGTGTCATGTTCTACACAGCATTGTGTGTGTGTGTACACGTCTTGGAAAAGTGCCCAAGGGACATTCTACGAAAGCCAGTGGTCCTGTGACACGACTACCTCCACATATATTCATTGGAACCCAAGCTAATTATATTGTGAAGTTGTGACTGTATTTCGTCAATTTCAAAGGTCCGTTACAATGACTATAGTCTTAGTTCATAATTTGCACGTAGGGTAACACATTAATAGGTGTGATATTTGATCGACCAGCTTTCATGGTTCATCATGCCAGCTCCTTCAGCAATAGAAAAGAATTGACAAGCATAGCTTTGGACATTCTTAACAGAGCTCTTAATTTGGTGTAATGTTGAAGCCACTTGAATGCCAGTGTAAAACCCATCAATGTCCATTCCCATTAAGAATTGAGTGCCTCCTAAAGCTATGAAATCATTGATGCAACTCTGCCTTTGCACATATTCATGGGCCTTTTACTTTCCATCCATGTGGTTAGATAACCCAAAATTTCGAAAAACATGTAGCCTACAAATCGTACCATATTTAAGATAATTTTGAGCAAAAATTATCCTTAGTTTTTGGTGTTTTTGTGTGTTGAATTCTATATGATATCAAGAGTGCCTTGGTGGATCGACTGGCCCTTGATTAGGTGGCGATAGTTGAAACTTCTCATCGTGTTGACAAATTATAGAGCTCCATTGCATTGATCTTCTATATCCATAGTAGGTCCATGAAGGGTGCTCTAATTCTCATACACAATTTAGAGCCCCCACCTCTTTTTGTCGAGATTCAAGGAATCATGTGAAGAATGACCTAGAGGAGGTTATGTGACACTCATGAGCCCATTTTGCATAGCAACTCTTATGTGGAATACAATAATCTCATGTCTCAACAACCAACCACTAGTGTGGGCCTCCTCATGTGTCCTTGGGGTCACCTAAGGTAGTTTCTAATAATCTATCCTCAAAGGCTTTTATACATCACCAAGTACTTTAGAATGATTAGCTTACGTCTAGCACATAGTGGAGAGCATGAATGAACCATGAGAATGAGTAATGGGGGATTTCTAAGGATATGACATGTGAAGAGGAGATCTCCATCAATTGTACTTTTTCGTGAAGCCAATTCATATCCATAGTCCAAAGCCCAGCATTCCATGGTTTGGGAGGCCAATATACAATAATATAGGAAGGGGGAGAACCCCTTTTGGATTCTGGTGGCTTAATACGAATAAAATAGGAAGGGGGAGAACCTCTTTTGGATTCTGGTGGCTAAATATTATTGCTCTTCCTGGTAGTGAGTTGAGCCTTTGGATATACACAATAAATTATGGACAAATTCTCACAATAATTCCCACATTCCAACTTACCTCAACATCATGAGCTTCTGTGAGGGAGGCACTGCATACCTAGCTAGGTACGATTGGGGGCAGCGGACCGCCGGCCCGGTGGGGGCATGATGTTATGCATTGTATGAAAAACACTCCGTTTTTCAACATGGAAAAAAATTATAAATCTTCTTGTGATATTATGTAGTGGTTGTTGGCTATGGGGTTGAAAATGCACAAAATCGATAGCTGAATTCCGGACTTGGCAGTGGGAAATGTGTGCACTCCTTCATAGTAAAAAGCTTGGTACTTCAGTCTAGAAGGGATCATGCATGTGATGTAAAGGGGTATTGTTGTCAATCAAGAAGAAAAACTAATACGCGGAGTGGGGAAGGAGCTGGTGACCTTTTTGAAGTGTTTGGACGAGATTTAGAAGGTGAAAAAGTGGTGCGGCTCATATATTGGCTATCCTCATGCTCATGATGCCTATTGAGAGAGGTGGGAATCGAACCGTGGCACTTTGAAAAGGTGGTCGATGACTGTGAGGTTACATTGGAGTGCTTGATAATTTGGGGTGGTACAGATACAGACAAAAACATCCATTTACAGCATGACTGAAAGCTACCCGCAGGATGCATGAAGGCGCTCACATGACTTGGGCTTTTGGGATTAGGTGAAGGCAAGTGAGAAGGGCGAAATGAAGAGTGGATTATGGCAAGGTTTAGGGAGGGGCGGGCGAGCTTATTGGGTGAGAGAGAGTCGCTTACTAGCAGTGGTGGGTGTGGGGTTCCTTAAGCGCCAATTTTTATGAATAGCTGCCCGTAAGGTAGGGTGGTGGTTAGAGGAGAGGTCCGAAAGCGCTGGTTCATGCGCAGGGGGCGGCACCGGCCACTCGATCTACGGGACCCGCAGGAGGCACCGGCTGCCCGCCGCCGCCCGCAGAAAGGAAGGTTCGACAAACAGTGAGATTGTGAGAGTGAGGGAGGTTCGCGTGCGGGGATGCGCCGGCACAGCCCCGCTAGCGGAGGCGTGAGTGGCGACGATGATGACTCCTGTCGCTGGCGCCTGCTCCACGTGTGCCCAAAAGGGCCCCAGGCGGACTGTCCCACGCGCAACCGGTCGGGAAAGCCCTCGACACATTGTCATCGTTGTCCGACGTGGCCTCCATGGTGTTAACTTCCTTCACGTCGGTGGGAAGACCCATATTCCAAAAAAACAAAGGTCACATTGGACTATCCCTAGAACACGCTCGATGTCAATTTACATTTCTCACAATCACCCCCCCCCCCCCCCCCCCCCCCCCCCCCCCCCGCGCGGGGCCGCTCCTGTTTGCCACCCAAATTTTCGAGGTCAAAATTTGGTCCATTTACTGATAAATCCCCAAAAAAAATCACATAATCCTGGTATTTCAACTTTAAGAAACAAGAAAGGTCAGATGGAGCTATTTAAGGTACCAATGGTCCTTAATTCACTAGCATGAAACCTCGACTCACAAGGCTAAAAACTCGTCACATGAAAAAAAGCAAAGCAACAATCACATCAAACCATAGTCCTCAATGCAAATCTCATTAATACAAGCTCTGTAACTAGATATTCAAGTGTCAAAAGACATGTTTTCTTATAAGCTGAAAATACATTTTTCAAGATTGTTCTCCTCTTATAAAGAAACTTATGAGAAAACTAATATTGTGGATTTTCTCCAAATGTTAACATGAGCTGAACTTGCCAATAGATTGATTGTCCCACTCAATAAGCAAGGGCCGAAGCATCGGCCATGATCCAAATGAACATTGGTAGCAAGAAACATATGGGCCCGTCAATGAAGATCTTCCTATACCCGTGTTAACTTCATGCTTAATCTAACATGAATTAGTCCACACAATGTAACTGTCTGAGTAGCTTTCATCTATCAACGTCCGTGTAGCTCCGAAACAGGTGTTATGGCCCCCCAAGGCACCTATTGTGCTTGAGGATAATTGTACATTTATTTCTAGGCTGATACAACACATCCACTCACAATTATGAGATTCACATTTATATCTAAAATTGAAAATTTCATTATATATGCATTTATGATATCGTTTTTATAGGAAAACCATAAAATGCCTAGAATTTTTAAAACGAATTATGGGATGTTTATAAATAAATTGCCATTCAAAAAAGAAGAAAAACCTTTAACACTAGTGCTGTAATCGGACACTCAAATGTCCTGAGACACTAAAGTGTCCTATTTTTCTAGCAACTTGTCATAATTATTTGGTGAATCTAGAAAAAAAATTCATAGGTCACGTTCATATCTTAGGTCAACTATGAAGTGAATAACATAGCCAACTTTTACTTTTGCCAAAATTAATACCAGATTAAGATTATAATGATAAGTTTAAAGATGAAAAAATCATAGAAATTTAGTGTAGTTTTGAAAAAATTATCATAAATTCAATATAACTTCTCATCAAAATAAGATTTTGCATAGATTTCAAGGTGTATGGATAGGAAAAAACTTATTATAGCAGGAAATTGAGCTTCATAACTTAGTTATGGGACTAGATTTTTGTTATAATTAAAAGACCAAAATCTTGAAAATGCTGACAAAGACGAAAATTTTGGTCTTTCAAGGCCTCTTTCATTAACATGATGAGATTATGGGACAAAACCTAAGGGTGTATAATGTATCTATAGGTCAATACCCAACAACCAAGCATTTTTCAAAGGTTCAAACTCATAGACATCTTGTACTTTAAGCTCATTTAAAAAAATTTGTAGTGCACAATTTCTTGCAAAAAAAACATTGCTATGAAAAACTAATAAAAGTGTGTATACAAATCTCCCAATTGTATCCATATGAGGTATTTGTATACAAATAAGTGAGATGAACGAAAAAATCCAAAAGTGGACTTTATTTTAAGGCTTATCTTTGATAAATAAAAAATCAAATTACAACATGCGCAATTTTTTGGATAGGCCATAAATCATCAAATGTGGCTTGCATAACCATTAAAAATTATCACCTTATGCAATGGAGTCATAGATCTAGTGTATATGCATCATAAGATATTGTTTTAGATGAACTAAATATTTTTTGTGATCGTTAATTGAATTTGTGAATGTTTCATATTTGACCCGCAGGACTTTCTATATTTAATTCTAGTCACAAAGGATTTTTTTCTCACATGACAATTGCAAAAATATCAAACACATATATAAGTAGTTACCACGGATTATTGCATGCACCCTGCTCAATTTTTTCTTAGGCTTAGAGTATGAGTTTTAATGAAACATTGCGGCATACGTTCTTTTCATGAGTGTAGTTACTATTGAGGTTATGATCAAAAGTGAGGGATTATAATTTCTATGAGTACTTTGAATAACATTTTATAAGTTTGCAAAAGCATTTCTTGAGATGTTCTAGATTTTATGTACCATTTTATTTTAATTCGCAAAAAAGGGACACTAAAGCGTCCTTTTTGGTACCAAACTAGTGCTAAAGCCTGTTTTCCGTGCTACTATAAATACACAACAAAAAGTCAGATTGTAAAATGATGGTTGGGAAGTAAATAATATACTCCATTATCTCACCTCCGAATAAGAATCCGTCCATGGATCTTGTCAACCATGTTTCCAAAGTGATGCCATGACCTCGGTTTTCTCAAGGTTCACTCTAAGGCTTTTGTCCCCACGAAAGGAATTAGTGTCTCTAGATGCCCCACTACATCCTCTCTAGCACTCTAATGTCTTATAAACTCGCCATTATATGTGGTCAAGGCATTGTATGAAATGCTTTAATTTGCAAAAATCCATAGACATCCTATAGGTCTTCTTATCTGGGGCTGATCTTTGTTAATGATTATCTTGAGTATGAAGATAGATTGAACCATGACAATCTAGACCCTTAACTATGCTTCATTCAATACACAATGTGATTGCCAGAAGTTTCAAAATTAATTTGCACTTGTTCATGATAGAGGAACACAAGAGGCCAAGATAGGCTATCGAGTCGAAATCCTAGATACATCACTAGCTATGAAAACCCAAGTAGCTTATTAGAATTTTACACTTCCTATGCTTAAAGAAAGTGTCTCATGGGACACCCAATTGTTTTGTCATACCCTAGGTGGCAGGGATACTACATCTCTATTTTGGTCATTCTATTGAACCAAAAAAATTTCTTGTTGTTTTCTAGGATTTTCCTTTAGTTATATTTTAACTCCTTTTGGCTTGTTTTAATTGTTCCTTATGTGCCACAACAATCGTACATTTTCATGGGGCTAGCCTTTTCTGAGCGTGGTAAGGCATAAAATTTTGTTATCCTACTCTACATTACCATGTGTATACCCTAGATTGGACTACATACTAAACAAAGAGGTAGGGCACGATTTTTATTCCTTATAAATCTCAAAGAGACATATAGTGCTAACTCTTTACCATATTTTTGTATGGCACTTTAGTAGTCAATGCACTATTAATGTTCATTCTGTAAGACTTTGCAGGATAAACTATTTAATAATTGCTTTGCTTTTCTTAGTAGTTCCACATGGTAGAATTTTATGAAATAGGTAAGCGAAGATCTTTATGATGAGGCAGGTGCTCTCTCATAAAATATTCATTATGCTACTAGATTAGTGCTATCAATACATCTCATGAAACATATAGAAATACATTTCATGAAAGATCAGAGTCTTATGTTACAGTGTTACTTTTAAGGTGTGGGGGAGCTAAAACTTGTTTGAAGAGTGAGGCCTGAGAGGGTAAAGGGCTTAAAGTGTGGGGGACTCCCCCTACTCCCTTCCCCTTTGGGGGAGGTAGCTTGGCGCTACATGACGCTTTGTTGAATAATTATATAGTCCGTGGGTAGAGCACTTTGTTCCTCACCATTTGGACCCATTGCAATACGTAAGTACTCCTCATGGGGGCAATCGCAAACAGAGCCCTCTCCATCAAGATGACCAGGAGGAAAACTTATTTCTCATAGGTCCCCTGTTCAAGGTTCTATCTACTACATACATGCCCTTTAAATGCAGTCAGGTCCTAATGCAATCCCTACTATATAGTAGATTCATCAATGGGACCTCTTCAACTCTCTGACTCCAACACTTGTTGGGCATTTTAGCAACTTCCATGTTCATCCTTTCTCTATTCAGTGATCCAATGAGGTAAATATTCAACCTCCTCTGCACAATGGTTAGTTCCCTTTGATCTCAAATGTTTGGAATAATTTGAAAAATACTGGTAAAGTTAAACAACATTTTACAAAAGATAGGAGCCCATAATGAACAGGCTCCTAATCATTCTGAAGAAGGTGGGAAACTATCAAGGAATGGCAAATCTGGTACTCCTCTTGAAGGAGACGGTGCTAGGGAAAAACCTAATATGAGACTTGGAGGGAAAGGTTAAGTTATTGTTGGGGTTGTTGAACTAGATAATTGCTTCAAACATTTGCAGGAAAGAGTTGTCATAGGTTTATGCCATGGTCGCAGGCCACCTATAGAGGTTCTCAAGCAATGGATCTCTCAAGAGTGGAAAGCCAAAAAATTGTCCCCATCCCAGGTGCAGTACTTGCCTAACAACAACTATCTTTTCTTCTTTGAGGATGCTGACAATGCTTTACAAATAATAAGAAAGGGGCCATGGATCATTAGAAACACTCATGTGTCTGTCTTAAGTAGCACAGGGGTTTTGATCCCAAGGGCAAGAAACCCTCAAAGGTGCCTATGTGGGTTGATTTCACATATTTATCCATTAAGTTATTTCCTTGATTGAAGCAAGTAGGGTGCCCAAATTGGTAAGATACTGGGCCAAAAACCTTCCAATGGGATTAATCCCAAATGGGACCATCAGTTTTTCATTGAGGGTGATAATGATTTCCTCTAAAGGACATGCACTATACAATTGAAGGATCAAGTGGTCAAATTGTGCATGTCCAAAAAAATGTGTATAGGAACTTGCCTAATGCTTGTTTTCATTGCCTCAAACAAGTCACTTGATTAATGATTCTCTAGATCTAGTAAACAAGTCTCAAAAGGAGACAAACAAGGAAAATGAAGTGAAGGATAATAGTCATGGGTTTTAGTAGTAGGTAAATAGAAGAGGAAGCAATAGAAATAGACCCCCTACCATAAACAATGGTAATAGATTTGTCAACACATGATTTGGGGCATTGCTAGATGAAGACTTTGATCCTTCTGGTGCGGAGGGAGTTGATGAGGCAGCCAAAAATGCTTCCACCTCCCAACCTACAAATGAAGCCCAAGAGGACAAAGAACTACCCCAACCTGATCCTTTCCAACCACATGTTAATAATGATACTTTTGTACCTCCTACTAGACCTTCAAAAAATGCTAAGGGTATGTCTTATGACTCTTATAGCTTTGATGAAGGTGGACACTGTGTCTCTACCACTCAGTTCAACTCTCCACTTGTTAACCTTAGGAAGCGAGACACAATGATAGTTTTGAAGGGGATGACTTCAATAAGGAGTTGCAAGCACGACAAAGAGGAAATCAATACGCTTAATCTCTTACTTTTGAACTCAATAGACATCCTTATTATTTAAGCAAAATAAGAAACTCTCCCTCTTCAAGTTAGTAAATCAAAGAGGAAGAAGTAGAATTTCTCTGATCCTAAAAGAGCTTTAGTGTCTTTAGTTGAATCCTCCAAAAACTCTAAAAAATAAATATGATAATTTTTGTTTTGTCACTTAATTGAAAAGTTCTTGCTCATTGTGTAAGGGCTATAAGCATGAAGAAATGGTTAACTAATATTCAAGTGTAGCTTGACTTTATCTACCTAGAGTCTCAGAGTGTCACTAGATAATTATGCGACTATCACATAAGTGTAAAAAAAGGGGTTAATAAAATATATTTTTTCTCACATTTCCACATACAAAAGGACATCGTAAAATGGAATTGAAAAAAAAATTGAATTAAACAAGGATGTATTTCTTTTTTGTTTTATTGATGGTGGTCTAGCAAGAAGGCTTGGTTGTCCCTCTCCTCTTCAATTAATGCTAGTGTGGTCAATATAATTTACAAGAAAGGATCAAGGGAGGGGAGGATTTGTCCAACTGGAGGCCTATAACAAGTTTGACTTCTGTTTATAAGATGTTGTCCCTATCCTTGGCTAGAAGACTCAACCCACTCATGGACCAGTTCATTCTGAAAGCATAAAAGGGCTTCATTAAGGGAAGATTCATTCTTGGTGCTATAATCCCCCTTTGGGAGAAAATAGAGTATGCAGAGGATATCGATCAAGGTTTTATTTTCTTTAAAATTTATTTGATAAATCTTATGATAGAACTGAACGGGAGTTTGTTCTTCAGAGCTTGCATGTCATGGGATTGGGTAGAGGATTCATAAGATTTGTGCAGATATTGTTTGGCAATGCTTCTGCTGGGATATCTATAAATGAAACTTTGACCGATGCAATTCTAGTACAAAAATCTATCAGACAGGGATGCCCTTTTTCACCTCTGCTCTATGCCATATCATCTGATGCCCTAGGGCGTTGGTCAAAGATATGCTCCATCAAGGTAGATTGAAGGCCATGAGTATTAAAGGATCACATTCTATTGACGAGTTTTGTTTACAACAGTTTGTAGGTGACACTAATGCTTTGGTTAAAAATGATGCATACACAGTTAGTTGAGAATTTCTGGGAATGCTTAAATATGCTTGTGCCTGGCTAGTGGTTCCATGATCAACGATTCAAAAACAGGTTACAAAGTTTCTCAAGGTGTTTGCCCTGCAATAGTCACTCTGTATGGATGTAAGGCCATTGAGGATGGACATATTTTTAGATTGCTAGGCATTCCTATGGGTTTAAAGAATTCCTTCAATCATGGATGGAACTGGGTACTTGACAAGTTTAGGATACTAGCTTTTTGCTTGGAAGAACCACTAGCCTAATCTTTCTACAAGGGTATTTGTGTTAAATCAATATTTGTTGTACTCATTGATCTTTTTTTGTCTTGTTGGCTACCTTTTCAATTTCAATTGAATAAAATCTTGTCCCTAGCAAGAAGGTTTCTTTGGGGCAACACTGAAGACTTAAACAAGTTCCCTAAGGTGGCTTGGCAGACTGGTTGTAGAGATAAAGAATTTGGAGATCTGGGCATCCTAAACATCCAACAAATATCAAGTAAGATGGCAAGCAAACGGATTATGAGAGATACTTCTTCCACAGACTTTTGGGCAATTCTGATCAAAAGAACTTGTAGAATTCTCATCTCAAGGCCGATTCTAGAGCTTGAAATGGACTCTCACTTGAAGAGGTTCTGGTGTTTAATGTTAATCTCACTCCCAAGGGTACTGACCTTGTTAGTAGGTTTTGGAATTGTAAAAAAACAACATGGTTACCTCCAAAGTATTGGGCATTCTCTGTTGAGTTTTGGTTTTAGGACTCTATCTAGTTTGGCGGGCATGCTAACTCAAAGGGATGCCAGCTATCCAAAAGGGCACACAAATGGTTCAAAGCAGGCCTTAGGATTTGGAAATATGTATATAGGGATGGAGTTGCTCACGTAAGGCTGTCTAGTATCAACAAAGATGTCTCATGTGGCTCATTATTGATCACCAGGGTATATGGACATGTTCAAAAGCTAAAAACATTGGGACATCGGATGGAAGTTGTAGTAGGTGCAATATTCATGAAGAGATCGACTCTCCCACACATAAGTTTGCTAGCTACAACTACAACATTTTGCTCAAAAGAGAACTCTAAAAAACCTGCTACAAATTCTGCTCACTTCACATGGAAATCTCTCTTGCTAGGAGAATGTAGCTATCTAGATGTTCCTCTATTGACTTGTCTTACACGTGCTTTCCTATGGCAGATTGTCTCAAAGATGCTTTCGTGTGGCATATTTGGTCAGAAAGAAAGAAAGCTACTTTTGGCCTTCCTCACTCTCCTTCATCTGGTCCTCTCTCCGTTAGCCTCGTTGCTGTAATGAAAGAGATTTATGGTCATGTTATTGATGCTGTCCAAGATGATTTTAAGGAGCTGCAAAAAGCCCTTAGGTGGGAGAGATGGAGGCCAATCTTTCTATTTATGAGCCATCAAGAATATACATAATCCTTAGATAGCTCTCCTTGATGTTTCCTTTGCCTTCAGGCCTTCCTTCTTTTGGTCTCTCTGTTCAGAGCCCAGACAATTGAGAGTGAGAAAGAACCATTTTCAACGCGTTAGGGAATGATCAAGCGGTGCCAAGAGCGCGTGAGTGCAGCAAGGGAGTGCTACCCGGCACTCGCTACTCATCTCGCCGGACCTCGGACCAGCGCATGCAAAACTTTTGAAAACAATTGGAAAGATGCGGACCCCACGTGCAATAGTTTGCGAGTTCATGATTCGCAGAGATGATTAAAGGGAAGCAGTCAGCCAGCAGGATGACGCCACGATAGAAGTTGGGCACCCGCCTTTTCTGGCCCACTTCGGAGATGCACTTGAGCGTGACAATGTGTTTCTTGCCCACTTGGGGCCAGGTCACGTGCATGGAGCAAGAGGGGGGGGAGGAACTGCACCCATCCATCATGCATTCGCCTACAGGCTGCCGCTCTGAGCTCTCTGCCGTTGTAGCTTGTTTTCCACTACAGTACTTTTGCCACCTTATGTTGGGAAGTAACAGAGATGTAACGTGGGAAGCGGCCCTATGCATAATAGAAACAAGGAAAAGGGGAGAGTGGGCTTCTGTGTTCCCTTGCTCTCCACTACTCATCGATTGAGAAGCTAGACCCCACTATCCACGTCATCCCCCCCCCCCCCCCCCCCCCAAAGTCCCTCTCAACCCCTCTTGTTAGTCTCTCCTAATCATGCAAGTCCACTTATCACCTCTCTCCCCCCCCCCCCCCTCCCCCCTCTCTCTCTCTCTCTCTCTCTCTCTCTCACACACACACAAGCACACAGACGAGTGAGACAAGCTCCCCCCCCCCAACCTCTTTCCTTTTTCTTATAACCACTTCATTGAACGGCACAGATCTGGGTAGAAGCGGTGTGGCCAAGCGGCTCCTTGTCACGGCTCGAGCTGTTAATTACCCTGGCCTGTAACGACAGAAGCGAGAGGGTAATCAATTGCAACTCCCATCCCAGCATGTGTTTCTGCTTCTCTTCCACCACCGTCTGCAAAGCGCCAAACCAAAAGAAAGCACACCACCAACTCCACCACCACCGCGACTGATCGATCAGTACTAGCCCAAGCAAAACAAAAAAATAAGGTCTCGCCTCACCCCCTTGTACTCATTCTCTCTTGCTGCCTGTGCGCGCGCGCGCACACACACACACACTCACCGTCTGCAATGCTAGCCCCCTCCCTCTTTCTATCTCTCTCTTCTGTTCTACTCTCTTCAGGTGCCGCTGCTCTCTCTCATTATTTAATTGCTGCATGCACAGCCCCGCTAAACGACAGAGGCCGCCGCTTTTTGGACAACATATCATCGCATTAAATGCTTATTTGTCCTCTCGTTATCACGAACCTCTCGCGCCAAATCTCCAACACTAGCGCCACAGGCCGACGACTCATCGGCGGCGACGGCGGCAAGCAGCGACCATTTGGAAGGTCCGTAGAAGAAGTTTCCACTCTTGCTCCTGCATGCATGCTTACGTTTCTCTAAATTCTGGATTGGATGATGGAATCTGGGAGACAGTAAACTTCGAGCTTATCGACGCCTTTAAACTTAAAGTCTGCTGAAAAGAAAGATGAAAACCTTTTCTATGTGCAGATTCTGCTAGCGGCTACTCCTACACACACACATAGAAATATTTACCATTCAAAAGAACCAAAAATAGATGTTTCGCTTGCCCTAATGCAGTTTACTCATTTTACGTGCAGGCAACGAAGCAATACTAGTCGAGGGGAAGCGCTGCAGTGCATCAATTAGTGTCCATTGGCGCCTGCAACAGTATAAGTATGGCAAGCTCCACGGCCACGAAAGTGCCCCCCGGGTTTCGCTTCCACCCCACTGACGAAGAGCTGGTGGACTACTACCTCAAGAAGAAAGTCGAGTCCCAACGCATCGACTTGGACGTCATCCGCGAAATCGACCTGTACAAAATCGAGCCATGGGACCTTCAAGGTGTGCTCTTCTCGCCCACTCTTTCCCTTCTTCACGCATGCGCGCGCACGCCTTCACATTTTCAGAAATAACTAATACACACGCGCGCGTGCATTCTGAAAATAAATACATACATTGCTGCTAGCTCGCTCTGACAGCCATTATAACGTGTCTCCCTCCACAACATTGACAAGTACACAATCTATTTTCTATGTTCTTGAACTTTGTATCTAGAAGGCTAATGAAAACACATAATTAAAGACCAGTGCTCCTAAAGTCCAACTTGGAGTTGGAGAGAGAGAGAGAGAGATAGAGTTTGAAAAATATTCTCACATTTTGCCTACCAAGCTAATGCTATAACAGGACGATAAACCTCCATCTCGGTATCCATGGGATGTTTAAAATTCAATTTAAAATCAGCTCGGGAAGAAATTACTTAGCGTTAATTCTGCGAATAAAATTTTCAGAGCTACAAAGCTTACTTTTCTATAGTTGTTGCTATCGAGTCACTTTTACTAGCAACTAATTTTAGCAGGTTGTCTCATTCAAAGCCTTATGACATCCTAATTGGTGGTACTATATTGCAAATGTGTGACTATGGTGTAGAGACAAGAACGTTATTTAACGGTCCTTTCCCCATAACCATTGCGATCACATAGAGACCAACAGGGAATCGCGAGCCATGGTGGGAGCAATGATTACAGGAGAAAGGATGCTAATGGCTCTTTCTCGGCGGGGAGCTGCTAGCCATGGTGGGAGCAATGATTACGAGGGAAAGGATGGTAACGGTCCTTTCTTGGTTGTCAAGTGTCCAAGGACGAGGAGCAAGCAAGATGAGGTGGAAGCATTTCCAAAAATTGGGATGGATCCTAGATGTAGGCTTCCCAAGTGTCATGCTTTCATTCGCTATAGGCTCACATAGAGTGTTTTTTAATATTATGGTTGGTAATGCGTCATTCATTCAACGATGCACAATGGGCATTCCCAGTAGGAATGGACAACAGATGGACGACCCAATTGGGTTGATGCCCCTTGACCCTAGACCTTGACGGAATGGTTATAGTTGTCCTACTTGGAGATGACTTTAACAAAAAGGTTGTAGGGCACCCCCTCCCCTTGGATTAGAGTGATAGGACAGAAACCCATTACATGCAAGAAGTATATGCCATCGAGGAGCTATGCATCTCAAGTGAATGCCCAATGTCAGCCTAGTTAACCATTTGTCTTTTAGGTTTTTATTCTACTTATTTGACACAATTTTAGGGAGGGGAAATTCTCTCGGGGAGTATATAAGCAAACTCATGCCCCCATTGTAAATCACTAATTCATTGCCAAGTTAGTTGGTTCAAAAACTCTCTCTCTCTCTCTCTCTCTCTCTCTCTCTCTCTCTCTCTCTCTCTCTCTCTCTCTCTCTCTCTCTCTCTCTCTCTCTCTCTCTCTCTCTCTTCAAGGCGTCTTGTAATTCTCCCAACGGCTATGACCTCTTCTCTAACTTGTCTACTAGCAGCATTTTGAAACGTTGCCAAGGCTTTGCATGTGAGGTTGGGGGCATCTGGAGAGGGGCCTCAAAGTTGGCCTTGGGCACTTGAAGTTTTTCTTTTTAAGAAAGTATAGTATGTCTATTTGGATAGCTTTTTCTACAGCCTTGGGGCAACAAGAGCTCCACATTCTCTGCCCTGGTCTACTAAAAGGATTTTGGAGAAACATGTGCGATGGCACTGCCATGGTCAAATGCAAATGACAAATTGAACGGCAATAAATATGCTCATTGGAAGTTGACCATGCATGCGGCTTTAATTCACTTGAAAAGGCTTATGGAACATCATCGATGGCATGGAGGCAAAAGTTACACCAGACTTCATGACGAGGTGTATCTCACATCATGCAATAATAGGATGTGAGCAATGCAAAGGTGATGTCCGCATTTGTAGAGTCGCTCACAAAGGAAATCTCTCCAACTTTACAAACTTTGAAAAAACCTAGTGGGATGTGATCTAAGCTTGTTGGAATGTTTGATTGAGGCTCTGTGATGTGAGTGGTAACCCTTCTTGGGCAGCTATTTTCCATAAATTTTGAAACTGGAACTTCCATAAAGTCTTTTCTAATGAATACCAAGGTGATCAATGATCATCTCTCCTTTATGGAAAGTGCATTCACTAGTACTCAATTAGCTGCCTTTATACTTACAGAATTGCCTGAGGAGTACGAGAGATGTGCATTAAGGGTAACTAGGTTACTCAATAGCTCATTTCCTTGGATGCTAGTGATGGAGTAATGTTAGCCATATATCTCATTAGGCACTACTTGATAGATCACAACAAACAACATTTGATTAGCATAGCTAGTAGCCTCCATAAGTCAAATCTTGAATATGTACTAGATTATGAAATTAAGCCAGAGGTTCAATGCCATCGGCTAACACAACCCTCTTTACTATATTACCAATATGAGCCCTTATTTAAACAACACATATGTAACACTCTATGGAGACAATAATTACGAGGTACTTGTTGCTTGTAGGCAATCTAATCTACCTCCTTTGATATTATGAAAAGTCCACTATACGCGGGAGATAGCTTTGGTATTTTTCACTATAGAGATTCTAGAGACTTTGTAGTCCATGGGAAAATTAAAGCGATTATTTCTCTTAAAGGTAATAAGCCTCCTGTTTCCATCTATTTACTCTTTGATATTCATCATGTTGTCATACATTACAACAAGCATTGTGCAAGCTGGGGAAAACCTGCTTGAGGTGAATCTTCTCTCTTCATTCCTTCTTGATGTCATTTTTGCATCTTTGTGGCATACCATAAATAACTTGGATGACCCATAAGATTCATCATTAACTTTCAAATGTTATGTAGACAATATGAAAATGGAGCCTAATATCCACCCTTTAGAAAACCACTCACAAAGACAAGCTTAGCCCTTATACTTGGAGATAGTCACCATCATAGACATGCCATCTTTTGGACTTTTCACTCCAAACATGGTGCAAAGAAGCCTTTCTATTGAATGAAAATATAGTTAAAAAATACCTATGTGGAAATTTGCCTAATACATATAGTAGAAAGGCCAAACTTACAGATCCATAGAGAAGTCTCTACACTATTTTGTAACAGATTCTATTACTTTAAGATCCAAACATAGTGTAAACACAACATATAGAATGTGTTTGATCAAGAATGAATAAAAACATGTGGCAGATTGATATCTTGCAATTGGATGCAAACATGGAATCATATACACCTTTTTCCAATATCACTTTTTTTTTTATAAGTACTTTGTGAATGGAAAAGGAACATGAACAGCACATGATCAATGGTTCCATCCTCCATTTCCAAAGACTTACTCAAATCAAGAAGCTCACATAAATTTTGTTATTAAGTACTTTCGAACTCTACAGTAAGAGAGCTACTAGATTTTGCGAGTATTGAGAGCACAAAACATCTACAGACTAGAAGTACATTGGTTTTACAAAAATTCATGTGACTATGTGATTCAAAGTGAAGTTTCGACTACATATTGCTATTGCCTACTATCACCATGCTTACAAGCTCATTGAGCCTCTGAGTCATCATAAAGATATGTGTGGCCCAGCCTCTATGCTTCTAAAGACATGCCTCTAAGACAACCTCACTATTGTTTATCCTTTGAGCCATGCATGGTTAGTTTATATATACTCATGTTCATGCATCATCACCTCTAACTATCATAGTCTATGTTGGCTTTCCTTCCATTTTTTTGGAATCTGAACTCTTTTTTTGTTTTCAGTATCATCTCCTAGGTTAGCTCCACTATGAATGGGGGAATGCTACATGTTGGAACCATTCTTTGTGCTATCATTCTAGCATTGACCTAAGCAATGAGGATAACACCCTATTAGATAGTTCATAGTGTCATCTTGGCTATACAGTCACCTCTTGTACACTCTCGTTGTTCTGGTAGTTGTAGTTCAAGTTCCATAGTCTAGGTATGTTCTATCTTGTGCCAAATATCTCTCTCTCTCTCTCTCTCTCTCTCTCTCTCTCTCTCTCTCTCTCTCTCTCTCTCTCTCTCTCTCTCTCTCTCTCTCTCTCTCTCTCTCTCTCTCTCTCTCTCTCTCTCTCTAAAAACTTTATCTTTATATTACAATAATTTATAGTCTGTTGTCATACTGACGAATTTTGTATCTTGTGCCAAATCTCTCTCTCTCTCTCTCTCTCTCTCTCTCTCTCTCTCTCTCTCTCTCTCTCTCTCTCTCTCTCTCTCTCTCTCTCTCTCTCTCTCTCTCTCTCTCTCTCTCCCCTTTTTTTAAAGCAAAAAAAAACTCATTTAAACTAGTCTTATTAGACAAAATTTTAACCCTTTATCAATATCTCATGTTACATGTTCAAAATCCAACAAGAGTTGACACCTTGAAGAGTACATTGTTGACACAAAAAGGTGGGTGGCACCAATACCGGGCCTTCCATGCTTAAGAGACTTGTAGCTGATGGAAAACTCTCCCAACTAGTGGCCAATAATTTCAAGCTTGATTTTAACTTGGTTGAATGTCTTGCCATTATAAATGCCAATAATGCTAGTGATCATCTCAGGCATAATGATCATGTTCCTTAGTTGAGTTCTCATAGGCTCGGGCTTCTCCCTAGTAGGTGCTTCCCTTTTCCCCTTCCGAAGCTTGTTAATCAAAGCCATTGTCTTTCTCTTCAAGCCCCACTAAAACCTTTGGTGCCCATAGGCATGAAAGATCTCGACCACCTCATCAAATGTCATGTCATGTCAAGGAGGGCATCAGGATCCACCCCTCAAAACGAGAACTTATTAAATGTTTTCTTCTTCGGGTGCACTCGAGTCCCCGTCTCCTCCACATCCGCTATAGTTGCAAGAACGTGTTGAACAACAACCCTCTGCAGACACGACGAGAGTCTCTCTCTCTCTCTCTCTCTCTCTCTCTCTCTCTCTCTCTCTCTCTCTCTCTCTCTCTCTCTCTCTCTCCCCCCCCCCTCTCCCTCTCCCTTCTAATAGTGAGGACTAGAAACCACAAACAAATAACCTAAATATGTGCATAGTCTATAAATAGTCCCATTTTACTTGACTTTTCTTCATAGTTTAGGTCTCGTATTACCCTTTTTGTGACATGTTGTGTCATCATACAAGGTCTACATAACTATAACTTCGCTGGTAAAACTTTTTAAATATGTCTTCTTTATGGTAGCTAAAATAAATCTCCATCTAATCATGATTTTGCACTTTGAAGCTTGTCATATACTCATGCCTTTGCATTTTAAAGATTGTCATCCTCAAACCGGAGAAAAACGAGTAACACCTTCTTGTTCGTTTACCTTCACTTTACCATTGATTTTATTATCTTCATGTGAGTCATGGGGAGCGTCCTTGTCATAGCCATTGAATGAGAAGTGGCTTGACTTTTGCAATGTCTAGAAGGTTGACACTTATGACAACTTCTCTTTGGCATAGTTTTGATCCCCCACAATCAATGCATCTCCTCTTATAGATGAGTGTGGCTGATGATGCACCTATTTTTCTTTGGCACAGTTTTGATACCCCATAATCAATGCATCTCCTTTCTAGTTTTACCTTACCATTTATGCCTCTGTGTAGCCTAATGGAGATGAGTTGCTTATTATCTTTTAATATGACCTAATATATGTAGCCATAAACTGACATCCTTAAAATACTCGATCTCCTGTGAAGCTTGGATTAGGATTCAAGGAATCTTGCATTGAGTGCTCTATACCTAAAGGGAAAAAGCACGCTTATCTCTAAAATCAGTTAAGATCATCTCAGCTTGTGACACTTATGTCAAGTTCTTGCCCTACATTTTTTGATGGTTGACTTGGATGTGGAGGCTTTAGTGCTTGTGCTCTCCCTTCACAATCTTGTTTACTCAGTCAGGAGGTCACTACAATTAAACAAATGCCTATGATGAGGATTCAATAATAAGGATTATTTTATTCTATATTTTCTCACATTTTCACACATACAAGGGTATTGAAAACATGATCTTTAAAAAAAAAATTATAGACTGAATAAAGAAAAGGGTCTGTTTTATAGGTGAAACATTCACAACTAAGGGGCTTTATAAGTAATACTCGAACGTACGCGACATATAGGCTTTTCATATAGTGACTTCCCTGAGCTTAGTCACTAGATTTCATTATCACATAGATGATTTTTTAGTTTTCTTTCACGTTGATATGACAAGAGTGAAAGCATGTGCCATTATGGACCAATACATGGTGTCCGTCTTTCTTATACATGTGTAGATATCTTGTTTCTGGGATGCATATGGAAAATTTTATAATTAAGTGTCTAAAGAGAGCCATGCATGGATGAATAATTTTCATAGTTCTCCATATAATTTGGCTTGGGCATACAATTGCTTTAGACTTTGGAGTTTTATAATTATGTTTTCTCCATTGCCGTTACGCCTCATAATAGTCAAGTCTTTTTTTTGCAAAACTCACAATTGTGAGTGATTGTATTATAATGCCACAAAGAAATTTAAAAATGAGCATCAAGCTCCTGCTGAGCCTTGAGGGGCAGACGGTTACATCCGAGCCAACTAGTTATAAGTACTCAATAACATATTGTTACCAAAAGCTCAGTTCTTTACACAACAAGGCTTGACTAGATGGTGAGGATCGCCCTAAGCCACCCATCCGAGTTTTTCCTTTTACCTAACACATATAGTATCTCCTTATTTTCTTAAACAATCTCTAAGAAGCTAGCCACGGAGAGATCGCTATCAAAGACACAGCAGTTCCTGGTCTTCTAGATATTACTGAAGAAACAAGATTTGACAGTTTGAGTGTAGATTAGCAATGCATGACTTTGAAATTGTTTTCCACCAAGGCACATATCTTTCTTGAAAGATTATATCTTCCACGTTCTTTGTATCCATTTGCACACCTTCCTTGTCAGGCCTCTAATTGCTACGCATTCAATGAAAAGGTGGGTGAGGTCTTCGCTAGCCAATTTGCACCTTGAACATCTATCGGACCCGATACCACATGCCTGAATCTTGAAGCCTGTTGGCAAAGCATCCCACAATACCTTCCACAAAAATACCTTCATAAAATGAGGCCATTGTGGATTCCAAATGTTCTTCGTGACCTCAACCCATTGAGCTTCCGACCGTTGTTTCTTCCACTATTTGTTTAAAAGGGAAAACCAATCAGCCTCACGTATTAACACTTGGTAGATTATGTTAATGTTCTAATTTGTTGATCATGTGGAGACAAGATTAATCGATAACTCTTGATATCTCTTCACAACATCTTTTGGATTAGAATTCATACATATTGTGGAAATTTGTGACACATTCACACTCACTTCCTTTCAATGAAGCAAGCACACAAGATGCACAAAGAAACCATTATCCGTGCCACATGAAACACCTGAATAAATATTGAGTAGCTCAAGTCCATGTGGTTGATGTTGATGTCATTTTGAAGAGCTAGGGTTTCTATCATCTCAATCCCTGCTACTCCATCTTTGTGCTCATTATCGTTGTCACATTGCTAGGATATCCATTGTATCTAATTGTACAATCATCATAGTCTATATGAGTCCTTTGATCACCGTTCCTATGACATTCAACCTTTGTGTCATGGTATCTCTGTCTTTCATACTTCTCTAATGTGGATCATGTCTATCATGATCTGTCGATCATGTCTATTATAGTATCCATCATGATATCTTTTGTAAAATTTTCCACGATATCATACTTATTTCATGTTGATGATATCTACCACGATCTCCATCATTATGGCAACAATGTCCATTACAATATCTATCATCTTCTTTACTACAACTTGTGCCATCTTGTTGACTTGTGTTTTCTTCTGCTATCACGTCTACCATCACAAGTGCTTTTAGGTTGTTCCTAGGCTAATGCTCCAGCTTTGTATGTAGATCTTTTATTCTCCTTGTGTCATCAGGATAGAAAGCCTAGGCAAGGCTAAATCTGAATGCTCCTTCTGTGCTTCTATGTCGGTGTGAAAAAGTACTCAGGAAGCCCAACATTATCCTCTTTGAGGCTATCATCAAAGGAGAGATGGCGTTAGCTTACATCCTTATGTACGACCTTGAAATAAGGGTCAAGTACTCCAAAACTTTCAACTCATCCACACCCTTCCGCACATGATGAAGCAAAGCTCATCAAAATCATTGTGGTTGTATACAGACCAAGAGCAAAAAAAATTATTTGCAACTGCCAACATGGGCTAGCATATGCATGTTGGGGTGTGTGACACATCCACACCACCACAAGTGAGAACCTTCTCTACATTGGAAGCCTACACACTTGACATCACTGCTTACATCAGCAGATGCTCTCTCCCAACTCTATATAAGAAGCCGAAGCTACACACTTTGTATACACTTTGCACTGTATCACTACCCCATCACTCTAACCCACTTTGTACTCATTTTTATATTAATCTACTCATGATTCACTATCGCTATAAGTGTCCATCTCTCTTTTATCTCATATAATTAACTCTCAATCACACTATGAACCGCTCTTAACATTTCTACCATAATCACATTCCCTTTCAGTGTGAGCTTGTGATATTGATGAAGAGTATGCCATGATTAGGCAGCAACCTCTTAAGCTTTGGTTAGAGATTCATTACAACACATTGATTGTCTCAATCCAAATGCGAGGCCTCATCTCAGAAGGATATTGTATGCACACAATAGCATCGATAGCAGAGACGGATGAAAATTATAACTTCCTTCCTCAATTTTAGACTTCAAGAAAAACATCGCGCAACACTGGTTATGTTGGTTGTTGGACATCATGAAAATCAATGTCTATGGATCATCTATAATAACTGTTGGATAGTGCGGTTAGTCAATGCTTTTTATAGTGCAAACTTCAAAGTGACTGCATGTCTTGCTCGATTTTGATGGAGAAATCAATTTAGGCCAACCAAGTGAACATTTGATTGTAATCAAGCAACTTAAGCCCATCTTCCACCTATTTCAATTAACTATATTTTTAAAGTTCACCCATGGTATAGATTTTAGGTTTGTTATCATGTCAAAGCTAGGATTTTGACATTTTTATGTCATCCAAGTGTTTTTCATAGCCTCTTGATTCTAGTTGGCAATGCAAGCACATATAATGGGAATTCCACATCAAAAAAATATATTTGGGGCATGTTTAAATGTCACATTCTATACCAAAAAAGGTAAATTGGGTACTCGATCTTGCACCCATCCCAATCTCTTGGCAAAAATCCCCAAAAAGGGATTATAAGAATCACTCTTAGCTAGTTACTTAATAAACATAAGATTTTAAGTGACCCTTTATGGTTTTATCATTCTCTTGATAAAGTTATGATTTTGAGGTTGAGTTGTCACTCCAAAATTATTTTATTGGCACACCCTTCCATGGGATATGAATTATAGTTTATTTAGGTGTATTTTTTGCAAGTAAGAATCCATAGCATGTGGTTGATCTTAGATGGGTGATGGCATGTATTGGTGGTACCACTTTGAGCACTTTTTGGTTGCCCAGATTCTTCATTTAGCTTTCCATTACTTGTGTATTTGTAAGCAATAGCAATGGTAAAACTGGTTTACTTGGGCATTCTTGCATCTACATTTTCAATTTCATGATACTAAGACATTGATAGCGATATTTATAGCCCAAGACACAATTAGTTCAATGTGCTTGGCTACATAATGAGGACCACTTTGTAATGTTACAACATGTTTGCATGCCTCAAAAATTGACAGGGGAAGAGTGTCTACATAATCCCTACGCTCTGTGAGACCTCTATTGTCGACAGATCCATGCTGAACTAGAGTATAATAGAGTATACCTTTATACACTGCTCCATACACATAGTTGTTGTATGAGAAATTCAAACCTATAGCTTGGCCCCACATAGTGTGAGAAATTTGGAATGCCAGGTCCCAACAAATTATACAATCTTGTTTGTTGTATCATGCTTTGCCCTCCATAGTATCACCGATCTTGTTAAAAGATACTAGTCCAAATTGGCACAAGAATATCATGAATATGATGAGCAGCTCTCTAAAGTGTATACTATCATACATAGAGACACCATTTATGGGTAGTAAACCAAGGACCTCAATCAATAATATCATCGGTTGAAATGAATGAGACAAGGCTTTTTGTGAGCCTCTAGACATGCACAAGATTTTAGGTACAAATTTTCATGAGCTACCAAAGGGGTTCCATTCAAAGTATTTAAGAAGTATTGTATCTCATTGTGTTACAGTACTACGGTTTTTCTTGTATCTCAAAAATGTTCTCATGTCCCTCAAGTGAGGAAGTATGTGCATATGAGTTTGAATGTAAGCTGGCAGCAACAAAATTATCAACTATACTTTGACTAGTTTACATTCACATAAGCAAGAAAAACTAAAAATTAAGGACTAAATCCACTCAAGTTCAAATGAATATCACCACATACAAGTTTATCATGTTTATTCATCCAATAACTTGTGTCCAGTGTCCACTCTATGTCATTATTCTTTTAGAGAGGCCTAATAGGCACGTTGCCCTAGCAATGATGCAATTATCTCAACTTATAGAGCATAATTAAAAAATCTAGTTTAGTATGCATATATAAACACCACATGTGCATCTACTTAGTATATACTAATAACAAGAAATTGGGGTCTAGACTCTATATTTTTTACCAATAATGGAGCAATATCTCCATACAAGAAATATTCTTGTTGCAAATACATGTAAGTTGACAGATACATGTAGTTAATCATAGCTTCCATGTAGATATGAATACATCTAGTTAGATCATAGTTTGAGATATTTGCAATGAAAATTACTGATAAAACTTATTGCTATTTTGATATATACATGTAGTTAATCGTAGTTGCCATGTAGATAGGAATACATGTAGTTAAATCATAGTTTGAGATATTTGCATTCAAGTTTTGATGGAAATTACTTGCTATGGACGCAGTGCTATTTTGTAGAAATCATTAAGCAGCCATAAAATCATTAAAAATGCAATTAATAAAGTTTCAAGATGATGCTTTTATGTATATTCTATAGATAGTGCAACATAGTTAGAATTACTAGGTATTCTTTCATAGGCCCTCAATTCTTTTAAAGAGGATATTCTTTCTTGCCATCTCGACATGCAGGCCACTAGGCCACCACTTTAAGATTTAGTATGAGGTGATATCATCAATTTATAAACCTTAATTCCCATTTTTTTAATGGGTAGTCACCATGACCTTAATTTGACCTCCTTTCTTCTAAATATGGGACAATAGAGGGTTTTGATGTGGAATCCAATTTTCTTTTCATATTCTCTTAACTTTCAAGTTACGTGCTACGAAGTTTGTATCTTTGCCTCAATATGAATATTAACCATACATCCCCTCGATCGACGATATTGCTATTTTCTCGAGCTTTTTTAACAATATTATGATCCTTGCCATGACTCCTTAATTGCCCCCAATAAGCATTTTTTGAGCCATGGGGCCACTATTACAAATCATACAAAAATTGAATACAATGTTTATTCCGAGAATAAGAATTTTGTTTTAGAGAAACCTCCTTGAAAATGTTTACTTCTTAGCTTTCAAGTTACCTTCTATGAAGTTTGTATCTTTGCCTCAATATGAATATTAACCATACATCCCCTCGATTGACTATATTGCTTAACTTTCAAGTTATATGCTACGAAGTTTGTATCTTTGCCTCAATAAGAATATTAACCATACATCCCCTCGATCAGCAATATTGCTTTTCTAGAGCAATTTTGACAATATTCTGATCCCACGACTCCTTAATTGCCACCAATAATCATTTTTTGAGCCATGGGGCCAGTATTACAAATCATACGATAATTGAATACGATGTTTATCCAAGAATAAGACTTTTCTTTTAGAGAAACCTCCTTGAAAATGTTCACTTTTTAGCTCTCATTGTAGTAGCAAGGTGGTGCAAAGTACTAGATTTGTGTTAATGTTTCTCCTAGCCTGTTTCATACATATAGAAGCATTTTTAGGAATAGTTTGACTCACAAAAGGTCCTACCAAAACCTCATGCAAGTAGATTTCTCATAATCACAGCTAAAATGAAATTTTGCATCCATGTTGGGAGATACTACCATAGCAGCTTCAAGCTAACGAGAAAATTTTTATGCTAGCTCCCTTGTTTTAATCCCAATTGTGCCAAATCGTTATCCTGAAATAGTTCACAATCGATAGATTGAGTATGCATATTTGTGATGCAAATTATTGGGATCTAGTTTGCATATATTTCCCCAAAGCATGCACCAATAAAGGATTAAATATATTAGCTATACTTAAAGTATACTAGAAAATCTCTCTAGATTAGTTGCAAAATGATCCCTTTTCAAAATTATTAGGTAAACTACCCTGCTACTGATCTTGATCAATATGGATTTCTATTTGAATTCTTTGGTGACCTTGAAGTTTGTATAGTTCTCTCTCGAGGGGTGCACCTTAAAAAGTCTTAGACTTTTGGGAGGATCTTTAAATCCAACTAGCTCAGATGGTGAACAAGGATTTGTTAGACGGACAGATGGCTACTAGTGTGAAAAAAGTTCTGATGAAGCCTATTCCCAAATTGGTTTGTTTCTCTATCTTAAAACACTGGCGGCCTATCTGAATGATGACATTGGCCTACAGCATTATTTCCAAGGTTATAGCACTAAGGATTTCTCCAATCCTAGACAAAATAATCATCCCCCATCAACATGGATTCATCAAAGGAAGATCAAAATAAACAAAATCTGGTGGCAATGATTGGCATCGAGTATGAAAATTTCACCAAGCAAGAATGAATCTTCCTACAACTCAACCTAGCTAGGCAAGCCGTATGATAGAATCTTGTGGTCTTACATTGAAGTGATCATGAAGGCATTGGGATTTGGGCCCAAAATGTGCACGATAGTGCACACCCTAGGGGAGGGTATTTTCCCTGAGCTTCTATTCAACATAGAGTTGTGGGAATATTTAACCTAAAGAGATAAATCAAGCAAGGTTTCCTGGTTGCCCCGCTACTCTTTGCAAATGGTTCACACCTGCTTGTGACCCCACTTGATGTCAATGCTGCCAAAGGGGGTGATCGAAGGTCTCTCACTATCAGGGAGAGAACAACTACTAGAAATGTTTTCCGCATATGAATCTCTACTCTTCATAAAAACCAACTCCTAGTGGCTAAGAAGAGTACTCAAGAACGTCCAAATATTTGCAATGCATCAAGATCAAACTATAACATCAAAAAATCAAGATTCATTCCACTCATTGAAATGACTCGTTTGGCTTTGTTGGATGGTCAAGGAGGGAGATTATTGCAAAAGGCAAAGTGTTCGGATATCTCTGTTCCCCAATAAGGGTCAATATCTTAGACAATTGGATCCTGAGCAAAATTAACAATAAGATGAGAATGTGGGAAATCCTTAATGATCTCATACAGATCCTTTGTCTCATATATTTTTAAAATGAACCAATGCAATTGGAAAGAATTCTGAAACCCTTCAAATGGTTCCTATGGAAGAGTAACAATAAAAACACAACTCCATGGCAATGGGGAAAATTGAGAAGCATAGGGAGTCCAAGAGCCAAGGTGACATTGGGAGCCTGGACCCAGTGCCACATGAAAAATCCATGTGTGCAAAGCTTATGGTGGCCTAAACAAATCAAAGGTAGGATTGGGTGGTCATGGCTTGGGATATGATTCACAAAGTAGAACTTTGCATCCTTGTTGGGAGATACTACCATAGAAGCTTCAAGCTAACAAGGAAAATTTTATGCTAGCTCCCTTGTTTTAATCCCAGTTGTGCCAAATAGTTATCCTCAAATAGTTCACACTTGGTAGATTGAGTTTTCATATTTGTGATGCAAAAGTATTCGAAGCTAGTTTGTGTATATTTCCCCAAAGGGTGCACCAATAAATGATTAAATATATCAGCTACACTTAAAGTATATTAAAAATTTTCCCTAGATTAATTGCAAAATGAGTTTTTTCCAAAATGCAACAAACCAACACCTTTTATGTATAAACCTATAACATTGTTAGGATTTATTAGGTAAACTACCCTGCTATTGAGCTTGATCAATATGGACTTCTATTTGGTGATTAGCCCAAAGTCTGTATGGTTCTCTCTTGAGGGTGCACCTTAAAAAGTCTTAAGTGTCATGTGTGATCAAGGGTTTAAACAAACCCCTCTCTACATATTTTTCACTTTTGAATGAAACCACCCCTCTTTCTTTACAAACTTGCAACTTCTTTGGGGAATTGGATTTGACACCTCTTCTTGTTAGTATAACCCTGTAGATTTTAGTAAGAATAATACACTCTCTTGTTGAGGCCATGTCATACACCTACATCTACAAGATGCACCTCATGACTGCTCTTGTTCTATGTATCACATGATATGAGAAGACATTGAAGTTTACAAATTCTCACATTAATAATTTAAAGAATATGTCAAAACACTAAAACAAGTTTACATATGTCTCATTGTGAATACTTTTGATTTAGCACTAGATTGTTTTCATTGTTCAACAAGATAATTTAGAGCACTAATTGAAGGCTTGTACTATCCTACTTATCTAGTTATACATTCCAAAAATGGTGCACTACTGTGAGATAATTTCTAATAATGGTGTGTTGATGTGAGACACATTCCAAAAATGTAGAAAGATTATTTGCACACAATAAATATCAATTATAAAGCACTTATAAAGATAAATGGCATCTCATAAGGACACACAATTGAATGAATGCTTGAATACCAAACACCATGGAGATTAGTTAGTGAAGAAAGAGTACTATTTATGCTAAGGCACAACAACCACATGTGTAACCAATCCCCTACATTGTTGGAAAAGCCCATTTGAGATGATAGATGTTGGCTTATCTTGAAGGCAGTGGGAAAGCAAAAATCCCTTGGGTGGGATGGACTAACAACAAAAGTTTTCATTTGGAAGGATCTTTAAATCCAACTAACTGAGATGGTAAATAAGGATTTGCTAAACGGAAGATGGATACTAATGTTAGTCCATCCCTTGGGTGGGATGGACTAACAACAAAAATTTTCAAAGAGTTTTGGGAGAATCTTTAAATCCAACTAACTCAGATGGTAAATAAGGATTTGTAAAGATAGAAAGATGGTTTGATCAAGTAAAACACTGGAAGCCTATATCAATGCTGGCATTAGCCTTGCCAAGGTTATAGCACTAAGCATTGCTCCAATCCTAGACAAAGTAATCATCCCCATCAACATGGATTCATCAAAAGAAGATCAATATAAACAAAATTTTGTGATAATGATTGGCATTGAGTATCAAAATTTCATGAAGCAAGAATGTATCTTCCTACAACTCAACCTAGGCAAGCCATATGATAGAGTCGTGTGGTCTGATTTGGGCCCAAAACGTGCACGATAATCAGGACTAGGGGAGGGTATTTGCTTTGAGCTTGGGTTCAACATAGAGTTGTGGGAATACTTAAACAAAAAAGATCAATCAGTGCAACAAAGGGCGATTGTCACTAGAATGGTGCTCACATTAAAAGGAGGATCCTTGAATTCCTTTTGGAGTAAAATGTCCAAAAAGGTGAATAATAAAGGACCTCCAAGCTGACATTTTTATAGGACAACAATAAATTCTGCTATAAGGATGTGGACCAACCGGTGGTACAATATAGCCTTAAATCTTAGTGAACTACTATTGAACAATAGAGTCTCAAAAGTTTTGTGCAATATATAGTCCAACATAAGCCGTCCGGATAGAGCTCAATTAGAAAGCTTGGCATTGGCCAAGATTTCTAATGGAAGACTATTGATTAGTAGAATTTCATAAGTTTTATGCAGTAGTCCAATACTAGCCGTTGAGATAGAGCTCAATTAGAAATCTTGGCATTGGCCAAGCTTTCCAATGAAAGATTCTTGATCAGTAGAGTCTCAAACATTTCGTGCAATAGTCTAATACTAGCTGCGTATGGGGTGAAGGACAACTTGATTAGATAGCTTGGCATTGGCATTGGCACAAAGAAAGGATTTTTGCACTTCCAAAAACATTGAAAACATAAACCAAGCTCATATATAAAGCAGATATGTTCACTCCGCTCATCACATTTTGGAGGGTGAATTCATCACGTGGGGGACTATCCCAAATGGGAATAGGATTCTTGCTAGGCGGATTGGCAGAGACACTTGCTTTAGGGTTCAAAGCAGCTTCAAAGGATTCCCTACGTTTGTTTAAAGACTAGACCTTCTTTGCAGGGTCTTGCTACCAAAATATGCCAATGGACGTAGAGGACATGGAAGGTGTTTTACTTTAATGACTTGGCGTTCGGAGGGAGAAGATTTCTGAAACCAAGTAATTTTGGTATACACAAAATAACCAGATAGTGCTACCTGAAGGAGATTTGGAAAGCCCAAAACGTCCGAGTCTTTGAGAGGAACTTTGTTGTAGTTCAATTCACTTATCGTGAGCAAAAGAACTGACCTTATCTATTTAATAGGGTCAATTGTGCAAGTCAAAGAATTGAAAACATGCAATGAGCTGCATCGACTGTGTGCCCTCTAGGAAATTGCAAAGTGCTAATCGATGGTAGGAACTGTTTGGTAAGAAAAAAACAAGGTCTCTTGCTTATGAAATGTGGAGCTCTTTTTTGCAAATGTTATCCCCTCAAGGAACATGCTTAGAGGGATCACTACAACAAAAAAATTACCTATCGCGTGCGTTCAATAGTAAGGATTATTTTATTCTATGTTAATTACTCACATTTTCACATACAAAAGACTGCTCAAATCGAGTAAGCAAAGTGTCCCTTTTAATAGTAAAAATTTGTAGCTAATCAAGGGGTTTTATAAATAGTCATTGAACGCACACTATAGTGCTTGAGATCCATTGTACATGCAACATCTCTACTCATAATTGTGAGTATAACCAAAAAAATAAAACAAATCCCTTTCATTGTTTAGCCACCTTCAAGTCTACTTTCTTCACCTACCTTCAAATGCATCAATTCAGGAGCTGCCTATCACGTTAAGTATCAATGATAGATAAAGATTGGTTTAATACAAAGGAAAAGTTTCTCAATTTGATGAGACTCATCCGGAGTACAAAATGACATGTAAAAATCTTGTTGTATAAACTTTTTAAATTTCTTATCTATTAGACAAAGGTTTCTTATCTATTAGAAAAGACAAAGGTTCTTTTTCCTGGATATAATATTAGCACTAATGCCTACGATTGGTCACTACAAACTCAAAAACTCAGATAGTGCTTAAGATTGACATTACAAACATAGACAATATTTACTATGGGCTACATATACATTCTCAATCAAAACTGTGTAAATAACTATGCAAAAGTTAAAAGTCCTTGCCCCTTTCTATATATTTTGGCTCCTTTTCGGTGCTTGAGGCCTTTTCTATATTCATTTTCTAATAGTATAACTTTTGATGACATTGTGGTTTTTGTGGCACAGAGAGATGTAAAATTGGGTCAACGGATCAAGATGAGTGGTATTTCTTTAGCCATAAAGACAAGAAGTATCCAACGGGCACACGAACCAACAGGGCCACAGCAGCGGGCTTTTGGAAGGCCACGGGTCGAGACAAGGCCATCTACAGTAAGCACAAGCTAGTGGGCATGCGCAAAACACTTGTCTTCTACAGGGGAAGAGCCCCCAATGGCCAAAAGACAGATTGGATCATGCATGAGTACCGCCTTGAGAATTGTGAAAATGGTTGCAGTGGCATGGGCAGCGTCTCTCAAACCAGTGTAAGTTGAATAGAGTCTTACTGCAGCCTTTTTTTCTCTTTATGATTTTGCAAACTATGGAGCAGGTCTATTATTAATGTCCACAAGACTGGTTTTGCAGGAGGAAGGGTGGGCAGTGTGTCGCGTGTTTAAGAAGAGGAGCCCCAACATTAAGGCAATGCTCCATGAGAGGGATCCCATGATGGGCGGCTGCTGCTTCGAGGAGCAGATGTCCAGCTTCTTTGCGGAGGGCCTGGACTCGCCCAAGGCCACGGCCCACATGACCAGCATGATGCAGATGGCCAGCGGCGGTCTCATGCACCACCACGGCCACGGCCACGGGCACCACCATCAGCAGCAGCATCAGCAAGAGCAGCAGCTACCTTCATCAGATGCAATGAACCTGTTCCATTTTGGGGGCTTCAACAACGTCATGCAGGGGGGGCATCTGCATGCAGGTACGGCGTTTGCGTGCAAGCAAGAGCTGGACCAGCTGGCGGACTACCATTTGTCGCACGATCCCTTTATGCAGCTACCTCAGCTGGAGAGCCCGAAGCTGGCGGGGCCTGGCTGCTTTATGAATACGGGGTCCAATATGAGCCACGTAAGGGCCCTGATGCAGCTTGACAATCATGCGGCAGCTGCAGCGATGCAGCTGCACCGGTCGGGCGCAGTAACGAGCAGTGCTAACACCACCAGTAGCTGCAGCAGTGCCGACAACAACAGCTTAGCGGCCGCCACTGCCTTACTGGCCGCCTCCAAAGAGGTCGACCCCGTCACCGATTGGCGCGTACTAGACCGCCTTGTGGCTTCCCAACTCAGCCAGGATGCAGCTCCCACCTGCAAGGATGTCCAAAATGCACCCTCCGACTCAGCTCACCAACACCTCTTCTATTCCTCTCTGGCCGATGCGGACCAGCTCTCAGATAAGCAGCATGAGCAGCCGGCCAGCAGCGCCCCGGGACCAGCTCCCTCCTCACCACCATCGTCAGCCACGTACAACCCTAGCAATGACATTGATCTCTGGAGCTTCGCCAAGCGTGACCTGGCATCCAAGCAGCTCTAGATGACAACTTCGAAGCAGCTACTTATAATACCACGGGGGTGAAAACCATATATACTTCTTACTTTCTTACGACATTATTGAACCATATGTAGCCTTAATAACTTGTCTTTACTCATACACATTGAACCAGATGTCATTGTAAAACTCACCACTTCTATATGACAGGTAGTCCATAGTTCTAAGTAGACTCTCTCTCTCTCTCTCTCTCTCTCTCTCTCTCTCTCTTTAAGGGTAGTTCTTTAAGATCTCTCTAAGTGAGTAACTCTCTCTCTCTCTCTCTCTACTAACCAAGCCTTGGGACTGCTCCTACAACGTTAAAAATTCTCTCCTCTTCTTCTTCTTCTTCTCTCTCTATCTCTCTTTCCTTGTTTATGGGTTAAAGCTCTCTCTCTCTCTCTCTCTCTCTCTCTCTCTCTCACACACACACACACACACACACACACACATTTTGTCAATCGATGCGAATGGGTCTTCCACTTTTTATATGTAGTATATTTCAAGGCAAGCAACAAAACAACCACTAATCTTTGATACAGTAAATGAAAAAAAAAACAACACTCTACATGAAAAGATAAAAAATTCCATAGCATCATCATCAAAAGTATTCACATTATCAAACTTTTACATAGTTTCTTTGAGTTCAATGCCCATAGACATCACTCTTTGATTCACGTTTGTGACTCTCACCTGATGCATTTACTATCGATGTGTTGTTTGTAGAAAGATCTCATATGATTCCCCTGCAAGAAAAAACCTTGTGTTGAATGGCTTGCAATGTAATGACTCACATATGGATTGCACTCTAATGGCTCACCAATCCTTAGCCCTATATACCACTTGTCATTGTTCATCCTTTCCTGTCAAACGAAATGTGAGCATGCGTATTTGCAGAACCAACAAGCATGCAAGCATTGATGCATCCAAGTTCAATAGGTACATGTGTGGAAAGCTTAAGTTATAGTGGCAATTCTCAGGAGCCTTGTCATCCTAGAATGAGCGAGATCCAAGTTTTTAACAACCGAAAAAATCTAAGTAGCAAAAAGTCCAATTAATTACCTGTAGAAATAAAATCCAATCCACAAGCTGCAAAAAAGATAAGGAGTAAGTGGGGCTTACACAATTCTTGGTGCTACATGAATGGATCATCCATTGCAATACTTGTAGTTTCCACACTAGGGAAAACCCAATAATTTTTTTGTTGGCCACATCATATCCCCATTGCATGAATAAATGGCCCTTAATTGCTAGCCATTTCAAGCTAATTTCGAATTATAAAATTCCTAGCATTGGTATCAATGAGCAAATGTTTTAAGATAGCCAATAGCCAAGTAGTATATATCACATAACCAATGCTTTTGTACACATTACTATGTATGGCTTGAAGCTTCAAAGAGAGAACAATGTCATCACCAAACCACTCTGTGTGTGTGTGTTGGGGGGTGCGGGTGGGGGATCATACATACATTTTTTATCATCTATAAATTTTTAAAGCTTGAAAAATTTGTAGAGATGCCATCTGTGATGTAGAGATGGCGTGACAATCTTCTAGCACCTTCGCATCTCTCTCTCTCTCTCTCTCTCTCTCTCTCTCTCTCTCTCAAAATGTCATATGAATAGTAAGATGATGGTATCTCTTATAACAGCTAGAAGACTAGCACAAAAGGAATATTACATATAAACAAAAGAAGATCCTATTAGTTGGTGAGCAATGCCTAACGTTTGAGCTCTTGCCATTGCAAATGTTCCTTGTTCTCTTTACTATTGGTGAGTTTTTATGGTTCAAGCTTTTAACATACGTTGCCAAAGTATTCTTTTGATGGAAGTGCCTATCTTCTAGAGGTTGTTATCATCCTCTCTCCACTTAGTTTTCTAGGGCACATTTTACTCTCATTAGAAGAGGCTTTTACCATGGCTTTTGGTTTTTAAAGTTTCTATGTGGCTAGTTGTATCTAGTTTCTATAATTTTCAGAGTGTCACCTTTAGACGTGTTTCTCTTGGAATTGCCACCATTTGGGCGTTCCGAATGATTTCTCAAGTATAGAAATCAGCCCCATTTTTGCAAAAGAGAAAAAGGGGCATAATATAAACAACAGGCCTCATGTGACAATCTTAGATAAAGAATTATTATAAGACAACCACCAATTAGACCAGCTATGATAGATGTATACTGCAGACTATGTACCTTGTTTGTGTACATGGTAGACATTGTTGCATGCAAAGAATCTAGCAACATGCCCCAAATAGATAAGAATGAAAAGGAGAACATAATAGAGACATTAGTCTAAATAAAAATCTTTCCTTTATTCTATTTATCCCACCGATCATGAATATCTACAAGGACCCTGTCTCTAGCAATCTTAAATTAACAAAAAGTGATCTAGAAGAATCAATCTGATTCTCAAAAACTACAACATCTCTCAAAGGCCAAATGAATCACAAAAACTAAGATGGAAAGGATTGCAAACAAAAGTGCATGGCAAGATCTGCATGCTTAAAAAGAACAAAAGTGATAGTAAATTTGGAGATTTTAATAACCCATGCATCAAACCACTAGTAGCCTAGTTCTACAATGCTAAGACATGTTCCAAAACAAATGTCCTTGTTTGCCACAGATGCTATATTCTCCCTTGCCTATGCTTTCCTATCCAAAATCTCTCTCTCTCTCTCTCTCTCTCTCTCTCTCTCTCTCTCTCTCTCTCTCTCTCTCTCTCTCTCTCTCTCTCTCTCTCTCTCTCTCTCTCTCTCTCTCTCAGGCAATCACATCAAGATGATACACAAAAAATGAGTTCCCATTTTCACATTTCCCTTGCCTATGCTTTTCCTGGCCAACTCTCTCTCTCTCTCTCTCTCTCTCTCTCTCTCTCTCTCTCTCTCTCTCTCTCTCTCTCTCTCTCTCTCTCTCTCTCTCTCTCTCTAAATTTTTTTCTTATATTACAATGTGTGATATGTTGCATCTTGCTCAAATGAGCATACACCTGACCCTAAAATCTGAATTAGAGATGGTGAGAACACCTTCCAAGACTCTATTTTCCACCAGCCTAGATGGGATAGCTGAGGGAGATCTATTGTAACCATCAAAGAGAGAATTTTTTTTGGTCATCCAAATATACTAGAGAAACCATGCCCTAAATGAACACAAAGAGCTAGGTTGAATCTTGAGTTTTGAAAAACCCAAAGGTTGATGTGTATTTAGTAAAGTTGAGACCCCAAGAAGCATCCACCAATGATTAAACCAATTCCACCATTTTGTTACCCGCGTGAAACTGCAAAACAAGTGTTTGATGGTTTCATTTCTACCACAACTGATACATTTCCAAGAACCAATCCTTTCTTGACTTTCAGAGTAGCAGAAGGGAGTGCTCCAATTGCAGTCCTCAATAAGAATACGTCCTTAAGCTTAAAAGGTAGGTACAAGCTCCATATGTTTTTCAATATCCCAGCCCCAAGTCATTGGATTGTTGCGTAGACCATTGTTTGTTACATCTATCCTCAAAGGAATCAGGCTCTATCAAATGAGCATTGAACACTAAAGTTTTGGATGTCCACCAGTTTGTTATTGTGCTAGGTAGTGTCAAATCCCTACATGTATCCTGCTCCCGAGGAGTGTGTGGAATTTGTAGGTTGTGGACATGTGCACATAGCTTATGCCAAGAAATCCTAAAGCCATTCCCAATCTTGAATTGGATTTTGTCTACCAAAAGCAATTTAAGATTTTTTTAAAAGCGTTGAGAATGTGATTTATCGTCCCATGCCCTTCTTATGCATGGAAAGAGATTTCTTCCCTAGCAGAAGGGTAGGAGGTTTTTTAAAAGCAAAGTTGCAAAAACAAATTCCACCCCAAGTGAATACCTTGTATCTCTAACTCTACCCTACCAAACTAATTTACCAACAACCAGTTTCCATGACATCAACAAGCATCTAAGAGATAGGAAACCCAATTTTAACCGAAGCAACAGACATAAGTTTATCCCGAGAAGAAAGAATCCAAGTTCCCCCATAATAAATAACAGAAAAAGTGAAAAGTTTCCATAAACATCCAAACCAAAAAATTATCATATATAAGCATATGTTCTAGCATGGTGCATCTTCTAGCATGCTAGTGTACAACCAAGTTTTTAATTCCAAGTCCACTCAATGATTAAGGCAAGGAGATAAATTGTTAGGCTATAGGAGAAGATGCAACATGCTCCCCCCCCCCCCCCCCCCCCCCCCCCGAGAAACCTATCAAGATCTAAGTTGACTAGCTGGATTGATATCTCAGTCCAATGCAACAAAGGAAGGTAGTACATGACATTTGAAACCACTATAGCTTGCACAATCCTCGATTTGACATGCAATGGCCACCCACCACAGTGCCATGTAGATCTTTTAGGCAACACCCTTCTCACCGCCCCCTCTCTAAGTTGGTTCATTGATACATTCTCTTCGATGGGATATCCCAGGTGTTTGAAGAAACAACCCCACGGTAGTCTTTGACCATTCCACATTAGTGCATGAAAGTCTCTAGATGAGAAGACAATGAGAATTATCTTTTGCAAGTTAATGTAAAAACCATAAAGCTAATGCATATGTATGCAGGACGCCCATGAATCAATTGATATTGACGTTATGAGCCTTCAAAAACAAAAGCATATCATCAGCAAAACTTTGCCCAACCAGCTTTTTAGAGCCCTGATTCAACCCTTGAATATGCTTTCTGTTAACCAATGAATCTAGGTATGTGAACAAAGGATGAGTAATGACTACAAAGAGAAAGGGTCTTAGAGGGCACCCCTTCCTATAAAAATCTTCCATTCACCAAAATTCTGGACCAAGCACCCATCCCGAGAAAGGATATACAAGCACTAACTATGGGCCCAAAACCCATGTGTTGCAAGACCAAGTGCAAGAAGTCCTAGAGGACAGTGTCAAAATCCTTAGCAAAATCTATCTGAGCAAGATCACTTCCTGTTTTGTCTTGAGAGCATGTTCTCTTCCTAGTTAATGGACCATAAGAATATTACAAAAAATGGATCTCCTGCCTATAAAGTCAGATTAAGACTGATGGATATGATTCTTGAGGAAGCGAGAAATTCTGAGAGCTAAAGCCTTTGCCATGGATAGCTTATACAATATACCCATCATGGTGATGGGTCTCCACTCCCCCATAGTTTTAGGGAACATTTTGGTTGGTATTAGTTTAATCACCCCTTGTTTGAGACTATGATACATGCATTGGGAAAACTAGGTAGCATTGATTAGGGGACTCTCTCTCTCTCTCTCTCTCTCTCTCTCTCTCTCTCTCTCTCTCTCTCTCTCTCTCTCTCTCTCTCTCTCTTTGGGTGTGTGTGTGATCACCTTTATCAGTGGAGAGTTGGACAAAGACAAAGATAGTGAGGGTAGTTTATCTAACGAAGCCATAACTGAGGGCGGCTCATTCGAGGTTCCACCTTGAGAAGAAAACTTGAGGCTTGATCCCAATGAAGTTTTCTTCTCAAGGTTCCACCTTGAGAAGAAAACTTGAGGCTTGAGCCCAATGAAGACTATCCTCGCCTTTTCGACAATTTTTCCATTGGATTCTTCAACAGCATTGTGATTCTTCACATTCAGAATCTTGAATATCATCGTGAAAGCATTTATAGAAATGTTTTCACTTTGGTGAAGTTTTAATATACATGTATGCCAAATGTGGTGCTTTATAGAATATTAAAAAGGTTTTGTGCATCCCTTTACAACAAGGGGGGAGGGGTAAGGGTGGTGTTGTTGCTTCCTTGGAGTAAATTCATGTCAAAGTCGACGATGTGAAAATGAGAGAGAGAGAGAGAGAGAGAGAGAGAGAGAGAGAGAGAGAGAGAGAGAGAGAGAGAGAGAGAGAGAGAGAGATCACTTTTGAACCAACCAAATGAGCAATAAAATAGATAGATAATACAAAGGGGGTTGGATGTGCTTATATATTGACCCGGGGTCTTAATTGCTTCCTTCTGTAAATTTTCCTACCCAGAATCTTGTCAAATAGGTAAAATAAATATCTAAAGACAATATAATTATTGGGGTCACATTGGGCTAGTCATTTGAGATGCCATGAATTTAAAATCCTCTCTGCACTCATAGTGGAAATATGTAGGAAGACCAAATTACCTGAGAGCATTCCCATTAGGGAAAATTTGGACTCTCGAAGGGGTCCTGTAAGAAGATTTGACTTTGTCTCTCTTGTCCAAAGTGGGCAACCCGGTGAAGTACATAAAAAACCCTATCAACCAACATATCATTGGAAAGATCTTAGAAAGTATGTTCTAATCCCCAAACTCCAAAAAACCGGAGTTGATTTGTAGAAGCTATGGCCTCCCCACTGAAGCTGAAATGCGAGGAAAGATTCCATCTATGAGATGGAGTTGTCACATTAAAAAATAGAATCTTCTAGAATGTAAGGAATCTGATGGGATACTATATATCAATACATAGATCTCGATCAGTACATTCTTAATCCAAAAGGTCTGACAAGTTTTGATTTTGTTTGCAAAATTTTTACCATTCGCTCGTTTTGGACAAGAGGGAGAAAGTCAAAGTTTTTATAGGGCCCATTTGAGAGTCCAAAATTTTCCTAATGATCTTGAGCACCTTATGCCTCACAAAAAAATTGAACTAGAGATAACACTATATTTAAGAATCCCCATTCATGAACTTTGAATACACCACGTCCAAAATTCTCTAGAAAATGAACTCTTAGAACACATCGAACTCATAATCAAGCCAACAACAATGAATTGTGTGCATATCCATAGTGTTTTGTATACATAGTGTTGGTTCCTTGCTAGATTCATGTGCTTGAACTCCGACACACAAGTTCAAGCACCGATAACTTGGACTCCAATTCATGGGTCCAAATCATACATAGGGAGCGCTCCTTTTGCCCCTCTCTTCCACTCACATGCCTCTTTCTGACGGAAGCAAGTTATGGCAGCCCGTCACCACCTAACTAGAAATTTGACAATGTAGCCACTATGGCCACTGCCACTTATGCCATGCCCATCTTCTGGGTGGGATCACTATCTTTGCCGTTCTTGGAAAGCTTGCCTTTACCACTTTTCTTTTGCAATCTCGTGCAGTTAACTTTGGATTTATAATCCTGATTTCTAAGCCAAATGAATTGCTTACTCCTGTGTAGAGCCTACTAATTACTCAGTCCAAGTCACTTTCCACATCCGTGTGCTGATTTTGATTCACATTTGTTGCTTGAAATGCTAAGGCTTTGTGAGAGAATGATACCTCAAGGGAACTTACTAGAGGCACATCATCCTTGGGGTTGGCCCTCATTCCCAAGGTTGCCCCAAAGGAGAATTCAAAGAGGAACTCCCTTCAGTGTCTCAAATCAACTTTTCTAAATAGCATCTAAAACGGTGCACTTAATCCCTCCTATGAGCCTATGTTTCAAAATGCACACCAAAATGGGGCTAACAATCCTTGAACGTAGCTAGAAGCATCACAAAATGTTGGTGATTGTGAAGAAATTGACAGTATGCCTTTCAAAACATTGTTGTAGGGGGGATGTCAAAGTCAACTATGTGAAAGCGTAAGGCAGTGTTGACAATACACGAGAGAGAGAAAGAGAGTGAGATACTACTGAACCATTAAACCTTGGCACTGAATTGATATGATTATACAATGGGGGCTAGGTGTACTTATAGTCATCTTTGAAAATTTCCCTATCCAGAGTTTGAAAAATAAGTAAAATAAATACGTAAATCCAAAATAAGTATTTGGATGACATTGGGGAATTCACTAGATGCCATAAATTTAACACCCTCTCTACAACTCACAGTGGGCATAAATAGTGAGACCAACTCGATGAAGAAGTTGCCATGGACACTCCAGAAGAGGCCTCCAATTGGATACATCTTGGTTTTACCACCCTCAACTTTTTACCTTAAAAGGATTCAATCTTGAGCAATAATTGCCTAATAGAAAATTGAATTGTAAACCACACTACATCCAAGAATCCCCATTCATGAACTGTGAACACATCACCTCCAGAATTTCTAAAAAATGGAACATTGAAACAAATCATGTCTATGATTAGGCCAACAACAATGAACTGGTATACTCAGCCATAGTATTTTAGTTACGTCTAATTGGTTCCTTGCCACCTGTATGTGTGTTGAACTACGACCCACAAATTCAAACATCAATAACTTGAACTCCAACACAAGGGTCCAAATTATTGATAGGGAGCCTTATTTGCCCCTCCCTCACAAGCTTGGGTGAAGATTGTGGCAGCACTTGCCAACTGACTAGAAATTTGGTGTTGTGGCCCTTGTGGCCACATGTGCCACACCAATATCCTATGTCAATTATTTATCATCGTTATCTCTATCTAGCTTGCCATGGCCTTTGTCCTCGACTGAACTTGTGTATTTTCTTTTGCCTTCACAATCTTGAGCCAAAAAAAATGATGGATTCCTTAAGAACTTTGCTCGTGCATAGCTAGGCTGCTAACTAGGTATTGGTTGATCTACTTTTTAAAGTTGATAATTGGTGTTGGTCATCATTGTATCTAATGCTCAAGCAAGGGGGGTCATGTTGAAGTTGCAAGATCTAGAAAGTTACTTCCTTATCATACTCCAAAAGGGTCCTTGGAGATTCCCAAGATGCTCCACAAAATCTACACAAAGGTCTTCAAAAATCCTTCGCTTGCAAGTGACCAAAACGGTGACTTTTTCCCTCTTGGCGGTCTTTATCCCCGTCCACCACAAGATGGATCACAACATTTTAAAGCGCTAATCCACACACCAAAAATGGGGAATGGGGGGTTGTCAACATCGAGGAATACTAGAGACAACATATCAATACGCAACGGAGTCCTTGCCAAGAAGCATTGTCAAGATTACCTCCTAGCACTGCCTGCATATTGAAATGCTACCAAAACTCCAAGCACCTGAAAACTATTGGAAAATCAACCATCACTCCTAGCGCTTTCAAATGTTGCAAAAATAGTGTGTCATCTAGAATTCCGACAACAAGAAATGCTATAATGAAGACATCGATTCATCATTTTTGTGCCCAAATCCTTTTCTTTAATGGGTGCTTATCCTCTCCCTTGTGATAACCGACCACAAACATTTGATACCATGTCAAAGTGAAGGATTAAAAAGCATAGAGCAATGGGGAGAATATTCACGAGAGAGAGAGAGAGAGAGAGAGAGAGAGAGAGAGAGAGAGAGAGAGAGAGAGAGAGAGAGAGAGAGAGAGAGAGAGTGCTGAACCAACTAACCTTGGCAATGAATTGATATGATTTTAAAATGGAGGATATGCGTACGTTTATAGTCACCTTGGCCAATTTCCCTATCAAAAGTTTGACAATTAAGTAAAATAAATACATTGGAAAGTTCACGTGAGATGCGATCACTGGGATCACATTGTTGGGCAATTCACTTCGGAGACACCATAACTTTAACACACTCTCTACAACTCATAGTGACATAAATAGTGAGACCAAGTCGATGAAGAATCTACCATGGACACCTCAGAATAGGCCGCCTTCAACTAGGTACAACTCGATTTTGCTACGCTCAACTTTTTACGTTAGAAGAATACCATCTTGAGCATTGATTATCCGATAGAAAATCGAATTGTAGACCACACTACATCCAAGAATTCCCATTCGTAGACTGTGAACACATCACATCTAAAATTTCTAGAAATGGATTTTGAAACACATCCTGTCCATAATTTGGTTGACAAAAATAAACTGTTGCACTCATCCATAGTGTTTTAGATATGTCTGATTGGTTCCTTGCCAAATGCATGTGCAGAGTGAACTCTGTCCCATGAGTTCAAACATGTATAACTTGAACTCCAACGCGAGGGTCCAACTTCTTTATTTGGATCAGTGTTTACCCCTTCCTTCCACTCACAAGCTTCTCCTTGGCTGAAGCTAGTGTCGCAAGTGCCAATTGACCAGAAATCTGGTGTCATGGCCCTTGTGGTTGTCATAAACTGGTGATGTCGCATACCCAAACGTATTCCCAGTAGGGTATCGGCCCAAAAAACACGGCAGCAGGCAGTACCGTACGGATTTTCGCTTTCCACACTAATTGCTGTACGAAAGTCCCGCTTTTTGCAATGAGCTGTTGATGTGGCAGAGCGTACGAAAAAGCAGTTGGCTGATTCTACGTAGGCTGATTTTGGTAGCTTTTGAACCAATTGCTTTATTTTAAATAGCCTAAGGGATTTTGATTTTGGGGCTCTGCTTTTGGGCATCCCTTATAACTTATAAATTGGTGGGCAAAGCCCTCACTTCTCAGAGCATCTGGACGCAGAGTCTGAGAGTGAGAGCCCTCCCACTCTCTTGTACTTCGAACACAGATTAATACAAAAACCAAAAGGGCACCAGTCTTTGGGGCCAATATCTCTAGGCACGGAACCCGCCGAGCCATGTTGAATCAAGTGTGAATTGTGAACGTTTTTAAGTGAATCTCTGTTGTGTCGTGGTAGAATCTTGACTTGGAGTGTCTGTTACAGTGGTATCATAGTGCGACCAATTTCTCTTCTACCGGGAAATTCGATCCTTTTCTCGCGACACTTATGGATTCCAACAAAGGACAATCTACTTTCTCTGTATCTGGGGATGCGGGAAGAGATCACGAAGAGTACAACCCACCTCGGTCTACTCAAGCAGAGATTAAAGAGATGGAACGTCAACAATTGGTTGACGACGCGACAAAGATGATGATCAACATTGTGAAGGATCCGAAATTTGCAAAATTTTTGACTCATACATCGACGAGGTACACACCTAGTGGCAGAAGGCCACAAAGCCACCCCTCAAACTGGCACTCAAGAAACCTCCTACTCCTAGGATGTTTACAGAGCACAAATTGGAAGAGGTGGTTGATACATGAATTATTGAGCTTTTTGATGTGACACTTGTTGTGGATATTTTATTGTTTTATGAGAACTTAATTTTTAAAGATAAAATTGCCTTTGTTTTTTCAAAGGGTTTTTTTAAAGACCAATATTGATATCTTTTAACAATTTGTGAAAGTGTATTTTCAAATATAAAAATTTGGCCAAAATCACAATAGTGAGTGAATGTATTTAAATCTCAAAGAAATTACAAAAAGACCTCAAGCTTAGCCGAGCCTTGAGGTGCTGAAGATTACACATTTGTTCTCTCCCAGAGGCTACCAAGAACAAATTAGGTGTACTATACTAACAAACTTTTACTTACTGTAGCTTGCCACAACGGCGTCCATGTATTTTGGAAACAAACAAGTGTATTTTCAAAATTTTAAAAATAACTATAAAGAGACACTTCTATACCCTTTCTGAAATTTCTTGAAAAATTGTTGGCATTGCGAACCTGTGTTGGTGTCCCTTCTCTCTCAATTTATTGGTTAGTGAGTGCATGTATGTATGTACATGCACATGACAGAGACATTAACAAAAACTCAAACATTGAGTATATTTTATAAAGAGAGGAGGGCTTGCCTGCTTATGACAAAGCTCGGACATCCATGGGGTAGATCTCGATGCAACTCAAGTATGTAACCGGAGAGAGAGAGAGAGAGAGAGAGAGAGAGAGAGAGAGAGAGAGAGAGAGAGAGAGAGAGAGAGAGAGAGAGAGAGAGAGAGAGTTGACAAAGAGAGGAATTTTGTGGACAACCCACTATTAGATTTAGCAAGAGTACATCTTCTTGTGTAAATCAGCTTTTGGGATGGTAGATAGGTCAATTTCAACACGTGCATACGTGCTTGTGTATTTGTGTATACGTGTGCGTGTGAGTAAGTGTGGAGAGAGAGAGAGAGAGAGATTAAAAGGGCACTTATCAATGAGAAGAAGAGAGTAGAGAGAGGTTCCATGTATATGTGTGTGTGCATGTGAGTGTGTGTGTGGGGAGAGAGAGAGAGAGAGAGAGAGAGAGAGAGAGAGAGAGAGAGAGAGAAGAAGAAGAAGGAGAGAATTTTAACGTCGTAGGAAACTATCCCAAGAGACCTTAGAGATCTAGACGATGAGGAGAGTTGAACTCAAGACCTGTTATTCAAGAGGAAAATGGTATAACCTTTCTATCACCCAAGTGTAGTAGATTGGTTATGCCATTTCCCTCTTGAATAAATCTTTCCTCCCCCCTTACCTTCAACAGGCCATCGTGAGTCCTCACCTTGTTTTAATAAGGATCTTTTGTCTCACCTACAAGCGGCACATCAAGAAGTTCCCTAACATTCAAAGACTTCTTTTAAGATTTAAAAGCAAAGGCTTTCAATGGGCCTTCAAAGGTTTTGTTTTGGGCTTCAGTAAAAGGCTCCAATTCTCAAAATAATCTCAAGGCAAGAAGGAATTCTCTCTCACCCTTGCTCTCTTTCTTTAAAATTTCAAAGTTAAAACTTTTTGCACTCCAAGGCAACAACTTTTGCAATGTATGTAGTCATTCTCGTGTTTGACAATAATTCAATGTTGTGCTACTATGATGAGATAGACACTGCCCTTGAAGAGTCTTCAAGTGGTAAGATCGCTCCATCTAGCACCATGAGGGAAAATAGAAATCCACCTTTAAGGGAAGGAGCATCATCACCATCACCAACCCTACATTTATTTTTTAATTTCCAAGTACATCTAGTTTTGTATCCAATAAAGGTATCAAGAAATGTTACAACTATAAAAATCTTGTGCATATAGAAAAGGATTGTACAAGGTTTGAATAGTGTATACATTGTGAAAGATGGGACATCCCTCTTCGAAGTATTGAAGAAGCAACAACATCCAGAGAGTAGTACTCTAGAAGACATGAACGTGAAGTGACTTGATATTGATAGTGGCAACTTGTAGACAAAATATAGGTGAACCCCAACCTCATTTTTTGGAGACATTTTTGAGGACAGCTCGATCTGTGTTGACAGCTTGGTCCTAATAGACTTGTGGCTCAAGGGGTGGTGTCTTTGGCCTTAATGGCACAATAGTCCATTGAATCCTTATAGCCTTTGTGGTCTGTTCTCTGTGGCAAAATTCTCTTTGTAGCCGGTCACTAGTGTCGTCAAAAGTCCAAGGGGAAGTTTGTTGGTGATTGTGGCCTTTGGCCTATATCGACAACTAGTGTGTGAACCACCTCTTCTATCGTCAGCCGTTTAGTTTTCATATGGGCATGTGAGGATACATGGCATGGTGAGTTGTAAAAGAGTCAAAACATTGTAGATATTCCCAATATCCCTACCTTTCCCCATTCTATGGAGTTGACCTTTGGGAGTTTCCCCTTGATCCTCGGAAAATATGCTTATGTGACCCTTGACAGGTGCACCCAGGCATATCCAGCTACTATGTAACTAGTTCTTGTACACTTCAAGTGTTGTTATCAGTTTATTATCAATCAGGTTAGCATTTAGTTCTATACTCTCTCTCTCTCTCATTGAGTAATTAGTGTTCTATCAATAATGTTAATAAGAATGCTACGCCTGCTAGTTCCCCCCTCGGGGGGTGCACTATGTAATCATGTTAATATATAACGTGAGTTAGAAAGGATGGGTTTTAAAATGCAAAAACTTTAGGAAATTTAACAGATCAGATACATTAAAATAAGGGGTTTTAATATTCATTTTATTAAAAAAAATCCTAAAATAAGGGATCATTTTATTCATTCAGACATGTTAAAAGAGGGAGTTTTTAATACCTTGCAAATGCACATTATATAGGGAGGTACTAAATGGTGAACCCCCCGAGGTTCCCCTTGACCTTTCAACAGTGGCGGGTGTATATGTTGGGGTATTGATGTTAGATGTTTTGATGAGGCAGCTTTGCATGCTAAGGGCGATGGTTGAGGACAACACTATGAGCACATAGGAGAGGCTCGGTGGTGAGCTCTTCCCGTATAAAAAGTAGCAGCGCTTGATGGATGTTAGAGGATTATTCAAAATGACCTAGCACCTACTTGGAATCTACTTTGGCTAGACATCCAAATTAGAAGGGCGATTCTCTTGTGCCTTTGACCCTAAAAATAAGGTCTTTTTCCATGTGTCTTGTAGGTAGCTTTGAAGACTTGTAGAGTTGGAGCTTTCCCCCACCAAAAAAGGCTTTAAAACTATATTCCCTTAGGCGCGTGCGCATAGACACACAACAGTGCTTTTGACCTACTATAGAATGACTAGAAACTGAGCTTAATATCTTGATATTAATCCGATCATTAATTTGCGGTGCTTAGCCCAAAATGTTTGTGTATGGGTTCAAATGGAATGTAGTGATGTGGCTATGTATACGCATAATTGTGCTCTTCCAATTAATCTGTGACTTTTAATTCAATAGATTCAAAAGTGTGACCTCGGCATACAATGGAGTAACTACAATGCAATGCAACCTACATGTACACAGTAATTGGTTGCAAATTAACATAAGGGGTAGTGGCTCAAAGAGTAAAGCCAAAAAGATGTACAATCTCAAATTGACAATCAAAACTAATTAGACTTATAGAGAGGTTAGGATGAAAGAGGAGTGACTAATAAGTATTAATCACCACATGCAAGATGTAATACCACATGTAAAGATTAGAGTGGATAGATTAATGGAACATTCATTGTGTGTGTGCACGTGTGTGAGTGTATGTGTGTGTGTGTGAGAGAGAGAGAGAGAGTAAAGATTGGAGTAGCACATTCATGTGAAATCAAATGCTATTGATAATTGAATTAATATGAGTGAATACAAGGCTGGATATATAGGCTCATTTAGTGCTTATGTCGGGGGTAGGTAAGCAATGATTTCATCATCATGTAGGTCATGATCTGCCAGAAGAGTAAAGCATCACATCGAGTCACATGGATAATCACATGGGTATTTTCTACATGGGCTTTTAGTTGTAAAGGGTTGTCTCATAGTTTCATATCATGAGAGAAGAACCGGTACCCACAACTATGGTTACCCAATAAGACAATCAATGTGATGAATTTCATGAATCTTCATGAAAAATGTTGTTTAAAAGAAAAAAAAAGAATAAACCACATTCAAAAAATGGGCTTACCTCTCAGGATAAATTTAAAAAAGTGTGACATGAAAAGGTTATGGATTATATGATGGCTAACAACAATTTTGTTGAAGCATCTACTTACATGAGTGCACCAGAAGGGATTATTAAATTTCACTTTTTCTCACATTTTCACTTACAGAAGGGTACCAAAAATAGATGTGGGAAATAAATTTACAAATTGAATAGGAAAAGAGTATGTTTTATCTATAAAAAATTCACAGATAAGGAGTTTTAAAAGTATTTTGAATGCATGCAATATGCACAATTTACACATAAAGATCCCTCGCCCCCCCAAGTACATATATCATCACAATACACTATTAACACCTCAAAGTCTGGCTATATCATGGTGGTCTACTTGTCCATGCGCTATCTTGGCTGCCCATGACACTATGACCCTAGGTTCCCTCACCTCAGATGCACTCACCATCCGCTATGCAATGGGTTGCTCTATGTACTTTGTTTAGCTGTACCACCAGTATGGTTGGTCACAAGCTTATAAGAAAATACCTTGCTTTTTGAAGTAAACTTCTAAGTTTTCTCTTTTCAAACAAAAAATTCAAGCAACTATATTCAATAATCCATTTTTTAACCTCGCCTATAACTGTAAGTTTGCAACTCTTGAAACAAATCCTAATGAGCTCACGTGCTACGGTTACACATTTTGGCCCCCAAGTCTTGATCAATGTCTCAAACTTAACCTTACGTCAAGGAGGCATTTCCCTTTTCCAACTAACTTGAATCTAAGCAATGAGCATGCATGTTGCTCAAGGGTGTATGCAAAAAGACTAGCGATTTCAAATTAGATAATAAATTATTCATGCCAACAAATTCTACTAATGTGTGTTTAACAATGCGATTGAGTATATGATGAACTCAAGCTGGCTAGAGCTAATTCTATAACCCATCGAGCTTGAAATAATTACAATAGTGAGGCCCAATAGCCTTGAAATGCAATAATCTTAGGGAAAGCACAAAATAGAAAGGGTTGGATTCCTTTCAAATTTGGAGAAAGACACATAATATTAATGAAACATAAGGATGAAATTGGTGACGTTTGGTAGAAAATCTATGGTTAGTAGCTTGTTTATGACTTAAGCTTGTTTGAATCTTCTTGTAATGTTAAAATCCAAACTTGAATACTTATTCTACAATTGGTGTGTGTAAATGTTTGGGTTATCATGTTCAACTTATAGATATTGTTTTTGCAGAGTTTCAAACTAGATGTATTTTGATAAATTTTAACTCAATATATATTTTTGGATAGTTTCTGAAGAATGATATGGGCTTTGTTTCTTGTTGGCAGGCTCTTTAAACCTTACTAGTTATGGCCTTAGCAAGCTTTATCCTTGAGTTACCCTCTTCCAATCATTTTTTCACTTTGCAAACCTAAAAGAAAATTGAGAGTGATTAGGGTAAATGAGTGAGTTTAGAGATAGAAATCCCCCCCCCCCCCCCCCCGGGCGCGGCCCCTCTCCCCCACAGGTTGAACACATATACAACCCCAATTTAGAGACAAGAAATCTATAATGTTCTTAGAAATTTGCTTATGTGTCATGTTGCAATTTGTTGACAAGTGTATCACTACTGGGCCTTGAGTGTCTAATGCTTCGAAAAGCTTCAAAACATAAACTTTTTCTAATGGAGCATTCAAGAAAAATCTAAAAAATATCTTGATTTGACTTGCCTTTTCATGAGGAATCTTGTGCAATGTGTAAATATGAAAAATGATTGGATTTGAAGAATCTCCCTAAAAAATACCATTTCTCCACAAAATGCCTCTAAAGTGGCTCCTTTACCCTATACTAACCTAAAATTTGCAATTAGGATTTACACAAGAGGCATGGGTGTCCGAAGCTGGCATCATGTGCTTTCAAGTGATTATTAACATTGTTATATAATTAATCCAAAAGTTATACTGTTGAGTTTGGGACTCCACCGTAGTCTTGTATATGCATAAAATCTTTAGGGGAGTCATGACTATGCATGAATTGTGTATATCACGTGCATTCAATGACTTTCCGAACCTTTTTATTATGAATTTTTGATAAATAATTAATTGCATCATTCATTTCCTATTCGATCTATAGATTGTTTTTCTAATTCCATCTTACTCCATCTTACGATACTCTTTTGTATACAAAAGTGTGAGAACAAATATATCTTAATAAAACCTTAATTTGTTGCACTCATGTGATAGTCACATAATTATTAATTGCATGCATTCGAGACAAAACCTAAAAGTCTTGTATGTGCATTTGGTGGATAATTCGAACCTTTCTTGTTTTTGTGTGCACGGTGATAGACGTTACTGAGTGCTACCAAGTCGCTTGGCCGCATTCGAATCCATGACCCGGGTCACAGAGGACGGACGCTCAATCAACTCCTTTGGACCTTTTACATCATATAATTTGAACCTTTCTTTATGTCTGTCTGAATTACCATTTCATCATATAATTTGATCCTTTCTTTTAAATTGTTGAAAAAATAAATTCTATTAATCTAGTTCTTCACAAAATTGTGGATGAAAATTTGCTTCTTATTGAACTTGCATTGCCTCCGAAGGTGTATCCCATGAGCTGTTAGCATGTATGTCTACTAATCAAACATCTCATCACAGAAATACTAGTGAGACTATCAAAAACCTCTGCGCATGTATATTACATCCAAAAACGCAGTTACATAATTAAATGGTGAAACACAATTTCTGTTGCATGTCCCTTGTTTTAGGGTATATTGCTAGATTTGAAATTTTATGGCAAAGCATGATGCTTGGATGTGATGTTCCAAATGTAAGGCCTCTCTAGTAGTTTTTCATACCCATTGTGTATTAAAACATTCATGCTACAATAAGTTCTTTTGAGCAGTATTGTATGTTGAACCCAAATGAAAAATAACACCGCAAAAAGCTGTAGATTGTGTCGAACCAAATTGGAAAAGGCAAGGCCCATACCTTTTCATGAAGCTCCCCATCAATATTTTCTGTTGTCAAAAATGGTTCTCCACATTTACCTTTGTGTCAATGTGTCCAACAAATATGCATTAAACTACCTGCAAGGGCCATGATTAAAAAAAGTTTAATCAAACTACAAAGTGGGAGTACTTGACACATCAACCTTTATATCTCCTTTGAGGAGAAAATTACAAGTCTTTTAGAGGCTTTTAGAGGCTTTCAGTAACAACCCATACAATGCTCCTTACAGAAAAACCATAAATACACACATCACATTCACTAATGTCTATAGACTGATTCATGCATATTAACAATGTACAGATTGTGTCAATTTAATTTCATCTCAGCACAAAACTAAGAAGAAACTTTTGCAGATATGCTAATTAAGCAATAATGTAAGATCCATGTTTACTCTCTCACTCGCTATGTAATTATCAATTTATGTCAAGGCCTGCTTTTTTGCTCGCATATGACATCTGTGTAATTTACTTGTGTGTAAAAATGGAGAGTCTAATTGTATGCAAACGCCAATGTCTTCTCTCTGCGTGCGGGTGTGTGTGTGTGTGTGTGTGTGTGTGTGTGAGAGAGAGAGAGAGAGAGAGAGAGAGAGAGAGAGTCGCCTACCCATCTTTGGAGGTTGAGCTCGATCATCGCAGGGCACCGATGCTGCGAATATGCGCACAGCGCGCGAGTAAACACGAATAGTTACAGTCTCTCTCTCTCTCTCTCTCTCTCTCTCTCTCTCTCTCTCTCACACACACACACACACACACACACACATCCTGTGTTCTCTCTCTCACACACACACACCCACACAGGAAACAATGTGAGAACCTGAGAAAGCCCCTTTCATCTCTCTCTCTCTCTCTCTCCCCCAACCAAAAAAAGAAAGGAAAAAAAAAGATCCTCAGAACGGGACGCTGGACGCAAGGGCGTTATTTATAACTATTACGCTCTGATCACTTTGCAGCAGCTTCTTCCTTTTCCTTGTGTTCCAATCTGTTCCTCACGTACACGCAAAAAAGCACTCATTATAACGGCGTCTATCCAGATGCCAACGAGAAGGGCGATCCTCGCGAGTCGCAAGGCACCGCAAGCCTAGCTACAGCCCAGACCAGAGTCGATGATGAGGATCCGAGGAAGCATGCGCACGGCTGCATGCGCCTACAGTTGTGTAACATGGTGAGAGAGAGAGAGAGAGAGAGAGAGAGAGAGAGAGGTTGCTTGTGGTTGCCTGGAATTGGCACGCGTGTATGGTGAGGCTCATGATAGGCTAGCCACAGGAGGCAGTGATTCGTGAAGCGAAGGTATATATATGCCCCACCTCGGCATGCGCTGACTTTTGACCTTACCTCCAAACCTTCTAAAGTTCTGTTCACACCGTATATTGAATTGGGTGTGTCATTCTTTCGTCATCCTTACAGCTACAAAACTTCCGGTGGTCACACGAAACATAAAAAAGACATTTTTATATATCATTGTGTAAAACAATCCTATAATAAAAGGTCATTTTATTCTTTCGACCATGTTTAAAAAGGACTTTTTTAATTACCCCTTGAACGCACGTTGTATAGGCAAGTTTTGGATAGTGCACTCTCCGATTGCCAACTATAGGTCTAGCAGGTGCTACGGACGACCTGTATCAACGCGTGGTTACTCTCTTTAAGGTCGGCTGTAGGTTGCTTTTGAGCTTACAACTTTGATGGCCCACGTGTTTGCACTTCATTTGTCACAGGCAACATCTCTGTAAACTGAACCATGTTGTCACTACTTGCAACCTGAAAGCCATCATCCTCATTAAGTTACCAACCGATCACAATTGTAACTATACCAAATTCGGCATAGTCAAAAAGGCCATAAGCATAATTCTTTTGAGTCCCTACTCAATCTTCGCGTGACCACGAATGAGACATAGTTTTGTGTGGAAACAATTGAAAACTATACCTCGTGTGATCATTGCCTTAGTTAAGAGAGGGTTTGCACATAGCAAGGCATACTCAATGTTGACAGTAACCTCGGGCGGGTCACTACAAGTTTAAAAAAAAGTGTCTATCGCGTGTTCAATAGTAGAGATTATTTTTTTCTACATTTTCTCGCATGCTCACATGCAAAAGGGTGTTAAAAATAGGATCTTGAAAGAAAAATTCAAATTGAACACGAAAAGGGTCCCATTTATTACTAAAAATTTCACAGCTTGGGGGTTTCATAACTATAGTCTTTGAATGCATATGCGATATATAGGTTTTATACATAGTTGCCCCCCCCCCCCTCCCGGCCCCCCTTTTGACACAAACAACAAGCTTATATGAACACTTGGACCTTTTGCGTTTCTATATAACTTTGCCAAGAGTGCTTTCATCAACTTACAGGCAAAACTCTAGCTTGTGCAAAATGCCCCTAATATACATAGGTAATATGGTTAAAGCCGATCAAAGGAGAAGGAAACGAATTGCAAACCCATTGTCTGTAGTTATTTTTAGCATTAAAAGCGAAGAGGTATCACAACATGCATACATAGTACTTTTACATTCCTTTATAATACAATCTCCATAGTTTATTGTAAGGAGAACAAAAGAGAGGGCCTATCCTCACCCCCTCAAATACAAGTAGGGCACTCATACCATCAAAGTGAGACTAATTCCTATGATAAGCTTGCCCCAAGTTAAAGGCTAAAAACAACCACAATTGACAGCCTACCATGAATAGCTATGATTATGGAATAGGATTTGCCTTATTTTAGTACATTACAAAGCACCAAATCCAACGCGTGAAGAAAAGGCTGAGCACCCAAGGAGATACACACACATTTGGAATCTGTTCAGAGGGAGGCTGGCATGAAATTCTCTCTCTCTCTCTCTCTCTCTCTCTCTCTCTCTCTCTCTCTCTCTCTCTCTCTCTCTCTCTCTCTCCACCAACTTGTTGAATCCATGCTAAGGTTGCAACGTTAGTCCAGCATGAGCATGAGATGTTAACTTCTACTTTCCTCATTGTCTCAAGAAAATCAGTGATACCAGATGAATAGGTTACCCAAGTGATGAGTGGAGGTAGTGTTATAGAAATGATATTTTATGATTTATTGCAGCTGACAGGTAACGAGCAAGCTCAAATAGTCTCTCTCTCTCTCTCTCTCTCTCTCTCTCTCTCTTTCTCTCTCTCTCTCTCTCTCTCTCTCTCTCTCTCTCTCTCTCTCTCTCTCTCTCTCTCTTTGGCTAGTTGCCATGCAGCATGTGGCTGTGGTGCGTTAACGAGCAGCTCTTTCTCATAACCTCACAGCCACACAGTACAGGCACAATCAAGTTCTCTCTCTCCCACTCTCTCCCTACCACCCATTACATACCGCACCATGCAGCCGGCTAGTTGTCCCTATGTCTCTGTTGATGCTCACTCAGACCAACCTCAACCATTCTCGCTCTCTCATGAGAACCAGAAGTGGAGTCTGGTGCCTTAAACCACTTGGCCACCCTGACTCCTCCAACTCCATGCAACCGCTCTGTTTCTCTCTCTCCATGCAGCCATTCACTCGCTCTCGTTGTCCACTGGCCGCTGCAGTACACATTAATCAACCCCTCCCTCCGGCTCACAGAAGCCATGCAAAGACGTGGGAGATACTCTCCTCCCCCCTCGTTTACTTTTGGCGCCAACATCTCTCTCTAACTCTCCCTCTCTCAGTTGCCTGCATGGCATCACCCACCCAGCAACTAGTGGCGCCTTAGACCAACTTGGGTAATTGATGCATGCCCAGCTCTGGTTATGTCCGTTGGCTGCATGCACTCCACGGGAATCACCTCGACTTCAACACTCTTGTAGGTGTGCTGCAGTAGGTCATGAGTCATTCAGCAGACCCATGTTGCAGCAGAAGCATACTCCAATCAAGATGCGCTTGTTGGATTTGATTGACCTGCATTAGCTAGAAAGTGCGCAACTATGACAAGCTTGTGGTTGTTCGGAAGGTGCAACTGGCCGCCTTCTGTGAGGCGCTATTGGCAACTTGTGAGGCATGCAAAGATTGCTGCAAAGAAGCACAAGCTCTGCGGGCAAGCTAGAGGTCCACGGGAGGGCCTCAAGAATATTAGGGAGCCAGTTCTAACCCCTGCCATGATGCAGACAACATGGGAAAGGGCCTGCATGGCCTAGGCTAAAGGGTGTAAAAGAGCAGAAGAGGAAACGTGCCCCAAGACACACGTCGGGATAATCTACCATCTGTGTAAAGAAATGTGATGCCAGGGAGACGAAAAATCCCGTGCTCGGGGACATGAATAGCATGGGACTCAGCTGGGGTGTTGTTTCGCATTGCCACAGTAACATCTCTCTCTCGCTCTCAACTCTCTGTGAGGCCAACTGGTTGACAAGACCAAGCTCAAATAGTCTCAATGCAGTAAGCATACAATTCATATCAAACAGGAAGCAGGCAACTGCATACTTCAAACACCATACTGCAAAGGAAACAGGTGCATAACATCATAGATAGAGGAAAAATAGTGTGTCATTCATCATCATTATTCAATAATACAGCAGAAAACACAGAACTAATGTAGGAGAGAGCCAACTGCATCAACAAGCATAGACATAACTGCTTCTCATCCTGAGAATTCACGAGACACACAACTAACTTCCCCAAAATATAAAATACCCATGTTCACTTATCCCTAAGGTTCAAAGATAAAGGTTTTAGTTACAGTTCAAAAAGTAATAGCCTGACTGCCCTGAAAGCCCTGATAAATCAGGCACTAACACCTGGCACACCTGGTGGGCAAGGTTTCTCAAACCTTGTGAGAACCCATCCCTTGATTAGTCAAATCCTCCTCCAGGTTATCTTTACCTTCAATTCCCTGTAAAACTGTTGCTGCAGTCACAGCTTCTTTGTCAGGCTCTTCAAAACCTTCCTCCACTTGAACTGTAACTGCTTCCTTAGCACTCTCTGTCTCCTGAGAAAGTATCTCAGCCACAATGTTCTGAACTGAATCCTTTAAGCTATGCTCCTCTCTAGCAACCTCCAGATCCTTCACAGCTTCAACAACTTTATCTTTTCCTACAATTACTGCTCCCCCTAAATCTTCAGGAACACGCTCCTGAATGGTAGCTGCATCCTTAATCCCTGCAAACATGTCAGAATCTTTAGTAATAATCACCTGGTCAGGTTGATTTGCTCCTTGCTGCTGCAACTTTTCCTTCAAAGTCTCCAACTGCTGTGTCAGGTCAACATTCTGCTTCTCCATAAACAAGTTTTCCTCCTTCATCTCCTCCTCTGCAAACATCTGATATGGTTTACTCACCACATCATACACCATGACTTTCATTTTCTCCCAAACTCCCTTCATGTACTCCATCACTTCAGTCTTCATTTTCTCAACATCTGTTGAATTGAGATACCTTCTACAAAATAGAAAAATCTCCTCTTCTTCAAGTGATTTCAGATCTTTAGGCCCATTTCATATTCAAATACATATCCGAATTCAGTAACAAGTTCAGGTTTAGGTTTAGGGTCAGGTTCACGTTTAGGTTCAGTTTTCCCTTCAAGAAGAATGAAGAAAGATTCAAGGTAGGAGGTAATCTTTGCAACCATTAGACACTGTCTCTTGAACACATCCAATATCTCTGCATGTAGATGCAACACTCGAAGACCTGATTTAGACTCTGCATGCCAAAACAATTGATTTCCTTGAAAATCTTGATTCAAGAAAAACCAAAATTGATCTGCTTCTTCATCAAACTGATTTGATTCAAGGCTTAAAAATAACAAAGTGAACTCTTCTTTACACATAGAAAACACCACCAAGATGGCTTGTTCACATTTCTCCTTGAAAATAGAAAGAAATTCACTATGTAGCTGCAAAACTGTCCAATCAGTGATATCTCCCTGAAACTGAAAACTTTTGACTTCTGCTCCTTGAAAAACTTCCCTTATTTTATTAAGCATGAAGATATAAAACCAATGAGATATAAGAATATCAACATCATCTCCTTCCACTACAAGAGGTTGTGTGCTCTTGTGACGTTGTTAGCGACGGAAATACACTGGTTTTTTATAACCCCCGGCGTCGCTAAAACCATCGCTACGAGCGTCGCTACGAGAGCGTCGCTATATGCGTCGCTATATTGAGACGCTCATAGCGACGGTTATAGCGACGTTTACACTGAAGACCATAGCGACGCTCATAGCGACGCTACAGAGCCATAAATAGCGACGCCCGAGAGAATTTTTTTTTGGTGGCAGGGCATTCAACCCATCAACCATATTGTACTTGATTCACTTTTTAAAAAAAGTGCAAGGGTAGATAATAGACCCAAAATAGTCACCCACAAGACGCATTGTTTGCAAAATTGACAATTGTACACATCATAGGCAAAATGAATTGATTGGCAAATGTAATAATGACAATTGTACAACATCATAGGCATAAAGAATTGATTGGCAAAAGGAACTGCGGTGACAAATGTAATGATATACATGGTTCAAAAAGACGTATAAAATCTGTCTCATGATACATAAGCTATGAGAAACCCTAAACTAATGCTATCTAGCTACGGCTAAACTGACGTCGTCTAGTCAGACATCTCATCGTGTCCAAGCGGCGTATCTGTCGGATTCTGCAAAAAAAGACAATAAGACAGCTTTCAGTAAGTATAAACATATAACGACATTTATAAAACAATACAAAAAATAAAAAAGAGTAAACCCTAATACTAACCATGCCGTCGCGAGAACTGAGAATGTCCATCAGGGCGTTTAAGCCCTTCCTGCCTGCGTACTCGCGCTTGTATGGTGTGGGATCACGTCCTGTCATCGACCACTGTCAAAACATACAAAGATTTCATTATGTTAGAATTAAAAAACTCATAAACCCTAAACTATCGAACATAAAAAGCAATGTGAAAACACTTACAAAATCGGCCTCAAATCATGCCCATCCACCGCTCCCCAAGTGGTGCGAGCTCCCTGCCTCTACTCGCGCTCTGGCTGCATCCTTTTGTTGCTTCCACTTGTCGGGATTCTCGCGCGCTGCTTTCTTCGCATTCTTCCAATCTTCTTTGGCCAGCCAATCTGGTCTGTTCCACCCATTCTTGATTGCTTTTTGCACTTCGGAACGCTTGTGTTTGCAGTATTCGCGCATTCGAATCTTCATCAGGTCTTCATTGAAGCGCTGATCCCGTGTTGGAACGGGAAACTCATCATGAAGTATGCTGATGACTCTGTTTTTTAAATCACTTGGTACTTCACTCCATTTGTTTAGTATGTAGTGTCTAAACAGCTGAGAGAAAAGACCATGCATGCGCGAGATCACCTTCTTGCCGTCATCATCCATGATGATGCCGCCGCTGAAGTCGATGGAGTAAGACAAGCCCTCTGGCCGGTGACGCGTGAACCTGGGTGTCCCGACAGGGCTCTCTAGCGGCGTGTCGATGGGGGTACGGACGTCAGGTGTCTCCACCGGCGTCTGGGCCCCGAAGCGAGGAGTGTCGAGTGGAGTGGCTCCTGGCGGAGTAGGTAGAGGTGTGTAGCTTCTAGGAACAGTCAGCCGTGCAAAACCTGGTGTAGATGGCGATGCTGTGGCTGGTGTGGGGGCGGGCAAAGAAGGGGAGGGTAAAGAGCCTCGTCGAACACGAGGCGGTGTGGAGGCATCAGTGGCGGAATCCCCACAACAACCGCCACCGCCACCACTAGAGCGCCGGTGTCTAGACGAGTGTGAAGCTCGTCTCGTCGACGCCGAAGCTTCGGAGCGCGCCGAATGCTCCGAAAGAGAGGGAGATGTGGATGGAGTAGGAACGCGCGATGATGCGCCAGAGTGATGACGCTCCACGTACCACTGTCTCTGCTGCGGTGACAAAGAAGAAAGAAACTCCTCATCATCCATACCTGCATTAAACACATGAATATTTAAACTTAATATTGAATGAATAGAGTAGACAATGACGCAAAGACCATTAAATACAATGACGTAATGACGCATATAAATACAATGACGCAATGAATTGAGTGATAGAAGAGGCAAGTCGAAAACTCATAATTTTCAATCAAAAGATGTGAGTGCGAGTAGAAAAGAGCGTTATACACCATGGAAGGTACTTAGAGAGCCAGAGCTTTTACAACACGGAGCAAAATTGTTCAAATACAATATTTGTGGCTTTAAGAGATCTCTCTCTCATCCTCGCATAACTCAGCATAACTTCCTATATCTATATAGAGCTCTCCGTTTAAACACATATCCTCTGTTTCATTTTGTAGCTCCTCTGCATGCACCCCATATAGAGTAGTAGCATCTTGATGCTCGTCTGGCACCACCGCAGCGGCTTCTGATTGAGCATCTTCTCTGATCTCCTCCATTGATGCCGTTGTGATTGGCACATGGTAGCCTTCATACGTCCTTGCACTACGAGGGGCTACCTCTATGACGTACCACCAGTTTGATGTAGACTTTGTAGGATGAAATATTACCTGCCAGAGCCACATAACTTACATGAGAGCTTTCAAGCACATAACTTGTAAAAGGGGGATGTTAACTATTTACATACTTACTTGTTCACAATGCTCGGGTAGTACGAAAGTGTCTCTTAGGTCAGTCCATTTCTTAGTAGAATCCACCTCAAGAAAACCAGACTCTCCTCTACGCACAGTAGCGTTGCGACCCTCCATGATTATCTTGAACCATTGTACGTCGAACAAGTCGACAAAAAATCCTCTGTAATCGATCCTCAAAATCTCTTGCAGCGTGCCGAAGTAAGTGAGTTCCGCCACCACAGGATCTGCATCAGAGGAACGTCGTCGACTAGACTGTTCAAATTTTGCCATGATTCCACAATCTTGAGTAAAACGCTTTTTGTCGATTCGTTCCACCCTAAAATGTCGACCTTTACACCATGCTGCTGTGTATGACTTATACTACAACGAAAAAAGATTATGAGTGGCCGTTCAAACGTTTATAAATAAAGTCACTTGCTAGTCGTACATTGCAAACTTACCTTGGTCGCGCACCCCGAGAGTACTCCCACTCTTCCTCAGTCACTTCGTCACCGCATTGTTGTGCGCTTTTCAATTGGTTGTGCAACCATCTTAAGCTCATGAAGGTTGGTAGGCTCTCCAGAACCGTTGGATAGTGCATCGGTGGTCGTCTTCCCCGTCTCCACTCGATTCGTGCCCTTTGTCGCTCTTGCTTTGCATCCTCATATTGTGAAATCCACTTTTGCATCACTGGATTGTGAAGCACGCAAAATCGGTTGATTTTAGCCTCTAGATCTTCCGTCATCTTCTTCTCAACACCGAGATTGCACATGACAATCCCAGATATGCGCTCATCATCTATGGTTCGCCATAGCGTGTCCCGGGCTTTATCAAATCCGTCTAGCCACTCTCCAATGTACACTAGGGACTCTGATACCAACCAACCTTCTGCCATGCTACCCTCTGGACATGCCTTTTGACGCACATATCCCTTAAGCGTTTTCATGAAACGTTCTAAGAAGAACATCCATCTAGAATGAACTGTGCCAGCTATTTCCACCTCATCAACTATGTGAACAAGAAGATGCACCTGAATGGTTAGCATTGTAGTAGGAAAATGTTTCTCAAACATGCACACAAGCTCCGCAGCATTTAGTTTGGCGAATGGTATGGAGTCTACGTTGATCTCCTTTTGTGAGATCCATTGCACCAGCTTTGCAAGTTTGTAGATTGTGTTACGGATGTCGAGAGACAAACATCCCTCAATGGCAACCGGTAAAATAAACTGTAAAGTATGTGCAGCAATGATATTAAAGTCCACATTTTATGCAATGATATTAAATTCCACTATGAACGTACCTGACACATTTTATGCCAATAGTGTGACTTCAAACCGGTAAGCTTTCCTTCTTTAGTAAAACACGTTCGGAGCGAGTGCATTACGCCAGTGGGGGTCCGCAAAGATCGAATGGTCTCTTTTACTTTGCGTTCTTGGGCTCCTGTGAAAATCCATGGTGCTTTAGGGAGTTTTATCGATCCATCAGACGCTGTTTGCGGCCAATATTGCTCCATACGATCCACATTTCTAAGGTCAACTCTGGCTCCCAAAGTATCTTTCTTGCCGGTCAGATGGTCCCATAGTAGATTACCCACATTCTTGAATATGTGCATTGGATCGAGCAAGTGATTGATCATGAGTCGGGGCCAGTATGGTAACTCGTACCATAGAGATAGTCTCTTCATCCCTGGAGGCAATCCGTCATCGCACATCTCCTTCTGCTCTAACCATGCTTGTGCAGACATCCTTGGTGGCTCTCTTCCCAAAAAGCCGTCGCGTAACACATGATTCTCTGGAAGATACGCTTGATGACCTTCGTAGATTTGCTTCTTTAGTGAGGGTGCCCTACGTGCATTCAGTCTAGGTCCACATGTGACACATGCTCTGTATCCGCTTGTTTGAAGCCCTGCATGTATACACATGATAATAGATCAACTATGGGAAAAAACAAGATTTACAGTGTCTGAGTGAGGAGTGTCAATAGATCACCTGAGCATTCTGTTAGCCCGGGATAGTCATGCATGGTCCACATTAGAATGCCTCTGATCAAAGCATTCCGTCGTCCTGTGTGTCGGCTCATATCCACCACCTCTATGCCAATCCACAATTGTTGTAGCTCTTCCAATAGTGGACGAAGATACACATCCATATTCCCCACTTTATATCGCCCTGGCACAATCAAGCTTAGCCATAGGTGCCCCTTCTTCGTAGTCAACCACGGGGGAATGTTGTAGTTGACGATGACAACGGGCCATACACTGTAAGATGTTGATCTTTGACCAAATGGATTTACGCCATCCATAGCCAGGCCTAAGCGCAAATTTCGAGCTTCCCTGGCAAAATCCGACCATGTTCCATCTATATGTTTCCAGGCTGCGCAATCTGCAGGAATTCGTAGCACACCATCTGAAGATTTATTCTCCTCATGCCATGATGCTAGGGCGGCCATGGACTTACATTCGAAGAAATGCTTGATGCGAGGAAGCAGAGGAAAATGTCGCAAAACCTTTTGTGGAATTTTTGTCCCGTGGAGATCTACTCGATATCTTTCGGAATCACATTTCGGACACTTCTCCATGTCTATGTATTCCCCTCTGAAAAGAATGCAGTCATTAGGACAAGCGTGGATAGAATTGTAATCCATCCCCAAGTTTCGCAAAATCTTTCTTGCTTCATCTCGGGAATCTGGCATCACATTGTCAGCTGGTAGTATGTGCTCTTTCAGCAATCTACACAACATAAAAATATGATACAGTCGTGTAAAAATCTATCAGATCATTATACATTTAGAGTTTTATTAAAGTAAACTAATTGTAATAGATCACCTGAAAAGCGCTGTGATGCTAGTGTCACTCCATCCAAACTTTGCCTGCATGTTGAGAAGAACCAGGAGTGCTTTCAATCTAGACATACGTGCTCCATTATACAATGGCGTATCGGCTTCACTTTTCATATCATCATAGATAAGCCTTTCTGAATCCATGATCATCTCGATCATTTCATCAATCTCGGGCTCAAACATTGCCTCGTTGGGAATGTGCTCTGCATGATCATCCCCCGAGCTGTCAGAGGCTACATCTTGTGGCCTCACATATGCTGCTTGACCAAAGCGCCTGCGAACACGTCTATTGGGTTGCAAGATTGCTGCTTGTTGGCCAGCGTCAGAGTCCGACGAGTTATAATTGGCAACAACTCGATCTATAATAGATGGATCGAACTCGCCAAATTCGCGAACGTGTTGCAAAGAAACACGTCTTGTCCGTCGCACAGCATTCTTGCATTGATTACAAGGACATAAGACCCTCGTTGAGAGATAGGTGTTTCGGTTGGACGGTCCCACATCCTTGTCACTACTCATAATGAGGATATATAAAAAACTTATAACCTGGACAACAAATTTAATATTCTATTTTCATTCTTCGTCTTATCTCTCTCTCTCTCTCTCTCTCTCTCTCTCTCTCTCTCTCTCTCTCTCTCTCTCTCTCTCTCTCTCTCTCTTTACCTCACAGTCTCTAGTCATGTCCAATCCCCGCACACCTCGGTCTAGAGGTGCACGGAGATCAGAACCACCGGGTTATAATCTCGTCTTTATTGGTCAATACCTATATTTGTGGGTACAAGAAATCTACACACCCACGTCTACATGATACTGCATGTAGTGGACAAAACCCCTTTGCCTCTTCTCTAGCTGTAGCACTTCACAGCATCTTAACATCTTTTCACAGTAGATCTTTTCACTGTTCGTCTAACTCTAAACCCTAAACCGTAAGTAATTCTTGCGTGGACTCAATCTAACGTAAATAAGCGTAAATCTAACTAAAAATAAACCTAAATCTAATTTAACGTAAGTCTACATCTAACCTAATCTTTAACGTCTTTTGGGATAGTTTCCTACGACGTTAAAACTCTCTTCTTCTTGTGTGTGTGTGTGTGTGTGTGTGTGGGTAAACCTAAATAAACATAAGTCTAATCTAATATAACATAAATCTAAATCTAACATAAATTATGTTATATTAAAAACAAAGAACTAAACTAACAGGGATTATAAGAACCTTAAAACTGATTTAACACATAATTTTTCACATAACTCGGCAAGAGTTGGCATTCTCATCACTAAAGATGTGAGAGTTAACTTCCGGCGGTGACGCTGCCTCATCTCCATCCACATCTGACGACAGCAATTGGCCCTTTAGACCGTTCTTGCTCTTGTTACTAACTTTGAAGTTGTTGTTGAATGACTAGAGGTTGTCTAGATGGTCATTGTGTCGGAGATGTAGTGACTCTTGCCGTCCTGAAGATCCACCTTCTTCCCTATCTTCTGAAGACATTTCACCAGTACTTTTGGATCGACGGAGCCCACCATGAGTGAAGGCATCAATACCCTATATTCCATTGAGGGCTTTCTTCACCCGCTTCATGCAAGCATCGCAGTCTATGGAGACCTAAATCTAATCTAATATAACGTAAATCTAAATCTAGCGTAAATAAACGTAAATCTAGTTAAAAATAAACCTAAATCTAATTTAATGTAAGTCTACATATAACCTAATCTTTAACGTCTTTTAAGATAGTTTCCTACGACGTTATAACTCTCTTCTTCTTGTGTGTGTGCGCGTGTGTGGATGTGTGTGCCAATAAAAAGAGATAAATGGTATAACCTTTCTATCACCCATGCCAAGTATGATAGATTGATTATGCCATTTCCCTCTTGAATAATAGGTCTTGAGTTCAACTCCTTGTCGGCTAGATTTTTAGGTCTTTTAATTTTAATTAGTTTCCTACGACGTTAAATTAGTTTCTCTCTCTTTCTCTCTCAATGTGTGCGTTTTTTTGGATCGTATTCATGTTTTCTCTCTCTTTTCCTCTCTCAATGTGTGCGTTTTTTGTTTATGCATGTTCTCTCTCTCTTTTCCTCTCTCAATGCGTGCGTTTTTTGTTTATGCATGCTCTCTCTCTCTTTTCCTCTCTCAATGTGTGTGTGCATTCTTTGTTTATGTATGTGTGTGTGCGTTTTTGTTTTTGTTTGTACTCTCTCTCTCTCTCTCTCTCTCTCTCAAAAACACTATGTGTGTGTGAGAGAGAGAGAGAGAGGGAGAGAGAAAGAGGGGAAGGGAACATGAGAATGAGGAGAGGGAAGGAGCATACCTGGCTCTCCTTCCTCTCCTCGTGTGTGTGTGTGTGTGTGTGTGTGTGTGTGTGTGTGGAGAAGAAAAAGAGAGAGAGAGAGAGAGAGAGAGAGAGAGGGAGAGCGTTACCTGCTCCTTGCTTGAGGGCGCCGAAAAACTCAGATCTGAGATCTGAGTTTTTGGGCGCGCTCGGTTATTTTTTAGCCCAGCCGACATCGCTATGAGCGTCGCTATAAGCGTCGCAAATTTCTTTGTAAATTTGCGACGCTCATAGCGACGCCGGGAATTTTTTTTTTGAGCGTCGCTAATATGAATAGCCTCTTGTAGTGTTCATCAACAACATTACATAGAAATGTAGAACAATCTCCAAGAATCAAGAACTTCCAAAAGACTTGCATAATCATCGGTCAAAATCATCTCCTCAGCATCAACAAAACCATTGACATCAGAAACTTGGTATAAATCATCAAGAATATCATCAATAAACTAAACTTCACTGAAAAAAAATGGACTTCCAATATCCATGACTGAATTTGTAAAAGCACCAACATCATAAAGATCATTGATAACAACATCATCATTCAAGAAACCTTCTGTAACATCAAGATTTGAAGAAAACTCCACATTCTTGATTTGAGTAAGTTGAAGCTTCAAGTCCTCAATTTGATTATCCTTATCCAAAACAGCTTTCTGAAGAGCATCATGAGCTTCACAACAGTAAGAAATATGCAAGTGGGCTTCAGTTTGAACCTGAGAAATCTCCGCCATCAATGATGTCTTTTCTTCTTGAAGCTGATTGATTTTGGAAAGCGCTTCATTTTCCGCAACCATACTTGAATGTCTCTCATTCTCTAGCTCTAATGAGAGATTATTGATCATCTTCACTTGGGAAAGAACAAGACTTTGAAATTCAGCAAGTTCAGGCACATAACTTCTTTGCAAATCAGTAATCTGCGGATCAGGGACCTGAATTCTGAAACTTTGTAAATCAAGAACCTTTGGTATCAAAACTGGTAATTCAGGGATCTGAAATTGAAGATCCTTGTCTTCACAACCTGAATAATTCATATCCACTCTCGGAAATTGGCTTTCACTCTTCAAAACTCCAAAAAACTCTTCTCCATCAACACAAACACCTTCTGGACTGTCACCTGTCAAATATTCCTCATCAAGATTCATCAAAAACTGATTCATCACATCATCCTCATCATTAGCACACATTATGTCTTTATCTATCTTCAACTCTTCCATTGCATTACGCTGAAATCTGATGTCTCCCTGAATTTCAACATCTTCAAGATTGATGTCAAATGTTGGTATATGGGTTTGTATGGGATATTGGTGTCTTCTTTCGCTCACTCCCAATTGTATTCCCTTCTTCTCAATCAGTAATTCTTCTTTTGGGCAACTTTCCTTCTCTTCCTGCAAAGAGGTGAGTCTCTTCGATGTGAGGTTTGGGGATAGCTGGCAATACTCTTGGCTCCTTTGGCTCATGAGTTGCTCCTGGCTTCCTCCTTCTTCCTTCATCATCTTTTGGACTATATATCCCTTGCATTGAACAAACTCTCCTTCCTGAATCAACTTCTTTTCTTCAATAATCTGAGTATCTACAACTTTGATCCCATATTCAAGAACATCAAAATCAGGTTGAAAAACTTCAGGTGCTGAAAAATCAGATTCAGGCTTTGAAACTTCAGGTTTTGAAACAACAAGTGCCTGAAAAACTGTTGGTACTTCAACATTGTGCAAACCCTTGAGTCTATCTGGAGTGTGGTTTTGGGATACTAAGTGCTCCTTTTGGCTTCTTTGGCTCTCGGGATGCTCCTTTTCTTCTGCCCTTTCCAACATCACCTTCTTAACTTCTTCAGGTTGGCTTTGTGCTTGAGCTTCTTTCATTGATTTGGGACTTGCAACAAGTGCATTTGGAGAAGTTAAACATGATTGTACCTGATTGTTCCCAACCAAGGGGAACATTGGTGTTGTAACTCCCCAGTCATCATCACTTTCGTCTTCCTCCTGAAACTGATCTTCATACTTCTCTGTCAAGCCTTCGATTGCTTCTTGTAACACCTGTATCCTGCGCATACTAGGGCACGACTTTCTTCTTTTTCCTTCACGAACTTCATGCCAGTCTTCTGCCTTGTCAAGAAGATTAGAAAAATCATCCAAATCCTCTTGTGCATCACATAGTTCCTCATGATCTGATGCATCTCGAAAAGATCTGACAATTCGATACAACTTCTTGCACAGTTTATGCATACAATATTTGACACATATCTCTTCCTTTTGGCAGGGCTTACACATGTAAGGACATTGCTTTGCACAGTGCCCATCTTTTTGACAAATAGCACACTTTTTCTTCTTCTTCTTTGCCATTAATCACCCATCAAAAGAATAGAGAGAATTTGTACCTCTTTAAACCCTGAAATTGCTGAAACTGCTTAAACTGCATTGCAAACTGAAATACCTGAAACTGTAGTATGTAAATTGAAAGATTGAAAGTGCATTCTGCAAACTGAAAAATTGAAACTGCATTCTGCAACAAACTGCACATAATTTGCACAGAAACTGTACAGAGACTGCAAAACTGTTTGGGCTAACAATACATTGACCAATGGTCCCAAAAGTGGGTCTGATGTGGGATAAGTTGTTTGTTGGCCTTCTTGGTTTGCAGGTAGGGTTTCTGCAGCCTGTTTTCAGGTTCATGCAGTTCAGTCCCCTCCCCAACAATTTCTGCCCTTGCAGTAAGTTCCCCTATTGGTTCTTCTTGGTCATCATTACCTGACTCTTCTCCTTGTCTTCCTCTTGCAGAGAACTCCCTTCTTAATATAAGCCTTGTTCCATAATGTTGTGGTACATTGGACCCCTGCCCTGATTCACTCATGCATTCCTGCTTCTCCCTTGTCTAGAATACTGTACTAGCATTCTTTGATTATGCACATTGTAGTTTGAAGGTAAATTACAGGCTCCAAAGGGTAACAGTTTTGTAACTACCTTTTCGAGAATGAGAATTCTGACTTCGCTGGGCATTTGTGGGTAGAATTCTTTCAAGAATTGTGATGCATACTCCTCAGACTCTTCCCCCGGTGTTTTCCAGTTCGCAAAATCCCGCAAATGGTCACTATCAGGGAATAGGTCGCCGCTGTGATTCATTCCTTAGCACCCATATGGTTTTAGGCGAAATTCGAACCAATAGCAGGATCGCCAAATGCTAGGCACACATTGCCATAACAAATAACCAATGCAGTAAACATACACTTCATATCAAACAGGAAGCAGGAAACTGCATACTTCAAACACCATACTGCAAAGGAAACAGGTACATAACATCATAGATAGAGAGAAAATAGTGTGTCATTCATCATCATTATTCAGTAATACAGCAAAAAACACAGAACTAATGCAGGAGAGAGCCAACTGCATCAACAGGCATAGACATAACTGCTTCTCGTCCTGAGAATTCACAAGACACACAACTAACTTCCCCAAAATATAAAATACCCATGTTCACTTATCCCTAAGGTTCAAAGATAAAGGTTTTAGTTACAGTTCAAAAAGTAATAGCCTGACTGCCCTGAAAGCCCTGATAAATCAGGCACTAACAAAGGTCAAATCAATTTTGCATTGTTTTCCTTATTTGTTGGACCAATCTACTCTTTATAGTATGGTGTGCTTGACCAGTTATAAGATCCACTTGAATGACAAAATCTTGGAACTGCAAGTAGACATGGTTTTTAAACAAGTCATGCACCATTTTTGCTTCCCTCATGAAAGGATGTCCCAAGACCATCTCAGATGACATAGTGTGCTTGGAGAAATCCATAACAATGAAGGTATTCCTCATTTTGTGTCCAAAGACCTTGATCTTGAGATCTTCCAGCATCCCAATAGGTTTAACAATAGTCCCATTGGCCATCTTTACTACTATGTTTGTACGTGGTCCCAAGGTGAGGTCTTCCCATAATTTCCCATCAATTTTTAGTCACAATTCTAACCCCAACACCACTATCAAGGATTCCCTTCAAAGTTAATCCCTTGGTAGTGATTGGTATGGTCGCATTGGATTCATCGCCTTCAAAGTATTGTCCCAACTTGTTAACAGGTATTTCTACAATAGAGTTATCATCTAGGTTGGGTTGTGGATCTAAGTATTCCTACGCTTTTGGCATCTCCCTAGCTCCATCTATCTGTGCAAATTGTGGTATCCCAACTTTCAGTTCTCCATTGAGAAAAGCTCAAAGAGCTAAGAATAACTCGGGGTCTCCACATATTTTGGACATGGTGGTGGTTCTAAATTCCAAAGCCATGAAATCCATCAATTTGGAAATATTTAATGGCACCTTTTGTACTTCAGTCCCTTGACGTGGGGAAGATGGGATCTCAATTTTCTTTAATAGGATCAGGTAGTCCCTCTGTAAACATTCTCTCCAACAAGAAGTGAGTATGCCCACTTCCACATGACTTTAAGTCACTTTCTTCTTGAATGACACTAGGTATGGCTAGGAGTCTATGGACTTTGTGAGGTTGTTGTTGCATAGGAAACAATGTATCTGTAATTTGTGTAATGGAAATGGCCTAAGAACTTTGAGAATAGCGGAATTAAGAGAATTATACTGAGCATTTTTGTGATATTACTTTGAGAACATAGAGTGTGAACTTAATTGATGGTAGCAACATGAACATAGTACTTAATTAACTCGGCATGAACAATACTTTTGCAAGAGAGAAAGTATTAGAGAACATGACAATAGTTGAGGACTGGATTTACTTGGAGCCATCGTTCCCCCTCCAAAAGGTGTTTGTATTATAGATTCTCCCATCAAGAGAGACTTGGTACAATAAAATCTTTGTGTTCTTTGTGACCTTGGTGAATGCTATGAAGATGGAAAGATTCATGTATCATGATCATAACATAAACTTTGCAAAAAGTGTTAACTATCCCAAGTCTCAGTCCCAAGGCCTCAAACACCTTCAAAGGTAGAGAGAGCTAGCAGAGAATGAGGGTAGGGAAGAGGAAGAAGAATCATCCATAGGAGAAAGAAATAGTTCCTCACTTATCATCACTATTATTTCTTAGCATAGCATAATAGCATAGTAATGAAGATGAAGAAGATGGAAAGCTTAAGCATTGAAGCATGGCGCTTGGTTGGATTTTCATATTATAGCCAAGAGTGTTGCTGTAGGCTCCCCACTTCTCAACAAGCTTGGAGAAGGAGATGAAGCTCTTGCACTTTACACTTCTCAGAATGAGAGAGGGAGAGAGAGTGTTTTTGTGTGTGGGTATACACCCCCCTCTCAAGCTTGGTCACCCCCCCCCCCCCCCCCCCCCCCTTCTCTCTCTTGTATTATTTAATTATTTCATTTGGATATGTGTCCTCTTTTTCCTCCTTGAGAGAAAGAACTTAATTATTTATTTGTATGCATCTAAATTCTCATTGAATCCCTCTAAAACCTATCCAATAGGATTCAAGCACCTCATGAGGGCCACATGAGGAGGATCATTTGAACATGCATCTAAATTCTCATTGAATCCCTTTAAAACCTATCCAATAGGATTCAAGCACCTCATGAGGGCCACATTGTAGAGTGTGAGCTTTGTCCTAAGGTGTGAGTCAAGGAGAGGAGAGTGGATTTATCCCACATACTGTGGAGCAAGGCTGTAGAGCTACTTAAAGCTCATTTCTTGAATCAATAAACAACAACTCATTTTTGCACTACATGCTTGTCTATGGTGAGCTTGTGCTAAACTAAGTCAATACTCAAGATTGTGTTTATGAGTCCAAGCTAATCTATCTTGGAACCTAATTCACTTGAGTGATAAGCTTGCTTACACACACTCACACACTTGCACCATGTTTCTCTTTCATCCACCATAGCTAGCACGATCCAAAACCTAACATTTGGTATCAGAGCTATGGTGTGCTAGCTAGGATTTCCATTATGCATTAGTGTGTGTTAATCATTAGCATCTCCATTAGATCGATTTGCACTTCATTATCACGGCCCATTAACATTCTTCATGATTAGTTGTATCTCACTAATTAGGCCTTAACCTAGTTATGTGTGGGCATGTCCTTGGCACACCCAAGAGGCCACTACCCTCCATGGCTAGGTAGACTTGATTAGGGAGAGAGTTAGCATTAGATTGCATTCAATTTCCATCAAGAACTTGAATTTTACATTCAACGGCTGCTCCTTATTTTAGGTTAATTGGCATTTTCAATTAGTGTGTGTGTGTAGCCCGTCTCGAGAGCTATCCGATGACTATTTGTTTGCTATAATCGGGTTTCTAATTTGTACCTAATTGTCCACTTAATTTTGCAAGATTAGTAGTTCCACTTGCTCTTTAGAATTTATGTCCTGCAGCAACTCAAGAGTTGTGTGTGTGTGAGAGGGAAGCATTTAATGCACAAAAGAATTTTTTGGAGGAGTTTTCAAAAGCCCTCAAAGCAGCACGTGGGAACCTCCTTTTTTTGGGGGTCCTTTGACCCTTTTAAAGGCAAAGAGCCACCCACACTTTGGGCACCCTGGCGAATTTGAAAAATTGCGCCAAACTGTCTTGCATGGACTTTTCGGGTCCGAACGGATCCCGGCCGGCCAACTGATTTTTGCTTACGGCATCCGGCGGCTCTTGACACCATTAGGGAACGGATGCTCATTTGTTCACTGCCGACCGGCGCCCTGCACGAACCTCCTGCCCTGCTGCCCGCGCTTGCCCGGGAGCGCTGCCCGCCACCCGCCCTGCCCGCGCCTGCCCCACTTGCCCGACAGGCTGCCCCGCATGCCCAAAATTCCCCTTGCCTCAAAGGCCTTAGCTAACTGGCTTTAGCCCCATATCCCGCGGCCACAAAAGCTCGAAGCCTTAAGCCGACTCAAAACCCCATTCCCATGCTGCTCCCAACCTCCAAGAAGTTAAAAGCCTCCAAGGCCACTAGAGTCTGTTCCCACTGCAGCACCGAATGCTCATCCAGGCATAAAGTCGAAGAATTCAAACTATTAAGGCTTCATCAAGATTCTCCAAGGCTCTCAAAAGAATACCCACTTCAACAGCTTCAAAGTGGGAGTTATTTCAAGCATCAAAAGCAAAAACAAAGGTTATCTTCCCTATCTGTGAAGAGGGGCTTCACCGACGGTGAAGAGGAGCTTCACTAAAAGGGGGATTTCTCTCACTCTCTATCTCTCTCTCTCTCTTACAATGAACCCTTAAAATTATTGCAACCAAGCATAATTTTTCAAATTAAATTTCTATCATAAATTGTGCATCGTGTAAAGAGGTAGACACTGGCTAGGAGAGTCTCCTAAGCTAAGACCCCTCTATTGGCACAAATGGGGGACAAGCGAATAACAAAATTCAATGGGGAGGGATTTCACACTTGGCAAACGAAGTTAAGAGGCTATCTTATGAAAAAATGTTTGTGGTCTATCATTAGCACTGCATTAGAGCAACAAGCCGAACCCGATGGAGTACACACTAGGGCATCTACACTCATAGCAAGTGCACAAAATTTGGCCAAAGACGAACAAGCATTGGGAATTATCATCACTTCTTTGCATGATAACTATGTGCATTTCATAGATGAATGTAAGCATGCACATGAATCCTGGCATGTCCTAGAAAGTAATTTTGGAGCTCGAGCCAAAAGAAGCAAAGTTAGTCTTAAAAGACAACTTTACAAAGTTACTATGCTTCAAGGGGAGGACATTGCTAGCCTAGTGAACAGGCTTAAGAGCATTGTCACGCAGCTCACTTACATCCAAGTTGAAGTACCAGAAGATGACAAAGTGGCTATACTTTTAAGTGCCCTTCCACCTTCTTATGGCCACTTAGTCACAATTCTTGAAGAAAAAGAACCGGCACCACCATTTCAAGATGTCATCAACTCAGTCCAAGCAGAAGAAAGAAAGCAAAGAGGTTCACTTACCCCATCAGAAGGAGTTTTCATCGCAACATCTTCAAGGGGAAGATATTCGCCATCAACATCGACAAACGGACGAAAGTGTTATGAATGTGGAAGAATGGGACACGTAGCGAAAGATTGCTACACAAACAAACCTTGCAACAAATGTGGTAGGAAGGGACACCCTCCTTCTCGGTGCTACTCAAGTGGAGGCAGTAGCAGTGGAGAAAGCAACAACGGTAGAAGCAACAGCAGAAGCAACGAAGGCAAGAGACCTGACAGAGGATTAGCTCACATAGTATAAGACAAAAATGAAGAAGACGAAGGTAGGGTTTGGGAAGACCCATTTTGAAGATGCAGACTCTCTACTTGTAGGGGATGACTTTTTCCTGTGTGGATACCAGCTTATCATCCTGTGTGGACATCACCATCCTTTGTGGATTTTACCATCCTGACCATACTGTGTGGATTTCGTTAGCCTGTGTGGATCGTGCATCTTCAGTATCTTGTCTTAGTCCAAACCTCAAGGGGAGGATTGTAAAGTGTGAGCTTTGTCCTAAGGTGTGAGTCAAGGAGAGGAGAGTGGATTTATCCCACATACTGTGGAGCAAGGCTATAGAGCTACTTAAAGCTCATTTCTTGAATCAATAAACAACAACTCATTTTTGCACTACATGCTTGTCTATGGTGAGCTTGTGCTAAGCTAAGTCAATACTCAAGATTGTGTTCATGAGTCCAAACTAATCTATCTTGGAACCTAATTCACTTGAGTGATAAGCTTGCTTACACACACTCACACACTTGCACCATGTTTCTCTTTCATCCACCATAGCTAGCACGATCCAAAACCTAACACACATGTGGAGGATCATTTGAACATGCTTTTGAAGTCATTTGGTTTGAATTGAATACGTTGTGAGCGGGATGAAAACACACACAGCGCCTCTATAACAACCCGTCACACACTCTTGGGAAGATACACACACACACACTATGGGGCACCACTCGGCTTAGACAACACACCTGGCCGAGACAGGGAACACACCTCTGGAGTGAGAGGAGAGAGACTATCCACTTGCCCACTCCACACAGACACACACACACACACACACACACACCCAAAAAACTCAGCTCAAAAGAGGAGAATTTCTGATGTTTAGATACAATTGAGCTTGGGCCAACACCAATGGGGCAAATAGCTCACACACTATGGGTGAAAGAAACCAGATACAATCACAAACTGGAGCAGAAACTTCGCTCATAGGAGGAACTTACACAGAAAAACAGCAGGAAAAGAGTGAGGAATTTGGCAAAATGGACAGCGCCATCGCGTCCGGAACGGCCCAAAACCCCAGTCTACAATGTCAAAGTGCTCAAATCCGACCTCGGATGAGCAGTTTTCGGCCAAAACAGGCTCCAAAATGGGCAAAAACACACCTGCGGCTGTTCCTCCTCTCTTCTCCACGTTTTTTCTGGTCTTCTCTCAGTTTTTTTCAGTTCCCACACTTAGCTTTATTAGTTGGGCACCCTTGGCCTTTTAGATGACCTCAAACGGACCCCGAACAGGCCAAAAACTGACCTCGCAGTGCATAATTGTCACCTTTTTGCATCATTCGCACACCTGGCACTCAGCTTTTTTCCAATAATGCACCTCGCCACCACGTGAAGTGGCCCCAAAAAAAGGTCCTCATGATGACCTTTCTGCATAATTCTCACAAGCAAACACCCACGTTGTGTCCGTCCTCATCTGCGTGCAAATATTGACCTCGTTCGCCCTCCTGACGCCACTAGATGCCATCTGACGCACCTGCTGACCTCACGTCGTCGGCCCGCGGATAGCTTCCTCGAGAAGTTTTACGCGCTACCAACTCCTCCTTATTGTAGAAAAACACAATGGTACTAGTAACGATGAAAATCGATGCACTATGTACATGGTGTCCTACCTGTACACATGTGGGCCCCACATAACCACCTGGCTAAGAAAAATGGGCAATTCTTTATTTGATGCACCATGCATGGGTATGTACATATGCGCAATCCCTTGCTCCAAAAAACTCCTGACATAATTTGCCCATCCCCTAGCCTGCTAGATCATTCATGATCAGCAGCAGCAAAGAGAGATATGAGACTCGCCGCATCACAAGTCTCCTCATCCTTCACCAACATTTCCTGCTCCTCAGTGGGGGCACCAAAAGAATGTGAGCGGGATGAAAACACACACAGCGCCTCTATAACAACCCGTCACACACTCTTGGGAAGATACACACACACACTATGGGGCATCACTCGGCTTAGACAACACACCTGGCCGAGACAGGGAACACACCTCTGGAGTGAGAGGAGAGAGACTATCCACTTGCCCACTCCACACAGACACACACACACACACACACACACACCCAAAAAACTCAGCTCAAAAGAGGAGAATTTCTGATGTTTAGATACAATTGAGCTTGGGCCAACACCAATGGGGCAAATAGCTCACACACTATGGGTGAAAGAAACCAGATACAATCACAAACTGGAGCAGAAACTTCGCTCATAGGAGGAACTTACACAGAAAAACAGCAGGAAAAGAGTGAGGAATTTGGCAAAATGGACAGCGCCATCGCGTCCGGAACGGCCCAAAACCCCAGTCTACAATGTCAAAGTGCTCACATCCGACCTCGGATGAGCAGTTTTCGGCCAAAACAGGCTCCAAAATGGGCAAAAACACACCTGCGGCACCACTCCTCTCTTCTCCACGTTTTTTCTGGTCTTCTCTCAGTTTTTTCAGTTCCCACACTTAGCTTTATTAGTTGGGCACCCTTGGCCTTTTAGATGACCTCAAACGGACCCCGAACAGGCCAAAAACTGACCTCGCAGTGCATAGTTGTCACCTTTTTGCGTCATCCGCACACCTGGCACTCAGCTTTTTTCCAATAATGCATCTCGCCACCACGTGAAGTGGCCCCAAAAAAAGGTCCTCATGATGACCTTTCTGCATAATTTTCACAAGCAAACACCCACGTTGTGTCCGTCCTCATCTGCGTGCAAATATTGACCTCGTTCGCCCTCCTGACGCCACTAGATGCCATCTGACGCACCTGCTGACCTCACGTCGTCGGCCCGCGGATAGCTTCCTCGAGAAGTTTTACGCGCTACCAACTCCTCCTTATTGTAGAAAAAACACACTGGTACTGGTAATAGTGAAAATCGATGCACTATGTACATGCTGTCCTACCTGTACACATGTGGGCCCCACGTAACCACCTGGCTCTGGAAAATGGGCAATCCTTTATTTGATGCACCATGCATGTATATGTACATATGCGCAATCCCTTGCTCCAAAAAACTCCTGACATAATTTGCCCATCCCCTAGCCTGCTAGAGCATTCATGCTCAGCAGCAACAAAAAGAGATATGAGTTCCACCTGGATCCCACACAGAAACACTTTGCATTCGCTGCATGAAAAGCTTAATCAAGGTTCCACCTGATTCCCAAGGAAAACGTGTAGAGATTCCATATATCAATCTTGCATCAAGAAAAGCATCAAATACTTTGGCATAGACCGGCATGTGCAAATATATTCCCTTCTCCATAGCTGAGAGGTCTCCACCACTGATCATTTGTGTCATCAATTCCTGCTTCTTTGACAGTTCAACCTTGGTTTGCATCAGCCCTTCAATCACTTCACAAGGCCCTTCACTTTCATCTTCAACTTCCTTCGCAAATGCGACTAAACCACACTCCTGGATTTCTTTATCCATCAAAAGAAATGCAACATCAGCATCCTCATCACTGCTGGTAGTGCTATCACTGTCCTCATCTGTCACCGGGGAAGAGTCTTCATCACTAGACTCATCCTCATCTTCATAAAGATCCTCTAATCGTTTCCTTGTGTCCATATTATAAAGCTTCTTGGTACCTGTCTTTCCATAGAGGCTAATTGTACCATGTCGCCAATCTTGAACAGCTCCCACTGCACGTAACCATGGTCTGCCCAGTATAATAGGATATGCTCCCAACCCTGCTGGCATCACATGAAAATCAACCACTGTCTTTGCATCATATGCCTCCACTTCTAAGCTCTTTACAACACCCAAGCATTTTACTTTTTGATGGTTTGCCAATCTGATCCGAAAACCTGACACCCCAGCCACTGTGAGACCCATCTTCTCAACGCATGAGTGTGTTATGACGCATATTTGGGCTCCGCCATCCACATAACCTTGTCCCAAATTTTTCCTTTTATGCCACACATCTACTATTGGACAAATGTCTGGTAGCTCGTCCATTGCCAACACCTTCACTGAACCTCTCTCTGGCTCTTTCTCCATTGGGTTAACCATCCTCTTCCACTGTCGCTTTAGCTTAGGCACCATCTCTATAAGCTGCCCAAAAGTAACATCTGCCTTCCTGCTCGTCAGATCCTCCTTCAAGTCATAGCTTAATTGCCCATCCCCTAGTGGAAAATCTGAAACATGAAACTTTCGACGAGCTCTCCTTTTCCTCTTGGCCTTGACATCCTCGCCTTCATGGCTCTTTCCTTTCTTCTTACTAGGACCTGGGGCACTTCTTCCTTCCTTATCCTCTGTGGTCCTCTTCCCAATAGGCATCACTAATGTATCCTCTAGCTTTGATGCCTTCTCCAAGGTGACTACACTTAGCACTTTTGTCTTCCCTTTTTCCTCCTGGGTCAGTCCACTGGTTCCTTCGTCTCCCTTAATTTCGATGCCATAATCATTTGATCTAGTTAGCACCTGTCTTGGCAATGGATACATGTCTCCCCCCATCCTTGGTGGCTTATCACATTGCGGGCTGATGTGACCCAACTCTCCACAATTATAACATGTGGGCGTCTGCCTCCAAAACCTACTATTACTTTGTCCAGCACCATTCCTAGGTCTTTCTTCACCTCCTGGCTGATTTGCAAACCGCCCTCGACCTCGATTATTTCCCACTTGACCTAGCATGTTTAGGCTGAGATTCTTCATCAGATCAACCACTTGCCTCATGTCTTGCCTTAGGCCATCATCTTGCACTGCTGTAGTGACCACTGCTGGCATAACCTGAGTAGTAACAGGAACCACTGGTTCATGATGAACCCCTGACATGCGCCCTTGTAAAGACTCTACAGGCTGAAATTCAGACCTCATTGGCAAAGACTCCACCCCTAACTGGCTCATTTTCCTCAGCTTCCACTCTTTGTTCCTTGCTACCTCTAGTGCATCTTCATATGTCCTAGGCTTCTTTAGCTCTACTCTCCAACGTATATTCTCCCAAAGACCAGCCAAGAACCTGTCCTTCTTCATCATGTCAGGCGGGGGTACCTGTGGTGCTAAAGCCTTGCACATTCGCTCCCATGCCAATGAAAACTTACGTATGTACGCATCTACTGGCTCACCTTCCTTCTGCACCAAACCTTGTACTTCTTGCCACACTTTGTCAGGGTCTTCTATCTTCACAAACTCCACTTCCAATCCATGCCTTAGATTGTCCCAACTCAATCTTATAGGTGGATCAGCCATACGCAACTCCTCTTCAAATGCTTTGGACCAAGCTCGTGCATCACTCTTCAGACAAATTTGGAGAAGGCGTAACATTTGCGTAGGGTCATGAATCTGGTTGCTAATGCAGGCAACCTCCATCTTTTCCAAAAATTCTTCCACATCTTCATCACTTCTTCCATGAAACTCGGGATAAGAGAAAGCCATGGCTACCCAAATTATGATGCTTTGAGAACCCCTTCGAACACACGTGCAAGAACCCAAAACTTTTCACTTCCCAATCCCCAGAAACTTCAATGGAGCTCAACTTTAGATAAGGACAAACACATGCACATCAAATGAGTTTTCATAGTTGATCATCGGAATGACAACAGGCAAAGGACATTCCAGGATCTCTCTCAATCTTCTTGGCCCAAACATAAAGACTATGCGCTGCTGGAAAAAGATCTTCCTGGACACATGAACATTAATCTGAATTCTTTGCGTTAAATGAAAAGGAGTGAACTGAGGGCCATTTTGATCATCCATTAAAGCCAACCATGAAGCTCCCAAGAAGGCACACCTGACTCAACCTCTGATTTTGCCAAAATTTCAGCAGCATAACAGCATAAATGGCTCAAAATACCAAAAAACCAGCCATCATAACTTGGGAAAATTTCGACAGAGTTTCCCCAGAAGTAGAGCAGTAGGAACCCAAAATATAGACTGTCTATGTATGCATAAACTGTCAACAATAGAACCCGAGCATCAAGTAGGACTCACTAGTACATAGCCTATGGCGAGGTCACGAAAAGGGTGCTCCAGCTACCTGTATCACCGAAAGGATCTCCACATTTGAGAATCCCCCAGCTCAATAAAAACCTCACGCTATCGACCCTCACACGAAAGCTAATGCAAATCGCGTATAGTCAAGTCTCAGAAATGACTATCTTCCAGACCAAGTCTCAGAAATGGCTGGGACTGCCAAATAAAACCATATATGGCTCCACAAAGGCGTACAATGGCAGTTTCCACAAGTAACGTACAATCCAACAGACAATGCGCTCAAATAGGCGCCAAGTGATGCATTCCCACAACAACTGCAAGTGACATCACTGTACTCCAGCTACCTGTACCTGTGTGAATCACCTGTACCTGTCCCTGTCCCTGTTCCTGTAACCTGTAACCTGTAACCTGTAATCTGCAACCTGCAACCTGTAATCCCGAAGCTCGAAGCTTGAAGCTCGAAGCAGAAGGTACTCGAAGAAGATCCTCCGTGGGGGCGCCAAAAGAATGTGAGCGGGATGAAAACACACACAGCGCCTCTATAACAACCCGTCACACACTCTTGGGAAGATACACACACACACTATGGGGCACCACTCGGCTTAGACAACACACCTGGCCGAGACAGGGAACACACCTCTGGAGTGAGAGGAGAGAGACTATCCACTTGCCCACTCCACACAGACACACACACACACACACACACCCAAAAAACTCAGCTCAAAAGAGGAGAATTTCTGATGTTTAGATACAATTGAGCTTGGGCCAACACCAATGGGGCAAATAGCTCACACACTATGGGTGAAAGAAACCAGATACAATCACAAACTGGAGCAGAAACTTCGCTCATAGGAGGAACTTACACAGAAAAACAGCAGGAAAAGAGTGAGGAATTTGGCAAAATGGACAGCGCCATCGCGTCCGGAACGGCCCAAAACCCCAGTCTACAATGTCAAAGTGCTCAAATCCGACCTCGGATGAGCAGTTTTCGGCCAAAACAGGCTCCAAAATGGGCAAAAACACACCTGCGGCTGTTCCTCCTCTCTTCTCCACGTTTTTTCTGGTCTTCTCTCAGTTTTTTTCAAACGGACCCTGAACAGGCCAAAAACTGACCTCGCAGTGCATAATTGTCACCTTTTTGCATCATTCGCACACCTGGCACTCAGCTTTTTTCCAATAATGCACCTCGCCACCACGTGAAGTGGCCCCAAAAAAAGGTCCTCATGATGACCTTTCTGCATAATTCTCACAAGCAAACACCCACGTTGTGTCCGTCCTCATTTGCGTGCAAATATTGACCTCGTTCGCCCTCCTGACGCCACTAGATGCCATCTGACGCACCTGCTGACCTCACGTCGTCGGCCCGCGGATAGCTTCCTCGAGAAGTTTTACGCGCTACCAACTCCTCCTTATTGTAGAAAAACACAATGGTACTAGTAACGATGAAAATCGATGCACTATGTACATGGTGTCCTACCTGTACACATGTGGGCCCCACATAACCACCTGGCTAAGGAAAATGGGAAATTCTTTATTTGATGCACCATGCATGGGTATGTACATATGCGCAATCCCTTGCTCCAAAAAACTCCTGACAACGTCAAACACTTAGTCAATCAAGCATGGGAATGTTGATGCCTCTTGAGAGTTTATCTTTGAATTGAACACTTCAAGAACCTTAGTCATTTAAGCATGTGAGAAACACCTTAAGCTTTTGGGCAAGGTTCCCACTAACACTTAGCACACCGACAAGCACCGCATGCTTGGGTAGGATTTCCACCTCAAGGTCAGCCCTAGATTGCCTAAGATCAAAGGACTTTTTAACAATAAATTTTGGAGGTCTTTAATGGAGATAATCATAAGGTCTTTAAGCTCCATTAGGTAGCATTTCTCTTTAACAAACCATCTCTCATTTGTACCCCTTTAACCTTGCCCCCTGTTGAGACAGATCCATAAGCACATGTATATATTCTAACCCTTGTTCCCGTTTATTCTCCCACATTAAATGATGATTTCAACATGAGAAAGTCATCTGGGTTGGTTAGATATTAGATTTTATTACATTACCTCTCTCTTGAAATCATAGTCGTCCTCGACTATGAGGTAGAAGGGATAAATTCTTGGTCATTAGTCTACGTTTCTTAGCGGGTAGAGGATCCCTTTTCACCCTACGACATCATTCTAGAATGGATGACTAGTCCATTTGGTGCTTGGGAGATGTAGCTGCCGCATGCATGTCTGCTCTTTAGCCCATATCATACTCCCAAAGTAGAGTGATAAATTCTACTTGGTGTTTGAGTGACGTCGTCATCACAAACATGATTCTAAGCATGCATATTATTTAAATTTGTGCACAAAAGAGGATTAGTATTATAAGAAAAACACATTGTTCATTTAGAAATCATTTACATTTGCTTACTCTAGTGCAGCATTGTAAGCATTGACAAGGTTCATACTATCCTTAAGTTGTATTCCTTGCATCTATCTAGCATCTTCAAATGGATAATTTTTGAACTCATTAGGAAAATATTGGACTTCTTTGGGGCCTTGTAAGGTTTGGGATTAAGTTTCTAATTGGTAGGGGGTTAAGGGGACACAAAAAACCTCTTAGTGGTTTTGAGCTAGAATATGTCAGTTTTCAAAAGAAACTGACTAGTGGGGTCTTTGGCCCATATTTAATAGGCCTTGGAAGATGTACCATTGGTTAATTGGAGGGGAAGGTGCAAGTTGTTTAATGGGTAAAAGAGCAAGGCTCCATATGATGTGGGGGTGCAATCTTGACCATTGGATCTTGCACAAGATCAAGGGTGGAGGTTGAAAGGCGCCATTTGAAGTGGGGGCTCAATCTCGGCCTTTGGATCTCAAACAAGATCAAGGGAGGAGGTGAAAAGGCGCATTTTGAAGAGAGAGGAGCCCATCCTAGCCACTAGATCTCACTCAAGATGAAGGCTGGAGGTTGAAAGGCGCCTTTTGATGATATCCATTGGATGAAAAAAGGATCTAATGGTTGAGATTGAAGCCCCCCCCTTCCCCCCTCCCCAATTCAAATTACATTGTACCATCATGTCATCTTCACTTTTCCAACTGTCACCTCACTGTCACACCCCCTTTTCCAGGTTTTAAAGGCTTGTAAGAGCATGGTATTCTCCTCTAAAAGGTTGTTTTGACCTAGGCAAACCAAGGGAAAGAGGGGACAAACTATGACACACCTAGCTCTTCCTAGTTGTAGAGTGTGTCCACCACCCTCTTCCTATTGGCTGGCCTCTAATTAACCTTAATCCCAAAGGGCCCCTAGAGGGTTCATATTTCTCCTAATGTTAATAAGATACCATCGGATAATCTTACCATGCCATAGTACCTTGTCTTCATGCCAAAGGATAGCTTCCAGTTGTAGCACCTCTTCTTGGTCTTTGATTTCTCGAGGGTCTTCAATAATTGGTTCTATTGGTGGCTCTCCTTTGTAGGGATTAAGTAGACTCACATGAAAAGCATTGTGTATGATCCAATGGTTGGGCACTTGAGTTGATAAGCCATGTCATTGATTGGCTTCAAGATTTAAAAAGGACCATAGTATCTTTTTGCTAATTGAGCATAATACTTTTGATGGCCCGTAGGATTTTTGTCCATTGTTTGCCTCAATCGAGCCATGGGAAACTTAAGTAAGACCCAATAATTTTCTTTGAATGTTAAGGACCTTCTGTGCTTATTTTTGCCTTTGTTGAGAGATGGATATAGCCTCCTTAACCTTTTGAAAATATTCTTGTAGGTCAGGGCTATACTCATCGGCAAAACTAAGATCTTCCCATGTACTTTAAGTAACAAGGGACTTTTAGGTCTTCCCTCTATGATCTCCAAAGGTGTTTTTCCTGTAGTAGTATGTACAATATTATTGTATGCATACTCTATAAGGGGTAAGTACTTCTCCCATTGTGATCGGTTGATCTACTTCTGTAACATAAGTCTTTAGTAGATCGAGTATCGTAAGATTGGCTATCTCACTTTGGCCATCCGTTTGTGGGTGGTAGGCCGAAGAGAAATTCAATCTTGTACCTAGATTTTCAAAGAGACCTTTCCAGAAATTACTGCTCATTCTAGGATCTCTATCTGACACAATGGATGTTGGTAATCCATGGTGTTGGAAAATCTAAGATATGAAGATGGTCGCCATTTAGTGTGCCTAAATAGTATTTTTGACAGGAATAAAGTGTGCTTGCTTGCTAAACCTGTCGACTATTGTCCATATTCCCATATTCCCATGGATAGACTTGGGTAATCCAAAGATAAAATCCATGGATATACACTCCCATGGTGAGTTAAGAATGGGAAATGGTTGGAGTAATCCAGGTTTCTTCCCTCTATCATACTTAATCTTTTGGCATACCACGCATTGTGAAACATACTCTTGTATGTCCACTTTCATGGCAGGCCAATAGAAGTACGTCTCTACTCCTCAAAGAGTAGGTTGAATGCCTCTATGCCCTGCATAGGGAGGAGCATGGGACTCATACATGACTTTATCACGAAGGGAGTGGGTAACACATAGCCTATTGCCATGGAGAAAATAACCATCCTACAAGGTGAATGGTTCCTCTTTCTTTCCCAAAGCAAGGGCTGACATTACATCCTTAAAGTCAGGGTCAGTAGCATACTCGTCTATCATAGAAGATAGATATGAGTTGCTATAGACACCGCATTGACTTTTGGTCATTGTGAAAGTGCATCGGCCACTTGATTGTTCTTATCATGAAAATAAAATTGCGAACGAAAATTTTCCCACCTCATTTGTTTGTCGGAAAGCTTGTTTTTGCATCATAAAGTACTTGAGACTTTGGTGATCTATTTGTAAAATGAATGGAGTCCCCAATAAATAGTGCTTCCATGTGTCTAGGGCATGTAGAACAACTAAAAGATCTTTCTCATAAATGCCCAAGACATGTTCATCCGTATTGATCCTTTGGCTCTCATATGCTATGGCATGCCCTTCTTGAAGCAAGATTGCTCCAAGGAAATCACCACAAGCATCACATTGCTTTGAGAGCATGAGGACTGGTTGAGAGGTAAGCTTCTCTTTGAGCTTGTCAAATGCTTTTTTATCCTTAGTAGTCTATGAATACTTAACATTATTCTTTATTAAGTCATGTAATGGTCCTGCTATTTGAATTTTTTTGCTATGAAGCGTCTATAGTATGCACACATACCAATAAATCTTCTTATTACATGTAGATTCCTTGGATTACGCCATGCTTTTATTACCTCTAACTTTGATGGATCCATACGGATACCATCTTGAGAGATACTATGACCTAAGTATTGAATCTCTTGAAGGAAAAATCCACTTTTCTTTTGGTTGAAAAAGCTTGTTCTCCCTCAATGCTTGAAAAATCACTTGGAGATGTTGCTTGTGTTACTCCAAGGACTTGGAGTAGATGATGATATCATCATCAAAGAACACTCAAAAGAAATTGTGGTAGGGTCTAAATATTTTCTCCATCAAACGATTGAATGTGGCTGGTGCATTGGTCAAGCCAAAAGGCATGACTAGATATTCATAAAGACCAAACATTGTACGAAATGTGGTCTTTAGGATATCTTCATCCACTATCGTTATTTGATGTAGCTTATCAAATAGATCTTCTACCCGAGACACAAGAAATCTGTTTTTGATAGTGATATGGTTTAGTGATCAATAGTCCACACACATACAGTATGTACCATATTTCTTTTGCACTAAAAGGACTGGAGAACAAAAGGGAGAGGAGCTAGGCCTCACCATCCCTTTGTCTATCAATTCTTGTACTTGCCTCATGATCTCCTCTTGTTGAGCTTAGGAAACTTGATAAGGAGGCTTGTTAGGCTGTGAGTTTCTTGGTAGAAACTCAATTCGATGGTCATCATCCCCTTGTTTTGGAGACACCAACAATTGGATCCACAATTCAAGCCTTTGTTATAATGGCCAAATGGTGGATCATTGATAAACCTACTTCCCAATTCTTAGTCTAAATGTCCAAGTGGTGAATCTAAGATCTACTCATCCCACAAACATTGTGTAAAATTACAAGTATTATGATGGCCAAGTGTTGAATGCACCTAGCTTTAAGGCATGGTTAGAATGGGCAAGTGGTGGATCTAGGAGACACCAGCAATTGGATCCACATTTCAAGCCTTTGTTGTAATGGCCAAGTGGTGGATCTTTGATGTACCTACTTCCCAATTCTTAGTATAAATGGCCAAGTGGTGGATCTAAGATCTACTCATCCCACAAACATTGTGTAAAATTACAAGTGTTATGATGGCCAAGTTTTGAATGCACCTAACTTTAAGACATTGTTAGAATGGCCAAGTGGTGGATCTAGGAGACACCAACAACTGGATCCACATTTCAATCCTTTGTTATAACGGCCAAGTGCTTTGATGCACCTACTTCCAAATTCTTAGTCTACATGGCCAAGTGGTGGATCTATGATCTACTCATCCCACAAACATTATGTAAAATTACAAATGTTATGATGGTCAAGTATTGAATGCACTTAACTTTAAGACATGGTTAGAATGGCCAAGTGGTGGATCTAGGAGAAACCAACAATTGGATCCACAATTCAAGCCTTTGTTATAATGTCTATGTGGTGGATCTTTGATGCACCTACTTCCCAATTCTTAGTCTAAATGTCCAAGTGGTGGATCTAGGATCTACTCATCCCACAAACATTGTGTAAAATTACAAGTGTTATCATGGCCTAGTTTTGAATGCACCGATCTTTAAGACATGGTTAGAATGGCCAAGTGGTGGATCTAGGAGAGACCAATAATTGGATCCACAATTCAATCCTTCGTTATAATGGCCAAGTGGTGGATCTTTGATGCACGTACTTTCCAATTCTTAGTCTAAATGGCCAAGTGGTGGATCTAGGATCTACTCATCCCACAAACATTGTGTAAAACTACAAGTGTTATGATGAGTGTTGAATGCACCTAACTTTAAGACATGGTTAGAATGGCCAAGTGGTGGATCTAGGAGACATCAACAATTCACACATTTCCCTTGAAATAATAGAGATAGCTTGAACTTGTGGTCCACCTTCACACCACCTTGGGCTAAAACCTCCATAACACAATGGATAGTATGTTGGACAAGTGGTGGACCTCTACCCCATACTATCCATGGTAATAAACATAGTAGCTATACTCCATTAACACATTGACCTTCAAATAATAAAGATAGTTTCTTTCAATAGAGCTAGCTTGGAACCACCTTTTGCTAAAGCATGCATGACAAAATGGATAGTAGGTTGGACAAGTGGAGGAACTCTAACCCAAACCATCCATGGTAGTAAACAAAGTAGCTACAATCCATTCACACATTGACTTTGAAACAATAGAGATATCTCTGTTCAATAGATCTAGCTTGGACATGTGGTGGAACTTCAAACCAACCTAAGCTAAAACTTCTAGAACACAATGGATAGTAGGTTGGAAAGATGGTGGACCGCTTCCCCAAACCATCCAAGGTAGTAAGCCTAGTAGCTACACTCCATTCGTACATTGACCATAAAACAATAGAGGTAGGAAGTTTCAATATAGCTAGCTTCGACAGGTGGTGGACCTTCAGACCAGCTAGGGCTCAAACCTCCATAATACAATGAATAGCAGGCTGGACAAGTGGTGGACATCTACCCCAAACCATCCATGGTACTAAACATAGTAGCTACACTTTATTCAAACTTTGACCTTCAAACAATAGAGATAGGACTATTCAATAGAGCTAGCTTGGACAGGTGATGGACCTTCAAACCACCATGGGCTAAAACCTCCATAATACAATGGTTAGTAGGTTGCACAAGTGGTGGACCTCTATCCCAAACCATCCACGTGATCAGACTAGAGATAGGACTATTCAATAGAGCTAGCTTAGATAGGTGGTGTCTCTTCAAACAACCTTGGGCTAAAACCTCCATAACACAATAGATAGTAGGTTGGACAAGTGATGGACCTCTGTCCCAAACCATCCATGGTAGTAAAAAAACAGCTACACTCCACTCACACATTGACCTTGAAACAATAGAGATAGCTTCTTTCAAAGAAGCTAGCTTGGATAGGTGCTGGACCTTCAAACAATCTTGGGCTAAAAGCCTCCATAACACAATGGATAGTAGGTTGGACAAGTGGTGGACTTTTGCCCCAAATCGTCCATGGTAGTAAACAAAGTAGCTAGACTCCATTCACAGTGAATTTATAACAAAAGAGATAACTTTGTTCAATAGATATAGCTTGGATAACTGGTGGACCTTCAAACCAACATCGGCTAAAACCTCCAGAACACAATGGAAAGTAGTTTGGACAAGTGGTGCACCTAAGTCACAAACCATCCATGGTAGTAAGCATAGTAGCTACACTCCATTTGCACATTGACCTTCAAAAAATATAGGTAGGAATATTCAATAGAGCTAGCTTGGATAGGTGGTGGACCTTCAAACCACCTTGAGCTAAAACCTCCATAACACAATGGTTAGTGCGTTGGACAATTGGTGGATCTTTACCCCAAACCATCCATGGTAGTAAACATAATAGGTACACTCCATTCACACATTGACCTTCAAATAATAGAGATAGCTTCATTCAATAGATCTAGCTTGGATAGGTGGTGGACAATCAAACTGCCTTGGGCTAAAATCTCCATAACACAATGGATTGTAGGTTGGACAAGAGTTGGACCTCTAGCGAAAACCATTCACGCTATTAGAGTAGAGATAGGACTATTCAATAGAGCTATCTTGGACAGGTTGTGGACCTTTAAAACACATAGGGCTAAAGTCTGCATAGCACAATGGCTAGTAGGTTGGACAAGTGATGGTCCTCTGTCCAAACCATCCATGGTATTAAACAAGGTAGTTACACTCCATTCACACATTTACCTTCAAACAATAGAGATAGCTTCTTTCAATAGAGCTAGCTTGGACAGGTGGTGGACCTTCAAACCACCATGGGCTAGAACCTAAATAACACAATGAATAGTAGGTTGGACAAGTATTAGACCTCTACCCCAAACTATCCACGCTATTAGAGTAGAGGTAGGACTATTCAGTAGAGCTAGCTTGGACTTGTGGTGGACCTTCAAACCACCTTGGGCTAAAACCTCCATAACACAATGGTTAGTAGGATGGACAAGTGATGGGCCTTTGTCCCAAACAGTTCATGGTAGTAAACATAGTAGCTAGACTCTGTTCACACTTTAACCTTCAAACAATAGTGATAGATTCTTTCAATAGATCTAACTTGGATAGGGTGGTGGACCTTAAAACCATTGGGCTAAATTCTCAATAACACAATGGATAGTAGGTTGGAAAAGTGCTGGACCTCTACCGCAAACCATCCATGTGCTCATACTAGAGATAGGACTATTCAATAAAGCTAGCTTGGACAGGTGGTGGACCTTCAAACCGCTTTGGGCTAAAACCTTCACTACACAATGGTTAGGAGGTTGGACAACTGGTGGACCTCTACCCCAAACCATCCATGTTCGTAAACGTAGTATAGCTACACTCCATTCACAGATTGACCTTCAAACCACATAGGGCTAAAATCCCCATAACACAATGGATAGCAAGTTGGACAAGCGGTGGACCTCTACCCCCAAACCATCCATGGTAGTAAACATAGTAGCTACACTCCATTCACCATTGACCTTCAAAGAATAGAGATAGGTTCTTTCAATAGAGCTAGCTTGGACAGGTGGTGGACCTTCAAACCACCTTGGACTAAAAAAATTATAACACAAGAGATAGTAGGTTGGACAAGTGGTGGACATCTATCACAGAGTATCCATGAGAATAAAGAAAATAGCTACACTGCATTCACACATTCACCTTCAAAAAGTAGAGATACGACTATTAAATAGAGCTAGCTTGAACAAGTGGTGGATCTTCAAACCACCTTGGGTTAAACCCGCCATAACACAAGGAATAGTAGGTTGGGCATGTTGTGGAGCTATGCCCCAAACCATCCATGATAATAGAGATAGTAGATACACTTTATTCACACATTGATCTTGAAACATTAGAGATAGCTTGAACAGGTGTTCCACCTTCAAACCACCCTGGGCTAAAACCTTCATAACACAATGGATAGTAGGTTGGACAAGTGGTGGACCTCTGCCCATTACTATCCATGGTAATAAATAGATTAGTTACACTGCATTCATACATTCACCTTCAAATAATAGAGATAGCTTCTTTCAATAGAGCTAGCTTAGAGAGGTGGTGGACCTCCAAACAACCTTGGTATAAAACCTCGATAACACAATGTATAGTAGGTTGGACAAGTGGTGTACCTCTGCCCCAAACCATCCATGGTAGTTAACATAAGTAGCTACACTCCATTCACACATTGACCTTGAAATAATAGATATAGCTTCTTTCAATGGAGATAGCTTGAACAGGTGGTGGACCTTCAAACAATCTTGGGCTAAAACCTCCATAACACAATGGATAGTAGGTTGGAAAAAGGGTGGATCTTTGCCCCAAACCCTTCATGGTAGTAAACAAAGTAGATACACTCCATTCACACATTGAATTTGAAACAATAGAGATATCTTTGTGCAATTTATCTAGCTTGGACAAGTGGTGGACCTTCAAACCAACCTGGGTTTAAACCTCGAGAACAATGGATAGTAGGTTGGACAAGTGGTGTACCTCTGTCCCAAACTATCCATGATAGTAAATCTAGTAGCTACACTCCATTTACAAATTGACCTTCAAACAATAGAGATAGGACTATTCAATAGAGCTACCTTGGAAAGATGGTAGATCTTTAACGCACTGTTAACCCTCACGGCTCACAGACACCCCATCACCTACGATGGACGCGTATTATGTATTTGGTAGAGTCAGGTACCGGGCTTGTCGGACCAATAGGGAAAGGTAGAGTGATCGCCGATGAGAGGCGCACTTTAACTTGGACATTCAAGGGATTAGTTGGTTAAGCATGGGCGCCCAAGTGTGAATGGGGTGAGCTCCTATAAAAGCCAACTAAACCTAATTTTTACTCATTCTCTCATTTGTGCAATTGAAGAGTACTCTTGCTCCATCTCCATCTTCTTCTTCTTCACCTCCTTGTGTGTGTGTGTGTGAGAGAGAGAGAGAGAGAGAGGGAGAGTGTGTGTGCGATCGAGCATTACGAAGGCACGACGGCGGCGAAGCGGTTGAGCGCGGCACGACTGCAGCTTCTTCTTCATCGCGGCGAGGAATCCACCACGAAGGCGAGCGTAGAGCGGTGAGTGACACACCCTTTGTTTTCTTGAGCTTGCTAGTTTAGGCTTGTTGTGTGCTTGGAGCCGTTTGTGGCTCGCATACGGTGTATTGGCAAGTCCCTTGCTTCGACAGTGCGACAAGGAGCGCACATTTTTGGCGCCGCTGCCGGGGATATGCCCTACACTAAGCTCGGTTAGCACTTTACGCTTTCTTCTGGTGCAATGTCTATCATAGGAAAGGCAGGGAAGGAGTGTGTGGAGATTTCTGTTTTTTGCGTTTTCTGCAATTGCTGTCAAGTTTCAGTTTCTGCTATTGTCTGCGTTTTTTCAATTTCCGCAATTTCTGCATTTTCAAGTTCGGCGTTTTCAATTTCTGCAATTTTCTGCATTTCTGCGTTCTTTTAATTTTCTGCAATTTCTGCATTTTCTGCATTTTCTGCGTTTTTTTCTACAATTTCTACAATTTCTGCATATCTGCGTTTTTCAATTTTCTGCATATCTGCGTTTTCTGCATATCTGTATTTTTTGCAACAAAAAAAAAAAAAAAAAAGTTTTTAATTTTATCTCCCAGAAAAAAAAAATGAAAAAAATAAAATAAAAAAAAAAACGGAAATAAAAAACGCGAGTGAGCGGGCGGCGAAATTTTTCGAAAATAAAAAACGTGACTCTTAAAACGGGCGGGTTGGTTTGTATAAAAGATAGATCGGGATCATTTTCCCAGGCCCAGGCCCAGGCCCAAGCCTTAGTCCTCAGTCTTATGATATATACTACACTCACTCTTATATATATACCCTACTCCCTCAAGAGAGAATGAGAGCATGTGGGACAAGTCCTCCACTCTCCTCCTTTCTCTTCCCACTTGCACCCTTAGACTTTCTAGTTTGGGCTTAGTTCCCTACTGGAAATTGACAGTTTTAGGGATTCCGAGGGCATAGAGTGACCAAACGGAGGGCTGTAAAGCACGGCACGACCCTCTAACCGATACGCTCGTTTCGAGCTATCACACGACCCATTCCACGACACGCTCTAAAAAATCTAGCAAAAAAACAAACAAAAAACACGCTAAAAACTAGTCACAAGGCCTCCTAGAGCAGCTTTTTGACACCTTAGGGTATCAAAAGCACATGCACTTACGCTCTGGGCGGGTGCTAGAACACGAACATATTGAGAGTGCCTCTGTTCATACAGACACCCATTACCCATCCACGATAAGCTCTAGACCCTCATCGGGGACACAAGGTAGCACCACCCAAGACCCTAAAATAGCCGCTAGTGATTCCTCCTCCGACTCAGAAATCATGGAAGCATACCCTACCCAAAACACTGAGAGAGAAGGCCATGCACCTCCCGAAGCTCCACTGCCTAGTACTAGTATGTTTAGCCGTTTCATGGAAACATTAGGTAGAGCTACTCGCTCGGAACCTGATGCAAATGAAGCACACGAAGGGGGTGGGGAAGTGGACTCTCCTTTCACATCGCACGTGGACCCCACACTCCCAAAGAGTGTCCATGTGGATATCCTACCAACTTCTTACCAAGAAGGCCCTGTTGAGCTGCCTCCTTCAGAAGTTCCCTCTAGAGTACCGTTGGTGACAAGTAAAACCACGGGGAGCAACATTGCTTCTACCTCACAAGAAACCATTAACACGTTGACTCTAGAAGGATTGTTCATTAATGATCATTGGACATACGACCTCCACACTGAGGTGTTGACGGATCTACACTCTGGCCAAGTCTACCATGTAGGATGGATAGAGATTGTACAATCCACCTCTAGTGCCACGAGCATCGAAGATCAACAGAAAATGATCTGTAATGTTATCCATGGCATTATTCAATCAGAAAGGCAAAACCGAGGGGTAAATATACTCTCAACTGGCCCCATGAGATTTCTGGATACGAGCAAGGCTCAACAGCCTACTCTATCACAAATGGAGACTCCTCTAATGAGCCCCATGGACCCATCTTACGTCATTTCACCTGGGGTCTCTATGCAATCTGAGCCTCCGAGCGACAACTTTAGCTTCCCTAACTTGGCTCAACCCTCTATCAAGGAAAACACAGTGCTCACTCCAGGGATAAGCCTAACAGAGAATGTACCGATGACATCTACGGTTAGCGCAGTGCCACTACCTAGTGTTGTAGTACCTAATATGGGGCCTCGACCATATGTGCCTCTAGCCCCTTATGCACACATGGCCCCCACACCTCCAATTGTACCACTTGCTTATGCTCCTCGAGTGCCGCTCCCTAGCCCTTATCCGAGTGGACCTATGCCCGGTTATGTTCCATATCCTGCATCATCCACACATATGCCAAGACCGGCACCCGTTCCTCTCCCACATATGATTCCAAGAGTACCTCCACCGGCCCTGCCTCCTCACATAGGTGACTTGGCAGCGTTTGCTCAAACCATAGGTCGATCTATCGCGGAAAATATGCGTCATGCATCTGATAGAGAGCCTAGAAGTAAGGCAGTACAAATTGCCAAACTCACGCAAAGATTCAATGGGGACGAAGATGCTAGGAAACACATTGAAGTGTTTGAACAAGTATGTGATTCCTTAGGGGAACGCAACGAACTACATAAGTGCAATGCCTTAAGCTTGACATTAAGTGGGAAGGCTGGAGATTGGTATAGGACCCTAAGGGTGGACGAGAAAACAATCTACCCTACCCTTCGAAGGTTGTTTCTAAAGGAGTACATACGAGAAGGTGTGCTTTGGGGTGTAGCATCTCAGCTACAGAAGGCCGAACGTAAGGAAGGAGAGTCAGTAAGGGACTTCATTAGTCGTCTAAAGCACTTAAACTCTCGTTGCCCTGTAAATGAGCGCTTCAACAATAACCAACTGCTTGATCGATTCATTCGAGGGTTGAGGAATGAAGGAATCTATAATGGACTAGTGATTAGAGGTATCACAACCTGGGAAGATGTCACTGCCAATGCAATCCAATTAGAGGACAACTTGATGATAGCAGGCATGAGGGTGTCTACTGACACGAGATCCACTAGCTCACAAGCCATTGAGTATGAACCCATGACTGCAAAGCCCATTGCCAATGAGCCAAAGGTATTTGAGACATTCTTGACAGACCTCACCAAGGCAATCCAAGAGTCTCTTAAGGATAATCGACCCCCTCAAAATAGTCACATGTATCCAAGAAGGGAGCAACAATGGTGTTCCATTTGCTTAGGTCCACATAGCACTAGTGAGTGCCCTACGTTTAGAGTAAAATTTAATGGAACTTGCAACGCATGTGGTAGGTATGGTCACCAAGCTAAGGATTGTTTAATGATCAAACGTATGATGGCAAATAGACCACCTGTAGCCTGGACGGATGCACCTCGACCTCCTGGATTGATGCCTACTCCACCTGTTGAGCAACTACCGCAACACATGGTCCCTAGATCTCAAAATGTTGTACAAGCTACACCGCTACCACCTCCTGTGCTAGGACCGCAGCCCCCGCATCCAAGAGTCGCCCCTATGAACCAAGTGGGTTGCGAGCCATCAAATGCTTATCCAGATGGCTGTGAGGAGGAAATAGACACTAGTATTGCCTACGGACTTGATACATTGGAAGAATGTCCTATATACTACATGGAAGATTGTTGGGGACAAGTCAAGCCGGTTTATCAAGCTGCTGCTCTCGCATCCAGAGGTCAAAATATCAACACCCAGGCTAGGAGGCCACCTCTTCAATGCTACGAGTGTGGTGGACCACATCGAGTAGCGGAGTGCCCTATTAGGCTGCAAAAGAATGATGCACAGATGCAGGTGAATCAAGGGAGCACGTCTGCAATGCCAATACTCACATGTAATCGTTGTGGCATAGATCACTTGATTGCCCAATGCCCCTATAACCCAAATGCGCCTAAAATCACACCCCTGAATTTGGTCGAAATTGCTAGTGTGACATCGCCAATACCACCCATCGCACCTGCTTATGCGATTACACGGTCCATGCTTCAAGGGCCAGGACATATCCTCAAAGAGAGAGATACCGCGTCAATTATCCAAGCAAAGAAAAAGAAGCCACGAAGGAAGAAGTCGCAGAATACGGAAAATTCAAAGCCAAGTTCCAAAACAAACATAGGAACAAGAGATGACCCCGTGTATATGAATGACCTCGAGGATGATTCAGATTCAGTCGAGACAATGGAGACTAGAACCAATACCACAAAGAGAAAGACCGACAAAGAAAACCGTAACATGGAACCAAATGAAAACCGAATGAGAGAAAACCATAAAGAGCCTCTGAAAACACCACAAGTGTTTCCAAATCCAATCCAAGACCCCCAAGATAAACCGCAGGGGCAAAAAGGGAAGAATCGTAAAAAGAAGATTGGGACATACCCAAACCCAGTAGACGAGATTGAGCAGGTGAAACATCTAAGAGGTTTAGTGGAGGAGACTCAAAGGAAACTAGAACCAGAACCCATGCATATCAAAATTCATGACACAGTGTTTCCCACGCAAGTTCATCCACCCCACATGAACCATAGACCGTTAGCCATATCTAGTATCATCCAAGAAGGGAGTGAGGACGGGACATCAGAAAGTGAGCATACACCCTTCTTGTTGGAAAGGATGTTTAACGAAGGTATACCTGATCCCATTGAGGAATATGAGATTCCATCCTCACCAGTTCCTAGTCAAGGACCTACACCCTGCAAAACGCCAATGAATGTTGCCAAACTAGTGGACTTCATGTCTTCTGAGGTCCGAACCACGATCATAGCAAAGCTGTATGGAGATCCTGAGTTATTCCTTGCACTTCGAGCATTCCTTAACGGAGAGCTACGAACGGGATTACCGCAGTTTGCGCAACCAAATAGGCCTGACTCGATTATGATTGATGAGGAAAATCATGTGCAATCACTTGACTTAGATGGACACGAGTCTGTGATCGAGGTACCCATTAACGAATTAGGGCAGTATTTTGAAGGCGACGAGTCTAATGCGACCCTACCTATCACTACCAAGGGATTAACTATAAAGGGAATTCTTGATGGTGGTGCGGGAGTTAGCATCGTTACAAAAGATTGTTGGGAATCCATGGGAAAACCCCGCCTCAGTGTTACTAACATTGTGGTAAAGATGGCAAATGGTACCATAGCCAAACCTATGGGGATGCTCAAGGATCTTAAGATCAAAGTTCTAGGACACAAGGTACGACATACGTTCATTGTAATGGATTTCTCTAAACACCTTATGTCATATGAAATGATTTTAGGACGACCATTCATGAGGGAAGCACAAATGGTTCACGATTGGTCTAAAAATCATGTCTATTTGCAATTCCAAAACTCTGTCCTTAGAGTGGATTTGGTGACTGGTAAGGTACACCCTTTAGGGAGTAAAACCATTATTGATCATCGCTCTGACACCACAGTTCACTCGGCCCCACTACAATATTGTTACACTTGTAAGAAGGATACAGACATTTGCAAAGATTCTCCTTATATGGATGTCCTACCTGGGATGAGTGAGTCGGACAATGTGGATTGGGTCCACCTAGCATCAACCATAGACACTTGGGGAAATAGGGGGACGACCTGGGTAACACCTGAGGGGGATGAAATGCCTATACCCTTAAATATGCTACAAGCAATGCATATCGCTTCCGACAAGACTCATCCTAATGTAACGAAGAAAACATACAAGTGGGTCCCTAAAGCTTCTTTAGTGACCATAGCTAGTGCTAAAAAACAGAAGCCTTGTAAGAAACGTACCACTCGCTCCAAGAAAAGTAAGAAAATGTTGCGATGGATCCCTAAACGACTATTGGAAGCCCAAGGCTACTATCAAGGAAATGATCAAATCTGGGTGCCAAAACGTAGATTGTGCTCTTACCTATCACCTGACCCAAGTGAGCCCAATCCCGTAGCTCCAAAACGAATCAATGATCATGGAAAGAAAAAAATCACAGAATGCTACACACCCGCTCCCGAGCTAGTTTCGGTACCAAAGAAAGAACGATTTGTTCCACCTAGCTCAGGAAGGGGGGAGTCCCATGAAGATTCTAGCTCATCATGTAATACATCCATAGAGGTAGAAGCTTCTACACAGCCTCCATCTATAGTAGTGGACCTCCATGAAGCTACAAAAGAATCCACACCTCCCAGTGTTCAAGAATCACCTGATGAACCACTTCAAGTTCGATCCTGGGAGAGTACCTTACCACCCTTGCAACTTGACGAGGCACCTAGGGTAATAGAAAACTACTGGCAAAAATCCTCACCTATTACCAACTGGAACAATTGGTTTCAAAGGGTGACAAGCTCATTTCAAACGGTATGATCTACCCAAGGAAGGGGGGAGTGTTTGCTGACAGTCATCATTCATTTGTTTCCCTCTCAACCTTTTTCCCTGACCTCTTAATCTCCGATCTTAGGGAATGTACATATAAAGCTTTATACTCACAAAAAAGAAAAAAATAAAGAGCAAGAGCAATTAGCAAACGAGTATGCACATTAAAGTCAAAACATTGACTCAGACCTACACATGTCACATTTGGTACAGTGAAACAGAAACCTATGCCATAAAACACCTTTGATCCTCATCACTTGAGTGATGGAGGGTAGGTAAGATTAGTACGATAGGAGTGTTTCTGTTTTAGAGTTGAGTGATTAGCGAAGTTCTCTTTTCCCACTAATGTGCCTCCTAGAGGTATTGTTTGTGTTTCATAGTGTGTACAAGAGTGTGTTGCTATTGATAGGATTTGGACCTTCATGGAACCTTCAAATCAAGCGCGACCATCAACACAAACAGGTGTTTCTTGTCCATTAGCATTGCCGTTATCTTTTTGCATCCATGTTTGTCTGCCTTGATTGTGATTGGTAGCATAATATTCAGTGCATTTGCTTAGTATCAAACATTTAATTCAATGTAATGTTTTGTCATAATCACTTGTCTAGGTTTAAAAATCAAGCAGTCCGACTAAGCTAGTTTGACCAAGCTAGGTATTAGAAATCTTCTCTTAATACCATGGGGAATGCCTTCCTAATAAGCAATGGATACTTAGGTTCTTAATCCGATTTCGGCAGCATTGTATGAAATGTACTAGGGCTTTCTAGTGGGCTTAACCCTATTGACCTTTAGCTTAAGTATTATAAAGGGATTTTACTAATGTGATGAGCCTGGGGAGTGTATCAGTGTTATATGACCCCCCAAAGTTACAAAATTTAAATGATGAAAATGAACAAACAAAAAATCAAAGTGCCACAATGTAAAATTTTAAGCTGGAAGAGAAATCTCAGCTTGATTTGGTACTTCACTCACATGTATTGCCTATTGTACTAGAGCCCTAGAGGTTCCCAGCGTGGGCGCTTTTCCTTGAGAAGCAAAAAACCCAAGGCATACAAAATAAGCACACACATCATAATTGAATCACTGTGAAAAGACTTTGGGGGGTCAAAGAAAAAGTAATCAGTCAGGCGATGATTTCATGAGAAATTCCTTTTATGGTAGCTTAACTACAAGGTTTTCTAGATATAGCCTCTAGTCAGCCCTCGAACATGAATACTTGGCTCTCGCGATTAAACAACTTAATTGACCAGTGAAAATTAAGAAGCTTACCCATGGTATTAATATTCGATCTCTAGTGGTTTTCGACCGTCAAATTAGCGACCCCGGACTTGTTTAATTTTCTACCTTTACATCTGTTTATGCATTTGATTACATTGCAATTTAATGTTCATTGCTGACAAATTGTTTGAAATTCTTTTTCCAATCAATGTGTCTACCTAAAACTGCATATGCTTTTTAAGAGAATGCAATTACTGTGCCAATGTTGTTTGATTTTGCAGTGACTGAAGAAGGCTAAGGACATTCATCTCAAATGCTCTTCCACCTCGACGACCCAGCTTCAACTCAATAGCTTTCGAGGACGGAATCTACATCACGAAGGGGGGCATGTTAACCCTCACGGCTCATGGACACCCCATCACCTACGATGGACGCGTATTATGTATTTGGTAGAGTCAGGTACCGGGCTTGTCGGACCAATAGGGAAAGGTAGAGTGATCGCCGATGAGAGGCGCACTTTAACTTGGACATTCAAGGGATTAGTTGGTTAAGCATGGGCGCCCAAGTGTGAATGGGGTGAGCTCCTATAAAAGCCAACTAAACCTAATTTTTACTCATTCTCTCATTTGTGCAATTGAAGAGTGCTCTTGCTCCATCTCCATCTTCTTCTTCTTCACCTCCTTGTGTGTGTGTGTGTGAGAGAGAGAGAGAGAGGGAGAGTGTGTGTGCGATCGAGCATTACGAAGGCACGACGGCGGTGAAGCGGTTGAGCGCGGCACGACTGCAGCTTCTTCTTCATCGCGGCGAGGAATCCACCACGAAGGCGAGCGTAGAGCGGTGAGTGACACACCCTTTGTTTTCTTGAGCTTGCTAGTTTAGGCTTGTTGTGTGCTTGGAGCCGTTTGTGGCTCGCATACGGTGTATTGGCGAAGCGGTTGAGCGCGGCACGACTGCAGCTTCTTCTTCATCGCGGCGAGGAATCCACCACGAAGGCGAGCGTAGAGCGGTGAGTGACACACCCTTTGTTTTCTTGAGCTTGCTAGTTTAGGCTTGTTGTGTGCTTGGAGCCGTTTGTGGCTCGCATACGGTGTATTGGCAAGTCCCTTGCTTCGACAGTGCGACAAGGAGCGCACACGCACCTTGGGCTAAAACCTCCATAACACAATGATTAGTAGGTTGGACAAGGGGTGGACCTTTGTACCAATCCATCCATGGTAGTAAACATAGTAGCTACATGTTTTTCACACATTGACCATGAAACAATAGAGATAGCTTCTTTCAATAGATCTAGCTTGGACAGGTGGTGGGCCTTCAAACCATCTAGGGAAAAAATCTCCATAACACAATGTATAGTAGGTTGGAAAAGTGGTGGATCTCTTCCCCAAACCATCCATGCTAATAGACATACACTCTATTTACACATTGACCTTGAAACAACATAGAAAGCTTGTTTCAATAGAACTATCTTGGACAGGTGGTGGACCTTTAAACCACCTTGGGCTAAAACCTCCATAACACGATGGATAGTAGGTTGGACAAGGGGTGTACCTATGCCCCAAACCATCCATGGTCGTAAACATAGTAGCTACACTCAATTCACATGTTGACCTTGAAACAATAGAGATAGCTTGTTTCAATAGAGCTAGCTTGGATAGGTGGTGGACCTTTAAGCCACCTTGGGCTAAAGCCTTCATAACACAATGGATAGTAGGTTGGACAAGTGGTGGACCTTTGCCACAAACTATTCATGCTTATAGACATAGTAGCTACACTCCATTCACACATTGACCTTGAAACAATAGAGATAGATTGTTTCAGTAGAGCTAGCTTGGACAAGTGGTGGACCTACAAACCACCTTGGAAGTAGGTTGGACAAGTGGTGGACTATATTATTTAGTAACAACTGAATTATTTTTTTTCAAGGCAGATATGGCACCAAAAAGAAATGTTACAAGGGTGGTTGTCTCAATTGACTATACTTGTAATGATCAAAGGAATTGGTATATGGATATACATGGTGTGGAGGTTGCACAATTTCATAAGGTGCATCTATTTATTGCAAAGAAAGAGAATGATAGTCTATTTGAAGACGTTGGCCAAGTAGTGGAAGCCTCTATCTCTACAGTTGATGGTCATCCACACATGGAATGCATTGATATTGTAGTCCCAATGAATCAAGAATCCCAATTATCTCCAGGAGCATATGAATTTTCACGCATGTCTCAAAATAAAGATGAGAGAATCTTTTCTCGAGGATGGAAGATTGAAGAGTCAACTCAAGGTATCACAATAGATCAACTTCAAAGCTCCATCATAGCCACACATAGGGAAAGAAGGTGAAAGCTTCATGACCACCTATAAACAAGAAATTCAAAGTGCAAAAAGTATCACCTAAGGAGACTAGTTCTATTTTGGATGTAGACAATGCATCTCTAGCATCCTCAACACAAGGTTCAACATCCAAGATGACAATCGTGGATCTAGAAGCTCTAGGCAGAAGCCATGAAAGGACAAGAAAAGATACAGGTGGAATGAATAAGCATATAAGCTATTTCTCTTTCCAATATAAGGAATTTGATATCCCTATTCAAAATTGTTGGTTGGCTCCTTATCACTATAATGTACGTACTATTGATGGAAAACATGTTGAAAGCATGCTATTTGGATTTTCCCGAAGTACAACTAAGCCTGCAGCGTGTGCATATTTAATGCCTATTCAAAATGCAAAGGAAAAGCAGGGTACACCTTTCGCAGCAGAAGAGGTACAAGAAGGCAAACTACAAGATTATCAGTATTGGATGCTTGATGGCCAACATTCAGTTTATGCCGCAAAAGTTTTGCTTCACAATGAACAAAAAAACAATGAGATATTTCAAAGATTGATTGGCGTGTATACATTTTGAAAGGCTCGTATTGTTGTAAATGCTCCTCCAATGGCTGCAACTGCTATATCTACCATTGCAAAGATGAGGCTAAAGCATCGTATGTCAAGCAACCTTACAGTCAAATATTGCGGCATTTGCAAAGTCAATGGATCTATTCAGGATGACCATCAAGGGCAGCAACTGGAGTTGCAGAGGGACATATATCTCGTGTTGGATGGGATGTAAGTGTCTTTCTTCTTCTTTCATATTGTCTTCAAATGAGCACGTGAGTTCAATCTTCTCATTGGTGTTATATTTCTTTCTAAACTTTTCTTTGATTGGCAAGAATGAGTGCAGGAGCAAGTTGGATTGCTAAACAGGCACACATGGTTACATATTCCAATCGAGTTTATAATTGTTGGGTAGAAATTATTAGAAGGCTTGAGCAGGAGAACAAGAAACCCCCAACAATAGTATTCAGATTTCTTTGAGATCTTGAGGAATCAGAGGTAAAGATCATTTAAGAGGAGAAAATTTTATTGTCAAAGAGTGCAAAAGATGGTGATGTAATTGATATTTATGATTGAATCAAGCAACTCAAACAAGACAAACTCATTCAAGACGCACTTCTTGAAGGCTTCAATGCTTTGAATGAGTCATCACCGTGTAAAGATTGGGACAAAATAGTCAGCATGTACAAAATCAATGATGCATTTTATTAAACCATTCTAATGCTATGTGAGCAATGGCTCAAAAATAGCTTAAAGCGTGGAACAAAGAAAATGGATTTTCTAAATGAAGCTATAAAATACATGGAATGGGTAATTCACCTTCACAAGGAGAAAATTGAGTCTCTTGATTTTCCATGGTCCATCTATGTGGTGAACCTATAGATGGAAGGAAATATCTACTTGAAGCGCCACTTCAACAACCAAATTCCTATTGGCTTATGAATTTTAGACTTGACAAAACACTATGGAGACAACTTGCAGTGGAGTGAGGAGATATTTAGCAATGCTTTGGATGGGATGCTGGCTATTTCTTGAGGCTCAATTGATGATGGATTTTTGTTTCTTGCATTTATAGATTTCTCTAAACTCACAAAATTGTAATGTGCATTCTAGAGCATGGGAGATAATGTGAGCTACCATTGTCATGTTGCCTTGCATCACTTTCCATTAGCACCTTGCAAAGGAGCAATTCAATTCCTTGTGGCTATTGCCTTCATAGGATAAGGTAATGCATTTGAAGACCTGAGAAGGAGATCAGAACAACATCCCATGCCAATTGATTGTTGTTTGCTTCAAGTAGAAAATGAAGGCATGTCAGTTTTGCAATATTTGGAAGCCAAAAAAAAAGAGTTTTCATCAAGCACTACATTCATATATACTGTTTTGAAGATCGCAAGCTTGTAGATATCTTTAGTGATGGCTCTCTGGTTGCACAAGAAGGATTACAACAAAAAAAGAATGTCATCTGCTTAGTTGAGAGCGTGCAAGATCAAGGAACCTTAGCAACCAAGCTTCTCAAATTTGCTAAGGCCCATGCTGATATAGAAAAGTGGGTTGTCCTTCAAGATCAACAACCTACTTTGCAGTTAGCTGACTATGTGCCCATCAGAGAAGAGATTTCTCCACAAGAAGAAGAAGGACAAGAAGACCAACCTCCTTTGTCAATGAAGGCCTACTTGGAAATGGAAGGACGTATGTTTTGAACTTCTTGAATATGTTAACATCTATTTTTGTTGATTTGAAACTCTTAATGTTAGGTTTTATTTTATGTAGTATTTTTTGAGTCCATCTTTTTCATCTTTAAGAATTAAAGGTTTAAATGTAGAGAATAATCTTATTATTTTTTAGTGATAAACCCTTAGATTTTAAAAAAACACTAACCTAGACTTAAGAGCTTGAATTGATGGGTTTTAGACCTCGTACTATCCCCTTTATTTTATACTTTCAAGCCTAGCATGGGTAGGTGAACCATACATAGATCCCAATATCAAGAAGTGTGTTAGACCTTCAAACAACCCCATATAGCTTGGACAAGTGGTGGACCTTCCATGGGGGCTAATTCAAACAAGTGTGATGGTGAGCCTTCTGTGGAGTCTATTTCTGGTAGACTTAAAACAATAGCCATTTCCTTCCACTAGCTTGGACAAGTGGTAGACCTTGCTTCTATTAAGGTCTCTATTGAGAGAAGAATTGAATATAGAAGAAGAGAGAGATTAACTAGGCATGGATTTGTAAATTTGTAGAAAAGAGAAACGTGTTGGATTACAAAAATACCTCTCATTGTACGAGTGTTAAAAATGTAGCTATATATTTCATCCAAAATTAACATTTTTGGATCAAGGCTTACCTTTAGACATTAAATCAAGCGTGTATGGCTATGCATGTGTTGAGACTATTGGTCGACTTGAATAAGGAGACACATAGTTTGTTGACTATGACTTTATTTAATGTTTTCAATTATTTATATGGATAGAAGTCTTAATTACATGTGTTAATATGACTTTTAATGGATCAAATCTCAATCAAGTAAGTTATGGTTGTTGTTAACTTTATGTGGCCTCCAGTATTTACTTAAGTACTAATTTTTGTTAAAGTATAGGGTGTATAGGTTTGTCACAAAAGATTGTAGTCTAAACTAGTGTTGCCTCGTGTACCAATAGTTGCAAGGTTTATAATATTGATTTTACCTTGAATAAACTCCTAAGTTCGACTTCCACATGTTTACAATTGGTGATTTAAATTCTAATGATTTTTTAGAAACCAATGTTATTTGTGTTTTTTAGATTCACAATTTGGGATAGACAAAGCCCCTGTGGTTGAGTCCGCAATTGTTGGAACCCTTGATTCTTTTATTTCTAACATGCCCAAGGTGGATGATATGTCTATAACAAAGTCTGGTGATGTGCACCTTGAGCAAGCTTGCAACAGTGAGAAAACAAAATGCTTACTCCAAGAACACAACCTACTTCAAAAGAGACTTAAACGTCTGCTCAAGAGCCATTTCCAATTGTTGCTACTTCATCTAGTGCAAATGTGGAGATCATACTCACAATTATTTTCGACGTGAATGGTCTGCTATTGAAACGTTCCCCTCAGTCGTCCTCACACCACTAGTTAGTGCAACTAGATCCAAAAAGATATATTATACTTAGGCCACGTTGCATCCAATTCTTGAAGACTATATTACATAGGTTTAATGTTGCAATTTGGTTGACGGCTACTAGGAACAATGTGCTTCAAATTCTTAAAGCACTAGAGAGCTTAGCAAAAGGTACATTGCCTTTCTTTGCAATTTGGAATCAAGAAGGTTGCTACACTTGTCAAAGCAATAAATTATTTAGACCTGACAATCCAACCTTTGAGGCAATGTTCAAGCCTCTAGCTAAAATTGCCATGGGGTATGAATGTGACCCATGAAGAACAGTGCTTATTGATGACTCTCCTTACAAGGGATGCATTTCCCCTGCAAACAATTGTATTTTTCCATCCCAATTTGATGGTGAAAAATTGGTTGACAATACGCTCTTGGAGGAGTTGCTTCCCTACTTGTTTGAGCTGGATGAGACAAGGTATGTGCAAAATTTCATTGCCTCTAATCGTTACAGACAGCTAGCATTGACAAGTGAGAGTGAATATAAAGAAATCAAAGAGTATTGGAAGCAAAAAAATGATGCTTTGTTAGCCAAGGTGTTCTTTACAAGAAGGATAACTCGTGCAAAAGATGACAAAGGTGAAGCTATCCTTGAAGGCAAACACAATCGAGAAAGTGACAAAATTGACAACAATGACATCAGACAATGCCAAATACAAGAGATACTGGAAAAGAAAGTGACGGGAGCAAAGCGAACCACGAACCCCGACGGCCTCTAAATCACCGGGGACTGAATGGCGCGCCTCGAGCCTGTCATGGTAAAGCAAACAGGGGGCACCACCTAGCTTCAACGGCTAGGACGCAAACAACACACCACCATAACAAAGTTTTCATCCAAGAGAGATGGATGCTTGGGAGTAATGATGAAAAGGAAAGGGAATGAGATCAAGTGAGAGAGAGAGAGAGAGAGAGAGAGAGTGAGGGAGGGGGTATAGCGGCTTAGTACTTAGGCATCACAAAAGGATGGCGAATCCGCACACCCTTCAAATATATACAAGCTCACTCCAAAACACAAGACTAGGTGGCGATTCCGCACACCTCACATGGGCAAAACATTGCAAGAAAACATACTCACAAAACCTCAAGCTTTATTTAGAGAATTAGGCGATGAAATGGGGAGCATAGGGTAGGGGAATGAGAAGGGAGAGAGTGGTAGAGCACATGGCGGATAGGTGGGAGTTGATGGCGAAG